>NC_142092.1:43192020-43514520 GCF_054644295.1 Miniopterus natalensis | reverse complement strand
CTTAATTAGTAGTTTTTATAATGTTTAAGTTTCTTGAAAAAATTTTTCAAATAAACAACATCAAGTTAAACAGAAATAAAACAAAAATATTCTATTTGACTGCTCTCCCACGTGATTATGCAAATTATGTGGCTATAGAAACATATTAGAAATTAATTATGAGCCCCTGACAGGCTTTTGTTTTGCATTTAGTATGTATTTGTTATTGCAATCTTACATGTAAATACAGAGTCCTCAAATTTAACTTTTTCTCCAGTGGCTCAAACAATTAAAGGAAACCTCTTAATTTTTTGTGGCTAACCTTAATGAAAGGTCATTTTAAGATTATGATTTTAGGCGTTATGAATTTCAACACGGATAAATGTTTAGATGGAGGGTGGAAACAGAATAACCTTCTGTGGGGTGAAAGAATATTTCTTTTAGACCTTTATTCTGCAAACGGTTGCTAAGGCAGCCCCTGTAATTACCACTGCAGCTTCACGTCCACTTAATTGAGGAAAACCCAATTCAGGAATAAATATCACCTGAGTTCTTGGGCACCTGTGGCTGTGCCTGGGCAACCCCTCGAGCTGCACCCCAGTACAGGCAGGCGTGAGTCCCCAGGCTGCTGTCAGAAGTCCAGCTGAGGGAAAAGGTATTTATGGAGGCATGGCCGAGGCTTCCAGTTCGTCTTTTTCTAGGCACCCTGCAGTCGGTCCCTGGTTTAAGTTCAGATGTTCAAGAGCCGCCAGTCTCCCCGCTTTGCCGTGTCCCTGGTGGAATTTCCTCTGGCCTGTGGCCGTCATCAGCATCTAGTGAGAACCAGCCCTGCGAGACTCAGTGTGCTTCTGGAAGCTTGTTGGGAACATCGCCCTCTGCGTGCGCAGCCTTCTCCTCGTGGCCCTGAAGAGCAGTGAGCCCTCCTTGGAGGAGGGTGTGCTCCCCAAGCTGGGCCACCCTCCAGTCTCATCTCCCCTCTGCTTTCCATTTGCTCAGGTTCCTCACCGTTTCCTGAACTTTCTACACTTTCCAAGGCTGATCCTTTGCCCCGGTATCTCCTTCACCTGAGTCCACTTTTCTCCCTTCTCTACCCGTCCCACATGGCCCAGTTCAAATGCTACCGACGACTTAATGAAACGCTCCGGGTTCCTCCCTGCCCTCAACGTCAGTGATTAGTGAGCAGCTTGCCTTGGTGAGGCTATCACCCCTTCCCCCATTTACTTGGGTCGACTTTTACTCCATCTGTCCATTCTAGGTTACCTGCTCTTCCTCTGTGACAACCCCCTTTTCAACTGTGGTCCACACACCGGTAGTATCAGCCTTACCAAGGGGCTTGCTGGAAATGCAAATATCTGACCCCACCCCAGACCAGCAGTGGAGGCCTCACAGGCCCTCCAAGTGATCCTGGTCAGCGCTGCTCTTTGAGGAAAGCTAATGGTTGGCAAGTGGCCTGAGTCCCTCCCAGAAGCCTGCCTCCTCCAGCGTGAAATCTCTGCTCTCTAATTACTAATAGTTCATTGCAAGCATTGAAATTTTGCATTTCTTATAAGATGAACAGTTTTAATTTCCTCAGCAGTTTGCTTTAAAAACAAAATGAGAATGTTTTCTCCTAAGTTTAACATTTCACTGACTCAATTATGTATTACAAATGCCCTGCCTGCTTTTTAAGATGATTATAATTTCAGCTACAGATAATGAATGCTTTGGAGTGCTATAACAAATTGGATAATAATGATGATTTACTAGAAGTCAAGCTACCTAACAGTAGGAAGAGAAACCTGCTGATTAAATTCGTTTTTCTAAAAATCATGTCCATTTAAAGTAAACTATCTTCATACCTAAAATCTTCCAATGCCTTGCTTAATCTGTGTCTAGTGTAGGGGAAGAAAAATAATTTTCCTTCTACCCTTATAAGTTCTTCTGACTGGTCTAATAATCAAATTGACATGAGATAGATGTTATCATAATTCCAGAAGAAATTAAAAGAAAATTTTATTCATATGCAATTTGCAAATCAGAGAATGTAGCCCTTGGTATGAACCAAAGATACATGCCAAAGTGGAGGGGATAGGGCAAGGTTTTTAAAGACATAAATTGCAGAGCTGATGATCAAAGAGATGGGTTGCTAGGGGAAATAAGACCATAAACTTCCATCATTCATTTTCTGTTTTCTGATTGGCAGGGGCAACTGAACTTTCAATGGTCAGTTGACTCAATGGTCAAGCAACTGTGGTTGTAAGATGAGAACAACGGGGAACATGTGATTAAGAATTTGTCAGATTCCTAGTTTCAGCCCAGGCTTGTAGAAGAAAAAGCATTTTTTTTTTATCACACTGTGATAGTACAGGGAGTATTATTTATCAGTGAGGCAAAGAGTACAATTTACCAAGCAGTACACTCAGCACAGGGGGGCTGCTGGCTCTGCAGGTGGTTTTGGAGCCCAAAAGAGCAAAGTTATGCCTTATAAGCAGCTTCAGAGCTCAAGCTACAAAAATTCAATCATTGGGTCACAAGTTATGATATTAAAGTTCTTATAAATTCTCACATAGTAACAAGAGAAAATGACCAAATTTATTACATATTTACATACAGAGGTTCTGTAAAAATATGGACCCAAGGACAAATTGAACAGTTGAGGCTCATATGCCATCTTGAGCTAAGGAGGACCATACAGTGTGGACTCTTTTGTGTCTGGCTTCTTGAACTCAGCATGATAATCATGATATTTATTCATGTTCTTTAATATAGCAATAGTTCATTTCTTTTCATTACTGAGTAGTAGTCCATAGTATGGATGTACTACCAATTTTGTTTATCCATTCACTTGTTGATGGACATTTTGAGTTTTTGGCTATTGCAAATAATGCTGCAATAAACATTCATATACAAGTCGGCACGGACATATGTTTTTATTTATCCTGGGTAAGTGCTCAGTGAAGAATGGCTGGGTCATTTGCTACGCAGAAAAATGTTAACATTTAAATAAAATACTGCCCAACCATTTTCCAAAACAGTTGTATAATTTTATGTTCCCACCATCAATGTATGTTTCCAATTGTTCTACATTCTCATGAACACTTGATATCATCAATCTTTTTATTGTCATTCATTCTGATGTGTGTGTAGTGATTATCTCATTGCATATTTAATTTGCATTTTCCTGATGGCTAATGATATTGAGCAGCTTTTTGTGTGCTATTGGCCATTTGTATATCTTTTGTGTAGATTGCCCCCCCTTTTTGTGAGTTGTTTGCCTTCTTTCTTTTTTTGAGTAGTTTTTCTTATTAAATTGCAAGAGTTCTTTGTATATTTTGGATACAAATCCTTTATCAGATATATGAAACATAGGTACTTTCTCCTATGTTTGTGGCTTGTTTTTTGTTTGCATTTGATAAAGCCCATCTTAATTTTTTTTCTATAATAAGTGCTTCTTACAAAATTTTATAGGTTTAGCTTTTGTATTTAGGTTGTTTATTTATTTTGAGTTAATTTCTGAGTGATGTTCATTTTAGTTCCATTTATTGAAAAGACTATCCTTTCCCCACTGAATTATCTTTATCAAAAATCAACTGACCAAATATGTATAGATTTATTTCTAGACTTTTCTGTTCCATTGATCTATACATTTATCCTTATGCTAATACTCTCCTGTATTCCAACCCATGAACATTTATTTCACTTTATAAAATAATATTTCTCAGTTATGTCTTAGACAGTTTTTTGTAGAGGTTTGCATATCTCTCATTCAATCTATTAAGTATTTTATGTTTTTTGATGCTATTGTAAGTGGAATTGTGTTAATATACCTTATTTTTCTACTGTTTTCTGTTACTACAAAATATACAATTGTTTTTCTATATCAACATTGTATCCTTTTACCTTGTTAAATTCGCTTATAAATAATAATTGTTTTCTAGATTTCTGAGGATATAAATGATGTTATGTGAATATAGAGACAGATTTACATCTTTCTTTCCAATATTTTTGCCTTTTATCTTTTTTCTTTTATGCAGAGCCTAGGACCTTTAGAATAGCACTGAGTAGAAATGGTGAGAAGATTCATTCTCACCTTTTCCCCAGTCATAGCGGGAAGTAGTTTAATATTTCACCATTAAGTATGATGTTGGTTATTGGTTTTTAATAGATGATATTTATGACATTGAGGAAGTTTCTTCCATTCCTATTTTCTGAGAGCTTTTTTAAAATCATGGATTGATAATATATTTTATCCAATGCTTTTTATGCATCTAGTGAAATGATTTTTCTCCTTTATTCTGTTAATATGATGAATTACATTGATTGGTTTTAGAATATTAAACCAATCTTTCATTTGAATATTAAACTCAAGGATATCATGGTGCATTATCCTGTGCATTTGGTTCTTAATTTATTTTTAAATCTTTCAGTTCTAAAATTTCTGCTTGTTTCTTTATCAAATCTGGGTATCACTTTTTAAAGTTTCCAGATTCATTCCAAGACTTTATTTTCTGGAACATAGTGACCATACTTACTTCAGAGCCTGTGTTTGGTTGTCTCTTATTTGTTCTAGGTTTTGTTCGTGTTATTTTACCTCCTTATAAGTCTTATTTTCTTCGATTATATGTGGAATATTATTTCTGAAAAATTACTTGTGGGAAAACTTGAGGCCTAAAGTGGTTTTACATTCCTCTAGCAGGTGCTTTTATTTGGTTCTGCTCAGCCCCTGGAGACTCTACTAACATGGCATTGTCATCAGTGGGGTGCCCTCTGCATCCCCACCTGTTACTGGTGGAAGTGAAATTCTTGGGTGCCACAAAGAAAATAATTTCCTGAGCCCCCATGCTCCCATGGGAGGATGAGGTATCGTGGAAAGCTTTTTTGATGATGTAAAATTAAGGGGGTTCCTTTTCAAGGTCCCATCTTCCTTCATCCCACCATGGAAAAATTCCAGCCTCGTCTTCAGTTGAGCTAGGATTAAAACCACTGCCCAGAGCTTCCGCGCCACTATAAACTGCAGTCCAGTCCAGCATCTGGCTAGCTCAGCTTGGGTTCCAGCTGCAGTCCATTGTGTGGGGTCTGCATGGCCCCTGGCACAGGGCTGGCTGCTAAGGCCACATGATGGGCTACCACACAGGTGAATGCAGGTCGCGGAGCAAGTGAGAAACAGGCGCGCAAGAGAGAGAGAGAACTCTTTGTCTGGGGATTATAACTAGGAGCTTAATCAATTAACCCTTTAGGATTTCACACGCTTGTAGTGGCTCTATTCTCCTAGCCAATGACTTTTGTTCCCCAGGCTAGACTGACAGGCAAGCACCTTCCCTATGTCACCCCAACCTCACTGCACATGCTCCTGTTTTACCCTTTGTTTGATCCCTTCCCCCAGTGATCTGCAGGGAATGGACCGGTGGTTTCCTGGGGAGTGTGACGCTTGTAGCTTCCTGGTGATGCCACCCAGATGACCATGCTTATAATGCCTGGCCTCCCCTTTGCTCTCTTCCTGTTATTAATATTAACTAGCTAGTTATGACAGTGACAGTATCAACTTTATCCAATTTTAGTGCTTGAGATTGTCTTGGACCACTTAGGAGAGTTTGAGCCCCAGGATGGGTTTACTTTCAGTTCACCTTTACTCCTACTATTCAGATTAAACCCATGGGTGGTGGTTTTGGGTCCTTGGTTCCCTGTCCTGGCCTTGTCCTTGCAGGACCCGGATTCTTTCTTCTGATTCCCTCTATCCCCAGGAGCCTGTGACAGTCACTGCTTGCTTCTCAGCTGCCTTTGCTGGATAGGCACGTCCTAGGGAAAAAAGGATGTCAAATGCTGAACTCACCACACTGGGCTACAGCTTTTCCAGGACTTCAGTGGGGTAGTTTCTCACTACCTAGTTAGCTCTTTAGCGCTTTCAAGCTGACTTTTAAGAAGATCTTTTTTTAGCTGGATTTTTCAGTCGTCTCCAGTGGGAGATTTGATGTGAATTATCCAAAATAGATGCCCTGATGTTGCCTCCTTGATCCCTTTCAAAAGAACCCCTAGGTGACAGTCATACTATGGATTCCACATCTGTCACCCAGATCATGTACTTTGACCTGCTGTTAGGGAGAGAGGAGTTATTTCCCAAACATTGTTCTCTGGTTTGCTTGCCTGTCTGCTGGAGCCTGCCTCTTACTTGTGGGCATTTTTTAAATTCAGGGTTGAGTCATATACCAGTCCATCTTGTCCTGCACACTCCAGGACGTGTGTACCAAGCTCTTTAAGAGCCTTCTTAAACTATTTCTCTCTAGGCTTGAAAGGAAGACTAATTACTATCCCTCCCGTGGTTGTTACCCATCGTAAATCAACTCTTCCTAAAGAAATTCTCTCAACGCCGGCTTCTAGCTTCCTCTACCCTTTCATTGTCTCAAAGTACATGAGTGGCTAAGGCCTGAAAAAGCTGGTTTTCAGGAACTCCCTTTGTAAACATTTAGAATCTGGGTGCTTGGCACAGATTCCCTTGGATACTGAAGTTGAAACTATTTCAACATCCTATTACGTATTTTACAAATGTTTTCCCAGTTTGTCATCTACCTGCTGACTTTTCTATGGTGATATTTAGCTGTACCAATGTTAAATTTTAATACAATGAGATCTTTTTATGTTTCTGAATCTTTGTTGTTTTTTAAAGAAACATATTTTATAATCCTGAGATTGTTTAAATATTTACCTATATTTCCTTCTGCTGTTTTTATGCAGTCCTTTTCTACATTTAAATATTTAATCCACCTGGCATTTGGCAAGTTAGGAAATCTATTCTTTTTTAAATGGGAAGTAACTCAAATAGTTATATGTATTTATTTTTTTCTAGATACATTCTATTCCATTGATTTTTCAGACCATCCTACTAACCACAATGTAATTGATTAATTGAAACCTAAATATAGATGCTTTTGTCTAAGTATTTACACTAATTCTGATGATATAATTCCTTGTTAGACAATTGCTTTTGAATTAATAGACGTATTAAAGATGTTTTCATGAAATTATACTTAAAATGGAATCTAAAAAATTGAATCACAGATTCCCTTTGATTTACAATGTGATTTTGGGTTGTCCAATGAGAGTTAGTGTTAGCATATGTAGGAATCTCCTTGTTTTGAAGATCCGGTCAATGGAAGGCAGTAAACAAAGCATATTTGAACTAATGCCAACATTAGTCAATTGGTCTGAATTTCACCTGCTACTAGTCAAAGATTCTAGCTTCTGTGACATTCTCATAGTGAAATTTGAAGCTAATAAGGAACTGGCTGTGCAAACAAGACTGAATGGCTGGAAGCAGCAGACTCTTGTGTCTCAGACACAATGCATTAGTGTTTTAGATATCAGGCACATTGCTGTTTCCAGTGAGCAGGACACCCGGGCTGGGATCTTGCAAATGAGGCTAAATGTTTTGAGCAGTTGTGTGGTTACAGGGCAGCCAAGGGGAACATGTGGTCATCTTAAGTCACAACAGAATCTTCTTCATCTGAAAGGAAACTCAACTAGGCAGGAATAAGAGTGGATACAACTTTGGGGAATGATCTGAACTGGCTGTATTTTCCTGTTTCCAGAAGTGGATAAATATAGAGAAAGTTTGTATGAATTAGCATAGAATTTTCATTTTTGTTTACCAAATTATGTAAGAAAGTAGTTTTATAAATACTTAAAACCTTTTTATTATGTTGTTATTTATTTATTCCTCCCTTTTTCCTAAAATAATTTGAAGTGTTTATAAAAATATATGAAATATAATAAGTTGAATTGTGTGAGAAAATGATATCAGGGCAGAAGAAAAATCAGGGTCAGATAAAGGCAAGGGGGGCGATAAACACATAGACACGTGTGTTCTTTTAATGCTTTCGTAACTGTAAAGTCACTGCACAATGGACTCTGAGTTTTCTTGGGCCTAGAAAAAGAGGTAAACATAATGAAACAAAAAATTCTCATTGTTCAGAAAAGAAAAACAAGACAGTTGCTCAGAAAAAAGACTTTCATAGGAGTATATTCTTTATATGAGAGACACCTCTGCATTGCCTTGTTTTTGTTTTTTATTTAGGGCACATTCTGTGTTACTTTTCTTGATGCTGCTTAGGTTTTGTGTTTTATAAATAAGTTGTATTTTATATGCAATTAATACATCCACCAGTCAATTTCACAAACATTGTCTCCAACCCATATATGTTAAACAATTATTTAATAAGCATCTCTATGTGTTCAGTATTGATTGGTGCTAAGAGATATAAAGAACACCAATGATTCATTTCCTTTAGAAATAAATTTAGCTAAGCAAATAATGATATAGTTACTATACAAATAAACATACGATGATGGTGATGATGATGATGGTTATTATGGCAAAAATCATGAAGATCATACTCAAATGACTAGAGTTGAGGAATGTGGTTGTAGATGACAGTGATGCTAATGGAAAGGTCTGGCAGGGGATCACATAATTAGATTTGTGGTTTAGAATGATTACTGTGATTGCCCTGTGGGGAATGGATTGGCACTGAATAAAGATGAAAGAGTGAAAAAAAATAAGATTGAATTAAGACAGGGACATTGTGGGGGGAAACCAGCTCTTAGAGCAGTATAGTAATGTGAGTTGAGAAGGCAGAAGGACCTGAGGAAAGCTCCCAGATTCCTGGTTTAGGTGACTAGACACTTGGATATAACTAACCAGAATATGGAATATAGGAAGAGAAACAAGCTTTGGAGAAAAAGAGGAGTTTAACCTCAGGTGTGTTGTGTTGTTTAAATCTGAGGTGTCTGTAGGTTATAAGAGAAATGTCCAGTAGGCTGTTGGATACATGATGGTGGAGCTCAGTGGGAGCAATCCAGGCATGAGATATATAGAAAGCAAATGTTTCTAAATATGAGACACAGAGACACAAGATGTATAGAAAACACATGTGAATGGATGAAACAATCTAATCAAAGTCAGAGATGGTCAGACTAGATAAAAAAAGAGATCCAAGTATCTATGTTATCTATAAAAGGCACACTATCCATTCAAAGATATGACATGAAGGGAGGCAAAAGATACATCATGCAAACCACAACCCCAAGGAAACTGGAGTGACTTCACCAATATCAGACAAAACAGACATTGAAACAACAAAAATTACTCGAGAGAAAAAGGAACATTTTATAATGATGAAAGGGTCAACCCATCAGGAAGATATAACAATTATAAACATATACATACAACATAGCCCCAAATACATAAAGCCCAACTTGCCAAAACTGAGAAATAGGCAATTTAACAGCAATAGTTGGAGACTTAAAAACTCCACTTTCGATAATGGGTAGAATTACTAGGAAGAATGTCAACAAGGAAATAGAAGAGTTGAACAACACTTATGCAAACTAGACCTAATAGACTTCTGTAGATCAGTCTACCCAACAAAACCAAAATACACATTCTTCTCAAGTACACATGTAAAATTCTCCAAGATAGACCATAGGTTAGGCCCAAAACCAAGCCTTGATACATTTAAAATGACGAAAATAATACAAAGTGTGTCCTTAACTTTCCCAGATGACATAGCCAGTAAGTGGCAGCGCCAGGATTTTAACCCAGGGAGTCTGGCTACAGACCCTGTTGCCCTTAAACCTTTACACTCTGCAGAGAGCTTCTCTTCCTTGGATGCTTGTGCCTTGGATATCAACGTCAATTGTAAAAAGAGGTGAAGGGGGGCTGCCCTATCTGTTTAGTCAGGTTGAGATCTGACACTGCAGCCCTACGAGAGTGTGCCAGGGGCCCTGGGCTCCTAAACACTAGAGCCAGAGGTGAGTGGCATCGGGAAGTAAAGACTTCCAGGCCCAAAGCTCAGCCAGGGGCAGTGTTTGCTCTGCAGTGACTAAACCTTCGTCTGTTCAGGTGATCTGGCTCGGGTGCGTGGGTGGGTGGGAGAGGCAAGGTGGAGGAGGAGCTGAGAGTTTGTATGTGTGTATGTGTGTATTCAGTTTTATGAAAACCCTGCCTGGAAAAATGACACCATGGAAGAAGGAGCCTGAACAAGAGCTGTGAGACGCAGGAAGTCTTTCACTGCCCGCGAGCGTACACACACACGTTTTGCTGATGACAATACCACAGTCCTCACAGTGTCTTGCTGCTGACATGGCCATTGAGCTGCATGTTATTTTACACCCTTGGCTCCCTGAGTTCTGCGTTCATGGGCAGCCGCAGCTAGTTCCTGGACTTGTCTTTCTGGTTGGTTATTTAGAGAAGTCTTATAGGTGTAATGGTCCTTTTCTTGTGACTTTCAGTCTCTATTGTCAACTCTGTGTGACCAGTGTAATTAAGAGTTCTTACCAGGTCGCACAGGCTGCCTTCCCCGGTGGTGTCTGCATCCATCTATGTTGGGGGGAGGCCCGGTCACTCTTGTATTTGCTTTGTGGACAAAGGCCAAGTTGCTTGGTTTCACAGTATGTTGGGCATTCAGAGAGTTAACCAAGCAGCTCTAGGGTTGGAGGGGAGGGTTATTGCACTAGATTCCTGGGCTGATCTGGGAGAATAGGACCACACTGACCTGCACTGAGAGCTGTCATGCTTACTGCTCACATGGTGGTTAAATCAAGCACTGTGCACTTTATTATTTGGGGGACAGTGTGTAGCCTCGGTGAGGGTTAATAATGGCCATGTCTTTAACGGGATCCTTTTATCATCTGGAGAATCTGCAATTAATCCTTTCTTTAATATACCTGTGCACATCTCCTTTATGTACTATTTACTTTTTATTTTGAATACAACTTAAATCTGGACTGCAATTTTATTTTAGAAAAAAAGGTTGATAAATGTACTGAAAGTTGAATAGAAATATTGGTGGTAAAAGGACTATTCAGTTTAACCTACTTTAAGTGTATTCTGGTTCACACTTGTTAATGATTACAGCCTCCCCCCCCCCAACCTTCTCTCTCTTTCTTAATTAGCTATTAGCTAAGAGGAAGAGTATAAGAGATAAAGTGGCAGGTAATGGGGGCAGTTTGTGTAGGTTTTATTATGTTATTGTAAGAGCTGTAACCTTTAATTCTGAAGGAGATGAGAAGACATTGGAGATTGTTGAGCAGACATTTAGTGGCTGGCTGCCGCAGTAGCTTCCAATACTTTTCCTAATACTATCTGACACAGGAATTTTTTTTTGTTTTTGTTTTTTAAAGCAGCAGGTGACCTGCCTGGTATATTTAAGAGGGAGTTGTCTTAGTTATCTAAGTTATATTTCATCTGAGAAGAGTTGGGAGAAGAGTGATGGGTTATTTCAAATGTAACCATATGCTAAAGTGAAAGCTCTGTTTATCACCCATGCATCTTCCATGTTACTAGGTAAGGTCTTGACAGAAACTGGAAATACAAAGTGGAGAGCTCACAAACCTACCCTGGCTTATTGTAATTAAGATGATATGCAACTACTTCATAAAAAGTGAAAAATCCAGGATACTAGGTCAGATAGGATGCTATGGGGATCATAGACATAAGCCAGGGTTTTCCTATGCAAACCAGGAAGGTTCTGGAGAAAGAAACATTCAATTACCCCACTATTAGAAAGTCAACATAGTCATGTAGGCAGTTGGGTAAATGAGCCTGGCGTTCCTGAGAGAGGTGTTTTCTGGAACACAGTTGGGAATCTATACTTTGGGAATCATCAGTCTGTAGATCACATTTAAAGCCATGAGATTAGATGGGCTTGCAATAGGAGTGACTGTAATCAGGGACAAGGAGAGGCCCAAGGGCTATGCCCCAGGCACTGCATCATGGGGAAGGGGAGAGGAAGAGAAACCAACAACAGAGACTGAAAGTCCAAACTCAAGTCACAGAGTGTTACTGATGAGGTTGCAAAGACTGCTCAGATTTCAGAGAACAGGATACAGGTTTCTCCTACTAGGAGAAAGTAGAGCTTTCCTGTGAATCCTTTCTCAAGCCGAAATGGCATAGGGCAAAGAAGTAATTACCTTACAACACTTGAGGTGAATGAATGCACAAAATAAACCAAGATAAAGCACAGATGCTCCCAGGCACGGTTCAAAACCATGGAAGCTTGATGCTGAGAGGCCGAGTACAGTTCTGGGGGAAGGGGTTTGGGGGAGCCGCTCTTGCTGATCAGGGTGCACGCTGCCTCGATGATGTCTGGCTGCCAAACAAACGCTCAATGCTATTTTTGCTTTTCACCTTTTTTAGTAAAAGTGTAAATCTTCAGATTTTTTTCTGTTAGCGAAAACAGGTACCGATGTAGGTCTTTCATAAAAGCAGGTGGTACAAAGTGAACTTTTGAAAGGTGGGGGATCCTTGTATTCAGAGTGCTTGCTATCGGCCAGGAGCTTTCACACCCTCGTGGAGCCCCTGACGAGGAGCTCAACTTAAATGTGCCCATGGGCCCGGGCATAGAACACAAGCCTCTGATTCTGGGGACTGTAGGGCCAGGGGGAGGAATGAAGAGCTGCCCAACAGAACACAGGCCTCCTCTAAAGGAATTTTGAAACTTTGAATAAGTTTGTGAACCAAGGGAATTATGACTGGCAACTAGATACGGCCCATGGGCCATAGGCTTGTGATGCCTGCTATATGTTAACTTTTCAAAAGATATTTGCCTGTTTCCAGGCCAGGTAATTGCATCCCAGGACCACATGATTATTTAGTGGCAGATCCTGAGATGGAAACTCCAGCTGGTGGGCTGCAAAGCTCCTGTTCTTTTCAGGGCAGCAAACTGCTGTCCTGGACTTTTTGAAACTAAATCTTTTTCAAGTTGACTGATAAATCTCAGCGTCAAACTGACTCTGTCTGTGTGTCTGTTGAAGTGAATGCAGAAAGTGGAGAAAATGATGTTTTGTTTGCTCCAGAATATTTTCATTGGTATGTTGAAATATTTCCCCTCCTACCTACCCAAGTTCTAAAGGAAAATGGAGACACTTTTTTGTTTTTATTTTCCACCTTGAGAAGTTTCACGTCCCTGAAGCGTGAAGGAAATGTACGGAAATCAGCGCAGCGGATAGAAGAGGTAACAGAAGCTCCCAGAAGTCTTTAGGGCTTTAAGGTGTGTCAATGGCCCATTAAACATGACGTGCGGATTGGATGACCCCAGCAGCTCTTGGAGTCCCTGACGTTTTCCTTCCCTTCCTTTCTGGCTTACCTCTGGCCTCGGGCTGTCTGTCTGGAATAGGTGGCGGGAGTCTTCCTCCCAACCTATGCCTCTTGCTTCCCCATGGAGCCAGCACGGGGTGGTGGAGAGAATGCTGACAGCCAGCAGGCTGGTGCCTGGGGCCGGACTCAGACACACACTATCTGTGTGGCCTTGAGCAAGTCACCTAGATCTTCTGGGCCTTGTTGTTGTTTTTTCACTTTTTTAAGTTCTAAAATAGGGATAAAAACCCCCTTCCCATTATTTCCTTAGATGGTTGAGAATGTACCATACAGTATTTGTGATTTCATCTGCGTGAGAACACATGCACTCTGAGTGTAAGGATTATTATCTTAAAAGCAAGCAGGGGACAAGGGGCAGGCTGGCCAGGAGAAAGCGTTAAGAAAAGTGGGATTGAGAGCGAAGGGAATGTGTGGACTAGGCAGAGGAACGGCCAGCTTTGATGAAGAACTTGCAGAAATCCCGCTTTAAAAGTTCCTGAATTTACAGTGTTTCAAAGGCAGGCGTGCATACCCTGGGAATGAGAACAGAAAGTGAGGGCAGGGAAGGGAGGAGACCGGCTCTGTGCCCAGCTGTGGGTTTTCTCACTGTCACCAAGGCAGAGGGAGGTCAGTGCGCTGGAGTTTCTGGCCCATCTGAAGTTACGTGACTGAAAATATAACTGCGGATGGGAGAAAGCGCTGCCCACAGGTTTGAACTTTTAAGTGGGGCATGACAAGCAAATGGATAGGAGAGGAGCCCAAGGAGGATGCCACTCAATCAACTTGCAGAAGATGGTGTGGTTCGCAGGGCTTTCCACATTTCATCTCTCCTTTCCTTCTTGACACTATGCAAAGAGGAACGATACTGTTCTTTTCTGACTAAGGTATCTGAGGTCATATTGACTGGGGGCTGGTAAGTGGCAGAATGTAAGTTAGAGTGTGGCCTGCTATCTTGGTGTATTCTTTGTCCATCAAGCCACCCGGGGGCCGTATGTGCTGAAGCCCAGAGTGGTTAAGCAACTCTTGAAAGGTCACGTAGCAGTAAATAGCAGGACTTGAATTCTGGCACCAGGCTCTGTATCCCATGGACTCTCCACTCTTCCACACAGCTTCCCTACGGGGCAGTGGAAAGGTTACCTGACAACTGCCGGGCACTCAGCAGGTGCCAGGGCAACTCCCCAACCTCAGTGAGATGGCGTTCCATGGCAGTGGACACACCTAGGCTTGCCATGCCTGCCTGGGAGTGTGCCCTGCCGAGGACAGGGGTTTAAAAATGAGGTAGCCAGAGTGATCTTTTTAAAAAATTCAAGTCTTAAACCATTGGGTTTAAACCCTCATTGTGTCCTGCTGAGGCCACGCACAGTCTGGCAGCTGCCTGCCTTGCCATTTCATCTGGGGTCACTCCCCCCTCACTGTCTAAATGGCAGTCACTCCAGCCTTTATTCGTTTCCTCTGTGCTGAGAGCCTTCCTGCCCCAGAACATCTTCCCAAGCGCCACCCACCCCTTTGCCGTGTGAATTCCCACCCTCCTCCACATTTCAGGGTAAACGTCTTCCTGGGAAGCCTCTCTAACTCCCTGATGTTACCCTGCACTCTTGTGATTTATAAGAAATAAGATGGTTTTACTGATTATTTTATTTTTAACCTCAGGGAAGCAAGTCCAGATCTCAGACTGCCGCGTCCTGGAGGATGACTGGCTGGTGGCTCTGGCTTGTCGCCAGCCGCGCTCTCTCACTCTGCACCGCTGCCACCATGTCGGCCAGGCTGTGACGGACGGTGGGCTGAAGCGACTTTTCCATCGCTGCGGAGGTGTTCTTCAGGTATCTGTACAGGCTACATTACGTAACACTTTCTCCCCTTGGAGGAATTGTATGGATTGGGTTCTAATAGCTGTCTACTTACCATTCCCTTCACTCCCCATAAAGCAATATCTCTTTTGCATGAGATTGTATAACAAAATATAATCTATTGAATGGACACTACATTCACTTGGCTTAAGAACTGAAAATGATCTAAAAAGATATCCTTTGAGAAGTCCCACTCTCACCATGTTGTGTTAGTTTGCTGGGGCTACTGTAACAAAATACCACAAAGTACCTGATCTCTGTCTTCATCTCCACAAGGCATTCTTCCTGTGAGCATGGCTGTGTTCAAATTTCTTCTTTTTATTTACTTATTTTTAAAAATATGTTTTTATTGATTTCAGAGATAGGAAGGGAGAGGGAAAGAGAGATAGAAACATCAATGATGAGAGTCATTGATCAGCTGCTTCCTGCACGCCCCCTACTGGGGATGGAGCCAGCAACCTGGGCATGTGCCCTGACTGGGAATTGAACCGTGACCTCCTGGTTCATAGGTCGACGCTCAATCACTGAGCCATGCCAGCTGGGCCAAATTTCTTCTTTTTATAAGGACACCAGTCACACTGGATTAGAAGCCCACTACTCCAGTTTGATCTCATTTTAACTAATTACATCTATAATTATTCCTAAATAAGGTTGCATTCTGAAGCCCTGGGGAGGGGACTTCAAAATATAAAGTGTTGGGAATCATAATTCAACCCATAACACATATCCCACATGATATTTTAATGTCTGCCTGGACTTTCATGTAGGTGAAAAAATACTTTATAATTATCTGAGCAGAGAACTCAATATGTTACATATATACTCAAAGAACTTTTCACACAGTTTTAATATGCACTGAATTTTTCAGAAATGAAACTACCAGGTTTATGAAGGAGTATGCTTTGTTTTGTTTGACAATTTACCAAAATTATTCATGTCATTAGACAATCATGTCATTAACAGCAGCACTGCCCACAGTATTTGGATCACCAAGTAACACACCCAAAGCCCTCTCATTTATAGAAGTATGTCAGGCTCCTGCCACTATAAAAATGACCTGAAATATGCTTTTTATTTTGTTACATAGTTTTCTTCTTTTCAGATGGAAAGAAGGGGTTGCAAAATATTCTAAGCCAGGTTTACAGATATTTCCTCCCAAAATATGGCAAATACATACATATATATATATATACACACACACACACACATACATATATACACATACATATATATGCATATATACATATATACACACATATATATACACACATACATATATATGTCTATATATATAGTCATATATGTGATATATTTACATATTTGTGGCGTCTGGGTGGTACAGAGAATAATGACTTTGTAAAATACATTGAAGATTCTACTATTACCTTTTAAAATTCCTTTTAAGATTGTTAATTTTTGGTTGTTTCACTTCCTTCATTCTTACCCAGTTGCTGGGGGCTCTGTCTTTTCCACACAATTTTGACACCAAGTTTTCAAAAGCCCAATATTTTAGTTGTGTCTTCAGTTAAGGGGTTTTGATGGTGGAAAATACTTTTGGGACTTTAAATTCAATGACCCTTTAAAACACTGGGGTGTTGAGTACCTCGTTTAGTATAGGCACCCACACGCATATTAATTTGAAAATACTAGTCTGATAGGAGCTGTCGGAAAGCATTTTGAATATTTGACGAGAATGTCTAACCTTCATCTGTGTTCAGAGATTAGCAAATTAGAAGGACAGAGTGCGTCTGCTCTCTGTTGACATTCATGGATCAATTGGTGTGCAAATATTGGATTCTTTCCAGCTATAATAATAGGCAAATAGCAACAAATCTACACTTCAGAACAGCAAAAGTATGAAATAGAGTTGTGTGTGCGTGTATGTGTTTATAATTTTTTTAATCCAGGGAAGCAGCACATAGTAGGGGCTCAGTAAGAATGTAATCAAGAATCACAAACATTTTTTCAGAGCTAGAAGGACCTTAGGGGTTCTTTAGCCTATTCCACCTGACTGTCACCGCCCCCCACCCCCTTAAATGGCACACAGAGATTAATTGAATTGCTGGCGATTGCTCATATACTTGGCCTATTTCGAGGGATCTTATAAAAACAGTTGTGCATTTTTATACAGATGTTTTTGAGGACTTAACTTGTGAGCTACCATAGGGCTCCCTGAGGAGTGTCACTGTCAAGATTCTGCCTTTTTTTAGCACTTTATTTGTCCATTTTGAATATCATGGATTATTAAACTTTAAGACAGAGCATTCTTTATACCTATTTTGTAAATTATCCTCTTTACGAGGAGCCATGAAATAAATTTCTCAGAAAACTTGGACCTAAGGATATTGTCCTTCTTCTGAGTAACTTGCTTGTGTTTCCTCTGTGGGAGGTACGACAATACTTTCTTCTCCACCTTCGCTGCTGTGAAATCCAGACTTGGATTTGTGAAATTAAACATCTTAATAGGATGTAGGATGACTTGTATTTTGTAAACTAACCTAAACTTTGGCCTCATTTTATTTTTTCTGCTCCTTTTTACTGTCTTCTTCCATACTTAATTTTATCTTTTTAAAATTTTTATTGATTGATTGATTTTAGAGAGAGAGGGGGAAAGATCGATTTGTTGTTCCAGTTATTTATGCATTCACTGGTTGCTTCTTGCATGTGTCCTGACCGGAGACTGAACTCCCAACCTTGGTGTATTGAGATGATGCTCTAACCAGCCGAGCAACCTGGCCAGGGCCACCGTATGTTTATCTTATTAAACTATGGGCATTTTGAAGTTCATGTGATCCTTTCTAATATTATCCTTAACAATCTTTTTCAAATCTATTATTTATTGCACATCACAGTATGTGAGGCACTGTCAACAGACCCATCTGAGAAGCTGAGGTGAGACAGCTTTAAAAGATAATTTAAATAGCTCTCTTTTTAATATTGGAAAAGCTTTGAGGTCCTACCAGTAGGAAGAATATGAGAAGAACACAGAATTCTCTCAAGGCCTAAGGTCTCTTGAGCTAAATGAGAAAATAAATAATAGTATTTAATACATATTTTAGAACACAGTATTATTTCAAAATATGTTATGAGTGAAATTAATCCAGAATGCTCTCGAGTGGTGTAGTAATCCTGAAAGGAGGTGAGAGGCTCAAATCTGACTTGAAAACCATGCCACTGTATGACCGAACCCCAGAGATGTGGAATGTCCTATTACCTCCTTCTCTAAGTTTCATAGTCCATGTGAAAGATATAATAAATAGGGCTCTGTCTCACCTGTATTTTGAACAGGAATTCAGTCTGGCATTCCAGACAATCATTCTGGTTGGTAGGACTTTTTAGCAAACTAAGGAGGCAGTCCCAAAGATTGCTTGGCAAAGTAGACCCAAAATTGTTTGAGATGGTTTTCATTGTTTTATATGAGTTTATAAATTTTAATCCTAGAAATTAAGACTAGAATGTTGCTGAGAATCAAACCCATGATATTAATATTTTGTTTCAGAATCTGTGCATGTTGTGTTTTAAGTATTTATAGAAGGTAAAAGAATTGGGCTTATGAATATAACAGGTTATCCTCGTGATTATAATTTAAAGTATATAATTGAATAAATGATTTATACATGTAAGCTAGGATTTGCATCCTTCCCACTCTGAGCCCTGTTTTCCCTTCTCCTCCATGCTGAATATTATAGAGAGTGACTGATGAACGTAACCCAGTTATTCATCAGCGAGCAGGTTAATGCTTAATTTCTGGGTGGAGTTTCCTCTTGTGCACCAGCTGTATCATTTTCCTGGATGTACTGTGCACTTTCACACCTGTGTGTGTTCCTTCGTGCTGTTGCTGATACCCCCTACCAGTCCTAGCTCTGCTTGGAAACACTCAATCCATCCTTTAAGGCACAGTGGAGATGTCCCCTCGACTGACACATTCCCCCTCCTCCTCACAGATAGGATGTTTTGCAGCCTCTGTGGTGCTCTGAGATCCCTGCCTTGAAATGAGTGTGTGTGGCTGTCAACTGTGGGATCACAAGTCCATAAAGGCACAGATCATGACTTGGACGCAGTATCTGGCCCGTAACAATCACTTAATACATGTTAGATTGAGCTAAACTAATGAGTTACATTGGCATTAAATATGCTGACAAGCTAGATAACAGACCATTCATTACTTAGTCAGCTCTTCTTTAGGATCTATAAAATTATAACGATTTGAAATATAACCCAGTTCTATTTCATATTAATGTGTTCTACGGGGAATTTAATTTGAAGAAAGACTTCCATAGCATAAAACAGCATGAAAGCCATTGATTCTGGACAAACTCTTTATTTTCAGATGAGTAAAGATTTTTTAAATATAAAAATGTAGGGCTCCAATTTCTCTTGAAAAATTAAAAGACTCTGCAACACAGGCTCCCATTCTTGAAAAGTGTCCATCTGCTAGAGCCCTCCCCAGTCTGCCATGGTCCTCACCACTTCCTGTGGCTCCTGAGATGCAAGAGCCAAGTGTCAAGAGCAGCACGAACACCTCCACGTGATGACCGTGGCATACCGCGGCAATACGCCCGGCCTTCCCCCTTTGTTTGTTACTTGCCTGTCACTGAAGGCAATTGAACTTGAGGCTCCAGCTTTGCAATAGATGTGCTTCTATGAAGCCTTGTGGGAAATACATTGTTTACAAATCAAACTCCTTCTGAAATGCGTGCAGTTTGCTAGTTAAAGGAATTGACTATGATGGTAAACTAATTCTTTTGTCCATCAAATCTGCACACTTGATTATATTTCTATGGCCTTGACAAGAGCTATATTTTAACTTAGTCTCTAATTCTGAGAACTCAACGTGTCCTATTAAAATTCTATAAAAGTTTTTTTCTTTTTATTATCGTAACATTTACTTTTGCACAGGGGAAGCTTGGGTTCAGTGTGATTGCTCTTCCTTTGCAAATAACCTCTTTGGCTTTCTTTTCTCGCATGGGTAAGATCATATTGCTTATATAATTTTTATTGTGAAAATAAAGAGGTTGCCAAGACAAGTGAAAGACCAAGCAATATTAATTTTTGTCAGGGGCATGGTAAGCTCATTAGACTCAGACTTTTCCAGCCTCAAAGTTTTCCTTTTTATATACAGTTTTAAAAAACAGTTTTATTGACATATCAATTTCATATAAAATTTGCCCATACTAAGTATACAGTTCAACGATCTTTTGTTTCAGAACATTTCATCATTCCTACTTGAAGTTCAGCTGTTTTTAACCATAAACATGTCACAGGTTATTATTTACAGTTGTTTGGGGGAAGGGGATTTGTTGACCTCCTCACTCCACCATCGCTAGAAATCTCATCGCTTTATATATGTTGGATGGCTTTTTTCAAAAATCTTATTGTTTTTCTGGTTTCTGTTTCAACCATGTCAGTGTCCAGCTGACTGGGTCGCTGTGCTCTGTAATCTATTGCTCTCTCTTTCATTTCCGTGTCTTCTCCGTTTTCTTATGGAGCTTTTCTAGTTGGACCCGATGCTGTGGATTCTGTTTTCTAGCTAGTTCCTGACCATGCTAGTTCTGTTTCCTGCACTGCTCTGCACTGCTCTTGAGGTGATTTTAGTCAGTTATCGCAAAATGAGCTGCTTTTCATTTCTTCTGTGTCCTTATGTACCTTTTTATATCAATAGCCTCGCACCTCAATTCTATTTTCGTCACTGTTTGAAACAGTTTGCAAAGTTATTTTCTTCTGGGTCTTTGGAAATGGAAGTGACTTCTAGTATTAATAAGAATAATTTTTCTCACATCGTGGGAGCAATAATATCCTTCAGTTTTCAAATGCTGCATGTTATATAATTTTTCTGATTACTCCACTTGAACGAAGGCGATTGATTCTGTCTGTTTGCCAGCTGATAGGAGCCACGTGTTCTATCTTGATTCTCTCTCTGTCCACCAAGGTACCATCAGAGTTCTCTCTTCAGGATATAAGCTGGAGGTCAAACAGATGTATGAGTCCCTAGCATGTAAATTTTAATGTTAAGAAGACGTTTATCCAGTTCGACATTGCTTTCCTGAGACAGGACCACTTCTGTTCCCATTGCCTGGTGCTCTGACTATGAGCAAGTGTGTTTGTGTCACTGACAGCTTTGAATCAGCATGTAGCTCTTGCTTTGTTGGAAGTAGAGCGTGGTTAAGCCCAGTCTCCAAAGTGGATTGCTTCCTCTTTCTGCCCCTGCCCACTGATGGCTTGGTGCCACAGGGTGCAATGCACCATTGCTGGGCCCATGAGCTCATAGTCAAGTTCAATTACTGTGTGTTATAGGCTCCAAAGTCAATCCAGCAATGAAGCACTGAAGAATTCTCAGGGGAGAATTTCCTTAGGGAGGAAGATGCCCTCAGGAGCTAAATCTCTAATATAAAGTTGAATTTTTACAGCTGTTTCTCTCTCTCTCTCTCAGACCCATATATGAGCTCACTGGCCATCATTTCTCAGTATGACTCAGTATGACTGATTAAAAAAATCACTGACATCATTGATTTATATTCTTAGTTTCTATTGCTGTTGTACGTTTCTCATCACATTGGTGTTTTGAAGTGGGAGGGGAAAATTAGCAACTTGCTACCGTATACTAAAAATATCCAAATATTGGCTAAATGAATGAAGTGATTTCATGTTCAGAGGGAATTTTTTTCTATGACCCTTAAGATTTTTAGCCTAAATCCCTGAAAAATAAATTTTCTGCTCTAGTTTGTATACAGAGAAATATCTTGGAGGAGTGTGTGCTAGACCAGTGAATCTGAATGTTAATGTATAGTGCTTCTAGAACTTTAACATGCATATGAACCCCTGGGGATCCTCTTAAAATGTAGATTCTGCAGTTCTAATGAGCTCCCAGGTGATGTGGATACTGCTGCTGTGGTCAGTAAGGTGCTTGAGGAACTGGTATGCTGTGTCCATGATATGGACCTCAATTACTTTATACTTGGATTAGCATTCAGGAAGAGACAAACTGGGAAATTCTGCAGCATCACCATTTCCATACTCACTGAGGGCCTGGTGATCTGTGATCCCTGCCCCCCAAAGCAGAGACTGTTACCAAATGATTGCTCTGTCAATAATTGTGTACCATTTCATGTTCAAATACTCATGACCTTTTTATCTGGGAGGAGATTGTTAGAGTAAGGAGGTGGCAACCACAGATAAGTCTTATCATTTTTATGACATCAATAATAGGTTTTTATTTTTTTTAATATCTTCTTAGAGTTTGAAGTGGGGTTTGTTGTATAGCAGGAGATGTTGTAAAAATTCAAACAATTTTTTTTGAAGTCATGAATAGAGCAAGAGGTCACAAAACTCCAGAAGGGAATTTCGGAAAGAAATGCTGTCCTCTTAGGAGAATAGCCAAGGATGTGCTTGGAACTATGGGAAAATAAGCTACAGTTAAGAAGGTTAGCTCTGCCCTAGGAGAACTGAGACTTTGATGCTTTAACATTAAATGAAAATGAATGCCCCTATTGATATGGAAGATACATCGTAGAAAACCCCTCAGTGTAGATTCCATTGTATTCTTTTGTTTGCCAGTTTGGGCATTGTTATGGTGTCAAACTTAAATTGGAGTTAATTTTTAGCATAAGACTGCTTTTATCCCCCTGCTTACTTGACGTCTACTATTTTCTAGACCTCTGCCTAAGTATAATTATTACTTCTTTATTCCAATATTTTCTTTAGAGAACCATCTTCATAATTGACAGTTTCAATCTATGGGTTATGTTGTGCCTAAGAATCGCAAGGCATTTAGCTGGAAAGGCCTAGAAGGCAGTAGTGGCAGTTTCAAAGAGCATGCCATCTGAAACTTGTCTGCTGGGACTATTTGGCCAGGGGATCCAGGTAGGAAAGCAATGCAGCAAGCTTTAGTGGCCTTGGATGTCTGGAAAAAGCAGATTATGTGGCCTTGGACTCATCACTGCAGTTGTTATTTAACTTCTTATACTGTGCAGTCTTTGTAAAGCAACGAAAAATTAAATTGCATTTATAGCTTAAAATAGGTCAGCTCCTTCTGAGGATAATGTTCGAGTTTTATATTATTCTCTGTCAAAGAAGTCAGTCTTCTAAGTATCTTTTGCTTTGTTTTTAAAAAATATATCTTTATTGATTTCAGAGGGAGGAAGGGAGAGGGAGAGAGAGAGATGGAAACATCAATGATGAGAGAGTCATTGATTGAGCCCGCAGCCCGGGCATGTGCCCTGACCGGGAATCGAACCCTGATCGCCTGGATCCCAGGTCGACGCTCAACCGCTGAGCCACGCCCGGCCGGGCTCCCACATTAACTCTTAATACAAACATCCCGCACCTCTCGCTCCCTGCCCCAGCGCCCCCAGTGTTTATGATCATCTTCATTGCGGGCTCAGTGTCTTTCTCACTCATCTTGTGCCCAGTGACTGTTCTTCTCTAATGTGCACTCTCAGGTGTAGTCCAGAAACCAGCAATTCCCCAAACACAGTTTTGCTACAGAAAAAAATAGAAATACCAATTAATACAAAAGACTAGAGAGTAGCAACATAGGCAGTTATATGAATGCAAAATGCTGTGTGTGAGTGTGTGTGTGTGTGTGTTTAAAGAGGTTAAAGAAAGATTGTTTTATCCAGAGTATTATATAAATAGGATAGTGTTTCAGTTAAGGTGAATACCTGCTTTATCATGTTTCTAAATAAATCTGTATGGAAGAAACATATAAATATCTAATCAAATTATAATAAAAATTGACAAAGATTAGAACATTTATTTAATATATATTAAGAAGGATAACTTTATTTTTAAAGAAATAAATGAAATTGTAAGGGAATGATTGATAGCTTCAAGAATATACGTATTTAAAATTTCTATACCATTAAAACACCCCAAAGGGGCTGATATATACAATATTTTAAAAAATTTATATTTCTAAAGAAGACAGACAAACTTCAAAGGATAAACGAAAAAGAGGATATTAATGCATTTCACTTAGTCTGTAAGCTCTGTGAGGACAGTGATATTTTCTTGTATTTTACTCATAATAGGCATGCAATAAACATTGCATAAATAGATGATTAAGGGGGAACAAATAGAAAGGGAACTTCTAAAAACTCATTGCTGCAGGAATATATAAAATAAACAACTGAAATATGCCAACGAAAATAGTTTTGAAAATATTATAATTGTAATTTTCAGCAATATTCCAGTGGAATTGGTACACATTTCTTGTAGTGGCTCTATAAATTGATTACTTTATGGGAGGTAATGTGATAATTTATCATAAGAGAGCATCATTTTCCATGCAGAAATTTATCTTAGTGAGGTAGCTAAGATTAAATGTTTCATATATGCATATTAAGTAGATTTTAATATTCCCATATTCAATATATATTTCTACATTAACTTTATAATATTTAATATAAGGGGGATGGTTATATGCATTTTTGCTTTGTACAAGGGTATGTTATGAAACCACATAAATGGTATTAATTCTAAAGATGCATGGAAACTGTTTATTCAGTATAAATAGAATATGCATTATTATTATTATATTCCAATTGCAACTATAAAAAATTCTTTAAGTAGCCTGGCCAGCATGGGCCAGTGGTTGAGCATTGACCTATGAACCAGGAGGTCATGGTTCAATTCCCAGTCAGGGTGGCTTCAGGCTCCATCCCCAGTAGGGGGCATGCAGGAGGCAGCTGATCAATGACTCTGTCTCACCATTGATGTTTCTCTCTCTCTCCCTCTCCCTCCCTCTCTCTCTGAAGTCAATAAAAGCATATTAAAAAAATTCTGTAAGCGTGTATAAAACAATATGCATATATGCAGAAATAAAAACAATTTTATAAGGGCAGTCAATTTACAGTCTTGTTAATATTGTTTATATATATATATTTAAATTATAGCTTTAATTAAAATATATAAAGTTGTCTATTATATATTATGTATGTACACACACACACATATGCATATGAGCTTAGCAAACTGTTGGTCTTCCAGGGAAGCTGTAATAATTACTTATTAACCAATAGACTATCCACTGACATTGATATACTCATTAATGAGTATTTACGAGAGAGCAGGAAGTACAGTTTCAACTTAGGGTTGAGGGGAAGCTTGGAAGGAATGTTCCTGAAGCATTATCTACCTGAGCATGAGTGTTAGGGACAACGCAAATGATTCTGTGTATACAACAAAGTTTAGAGGCATTCAGGTTATAGTTGCATTAACAACAGACGGGATCGTTTTTTAGTGGATTGACTGGTGGATACCCATTAGGAGATAGTTTGCAACATTGAAAATATTAACTATGTATTTTTATGTCTTGGATATATGGGTGGCTTTTAAAGAAAGAACTGGATTATTGAGATATAATTTAAAAACCATAAAATTCTCCCTTTTGAAGTGTATAATTCAGTGGATTTTATAGTATATTCATTAAGTTATGCAATCACCACTGCTATCTAATTTTAGAACACTTTCATTACCCCCAAAAGAAACCTTGTACCCATTAGCAGTCACCCCTATTTCTCCTTCCTCCAACCCTTAGCAATCACTAATCTATTTTCTGTTCCTATGTCCCTACTCAAGATATTTCATATAAATGGCATCATATAATATGTAGTCTTTTGTGTCTGGCTTGCATCAAGGTTCATCCATGTTGTAGCATGTATCAGTACTTTTTATTGCCAAAACATATTACATTGTATGGATATACCATATTTAATCTTCCCGTTATCAGCTGACAGACACTTGGGTTGCTTCCATCTCTTGACTATTGTGAATAATACTGCTATGAAAATTTGTTTATAAGTTTTTGTGTGGACACATGTTTTCACATCTCTTTATTATATACTTAGATGTGGAATTTCTGGGTCATATAATAACTCTATATTTGACATTTTGAGGATCTGCCAGACTATTTTCCAAAGTAGCTACACAATTTTATAATCCCACTGTAGGTGGCCCTTACTTTCTTCTTTCATTTACTTATCAATAATGAACATATATTAATTTAATAATTAGAATAAAAGGGAGTTATTATAAAAGCTCTCTGAGTCCCAGTCTGTGGGCCACAGGGCTGTTGCATTTGGCACTTAATCCATTTTGGGTACCATCTTTTCTTTAAACTGAACAAAAGACCTTGCCTCATATGCCATACACAGAAGCTATTGCATTCAAAGAGGAGGAAGTTCTTTGTTGGAGTAAAGAATCTGCTCCCAGGAGTTTGACCAAAATGATAGACCTGTGGGGAAGAGGTGTGGACTGTATGTTCTTCACAGGACTCCTCTGTGCAAATTGTTGGGTTCCTACCCTCTGTGTTCTTCTCACACTTACTTGTGAAAGCACATTAAAACCACCTCTGCTGATCAGGTGACTGAGAATAGGGAAGGGAGGAAGAGGGATGACAAAGCCTGCGTGTGATGGGAAAATTCATTTCGGTACATTTGGGATGTATAGCTATATCTGTACTTTTATCTATACAAGTATACCCCTATCTCATCTAGAACAATGTCTGGTCAAGTTGGCTGTCAGAATTCGGACTAGTGCAAAGTCCTGAAGTAAGTTGCTTCAATAAATAATACAACCCATATGTAAAAGGATGTTTCAGAGTTTCATGGGAGTAACTAAAGCAGTGTAAGCATTGGTTTCTTGTCTGTCACAATAATCATGTCAATGTATTGGTGGGGTTCAAATTATGTGACTTTTAGGGCTCCATAGCAATGACATGCTGAGCTTTATTGGAGCCTGAGGCAAAAAGAAAAATCAGTAATACAGAATCTGCTTTTACTGAAAGTTTTGACATTTTATTCACCTTATATTTTGTTTGCATTAATTTTGACTTTTAAAAAGGATTGCACTATAAGTAGTGTATATCTTGATAACTGGGATTTTGGGCATCCTCTTAAATTTTTCACCCAAGGAGAGTGCCTCATGGTCCTCACCTTAGTCCTAGCTCTGACTCTGACTGTATTTAGAGTTCCTTAGGTAAAAGGGATGGGAAACTGAGTGGCAGTTTACTCAAGGGGAAACTGAGTCATGGGTTAGATCATTTGATGTTGTACATTGATAGGCACACAGTGAGTAACTGGGAGTCAGAAGAGTAACTCCTCCCTCCTATTTTTTTATGAAATTAGTAAGTGATACTCCTTTGTTATATATTTACTAAGGTTTAATACCTTTACTTCATTTCCCAGTTCATATATTTGATTAAAAATATGAACTGTTTTTAAAGTTCTCAATACGGTGTCTAATTTTTCAACCCATACAAAGTGAGCAAATTTCCCAATTGCTAGCTGTTTAATCCTCATTTCTGACTTTTCAGAATTTTCTGGACAGGAGAAATAGTCTCTTTTGAAGCCAGATATGGAACTGATATTACACTGGAATAGAATTTTCTGCATAATTCCTTCATTCTCTCAAAAAGATTAGGAGCTCTCTCTCTCCCTCTCAGATTGTCTCCCCCCCCTCTCATTTACCCTCTCCCCTTTCTTTCTCTCTCCCTCTCTCTGTCTCTCACCAACTTTTTAGAGCTTTCCAATTTGAAAGTGAGATAGTCAGAAGAATCAGAGGGTTATGAAAATTTCAGTGCATTGAAATGTTTGTCAAACCTTTGGAAGAATGGCACATCCTGGAGCTATTATTGGCACAGCAAATAGTGACATTCAGTGTTTATGCTGTTTGCTCTCTGATACTGCTGGAATGAGTTTAGGTCACACACACGAGTTACCAAGAAGTGACTGTTTCTGGGCTGGCCAATAACTGTTTGTTTATTCTTCAATTTATTATCATGGTGAAGTAAAATCATTATATGTAGTTCACGTCACTGGGGAAAAGGGAAAGCTACAAATGAGAAGAGAGAACCATTTCAGCTCAGCATTGCTGAAAGCTATCCCTTGAGAATAGCTATTAAAGTGTTTTCTGGGTGAAATAAATTGGGGGATACTGCATACTAAATGCCCGTGTTAGAGATGCACATGCTTATTAACATATGAAGGCTCTGAGAAATCCTGCACGGGGAAAAGAAAAACACCCATAGAGTTTGGTTTAACCCAGTTGTGCCCAATTTTTGTTATGGAACTTCCTTATAGTATTGCTGTGAAACAAATTGCCCCAAAACATAGAGGATTAAAACAACAATCATTTCTTTATGGTTTCTGTGGATCAGTAATTTGGTAAGTGAAGGACTTACATGGGTGGTTCTGGCTTGGTGGTGGCTGGTACTAGAACAGCAGGTAGTGAGAACAACTAGAGACTGGCGGGCATCTTTCTTCATGTCACCTTCAGGCTTCTTTTTGTGGTCTCTCCATGCAGGCTAGATTGGGCTTCCTTACAACATGGCTTCCTTAGGGCAGTAAAACTGTTACATGGTAGCTCAGTTGTTCCAATGAAAGTATTTCAGCTCACAAGGTGACTTTTATGACTTGGAAATCATGCAGCATTGCTTCCACTGCATTTTGTTATTTATAAGTGAGTCGGTTGCAAGATCACAAGAACAGGGGGATTCAGTTCTACATCTTGAGGAAGAAGTGACAAATTCTCCAAAGAGCCTGTGGACTGAAGATATTGTTGCTACCGTCTCTGGAAAGTACATTCCACCACAGAACCGTCATCTCTCTATGGAATGTATTTAATGTTGGTTTCATGAAATGTACTTTGTGAACATTGCTTTAGGCAGTTATCACCAGAGACAGACTGGTCAAAAAAGATCTGTATTCACAAATTCTGGAGACATCCAGAAATTCACAAAGAGATTATTTGGCATGACTATACTCAAAGGTACCATTATTTTAAACCCTATGTCCCAGGGTATACCCATTTAGATGGTTAGTTTTTATGACTCAGAGAGGGTTATGCTCTAACAGTCTACATCAGTGTCAATAATTGAACCAGGTTATGTGAAATCTCTGGGCATTTATATATCTAGACTAGACTACAGCAGGTTCAGAAGTGATCCACTGCAATCCAGAATGGCCTAGAGCATCTCTCCAAATAAGGTGGGTTCTTATCAAACTGAGTGGCTTCCTGGCAGTGCAGCCAAGCCTTGAGAGACATGCAAATAAGCTACTGGTGTTTCCTGAACTTCCCAACACTCAAATCCCAGGGCCTACTTCTGGGGCAACCCAGATTAATACATACCATTATTAGGAATAAAAAAGTGCGTATGTAAATTAAATAGCATGAAGAAAATCAGCTGATTTTTGCATACAGAAGGGGAAAAGATTATGGGATGGGTTGTTAGAAAAAAGGAAGGGCCTCGTTGGATTTATAGGAAATAATTTACCCAAAAGACCTAGGCTGAGGACAGTGTCCCCCAGCAGGAGGTGACTCCCAACACTCTGTATGCTAGATTTTCAACATTTGGAAGCTGGTGATTAGATGAAAGCTAGCTCATCACGCTGAAATCATCACCTCAGAAATGGAGAGCTTATTAATATGTCTCTCAAAATTTAGCTACATTGCTTCATAAGTATTTTTCCCCAGCCCATATGTTCTTCATACATGCTTATTTGTCAGGCTAAGCCTGGCCTAAGGAGGAGACACACATTCTAAAAAGAATGAATGAACCCTCATTTAAAGTCTCACTCTTGTGTGAATTATAGGCTTAAACGAGAAGAGGGCACCTCTTTTCTTAGAAATAGTCCAGGATTAATAACAAAATATTTGAATTTGAAGCATTAGCTATTACATTTTAATTGACTTTAAATTAAGGTACTTAAAATTCATTCCCACACTAAGGATGAGCTTTATAGATTTTTATCACAGAGCCACCTTGGCCCCAGAGGCACTGTTGGAAAGTCATCCAACAAGAGTTAAGGACATATGTATAGTAACCGCCCTACATAGGGATAAAACCCATTGATTTGAACTCGTTTCTCTGAATAGAATATCATATATACATATATATATACACACACACACACACACACACACATATATATATACACATACATACATATATGTACACACACAACAAATTACTGGGATATGAGTTTAGAAGAACAAAATAATATGGAATTAAAAACTATATTGAAGCCATCATCATTATTTTAAAAGAGTTTTAGAATTGCTAAGATGCTTTTTCATGAAAACGTTATATCTTTATGTAAATTATAGAGTAGGAAAGGTGGAAGCATTGGGTACAATTGTGTTAGTTTTTTCAAAAAATCCCCCTTGGCACTTCATTTCTTGGCCCTGTTATTCTTTGAGTTTCAGATTAATGACTAAGAGCAAATGTCAGCTCATCTAAGAAATATGGAAAATATTGGCCACCACAAACAGGTTTGGTTCTTGTTGGAATGAATGAAAAATTAGGAAAATCACGTCTAAATTTGTTTTTAAGTGTTAGTGGCCACTGTTTGGGGTATGCACCTAGGTAGACTTGCCAGGTTTCCTATATCCTGCTGTTAATAATATCCTGTTTCAGGGCTGCTAGTAGACAAAGGAGCCTAGACAAAGAATTGCCTGTGAAAATGGTCACACCCCGGATCAGGACACCACTGTAACTAACCCCCACCTGTGGTGCCTTGGAAATGAAGCTCTTTCTCATTCCAGTCTCTCGTCTCTCATCTCATTTTTGTTCCTGCCTTTTCTTTTTTTATTCCTGCCTTTTCTTTCGCTCCTCTTACCGCCGGCACAAACACACACTACACTTTCGCTCATATTGCTAGTACTGTTCTCTCTAGGTTTCCTCTCTCTTTCTCCCAACTTTTTGTTTCCCAGTTTGTCCTAACAGAACGATAGCTAGACTCTCAGCTAGGGGCTCTGAAGCTTTCTTTCTTATTTCAGTCTCTCATTTAATTTTGTTCCTGCTAGGCGTTTGTGAACTTGGACTGGAAAATAATTCATGTGTTTATTTTCACTTTACCCTACAGAAATTCAGCATCTCCCTCTAGAACGACTAGAGGCACTGAGTCATCTAGTACTAACAATACCTGTGACTTAGTCACCTGTAGAAGGCATGCTTATTTTCATTTCACATTAAAGTTCTTGCAGAATCTCAAATTGCAGTTTATGTCTATCGCTACTTCAAAACTATGACAGTTACTGGACCAGCAACTGGATCATGTTGTAATCCATATTAATAAAAAAGTAAATATGTTGTTATATCACAAAATTTTAAAATTTTGATAACTGTATTTCAATATAATTAGTTTCCTTTGTAATCCTATGTATTGTTTTTATTCTTTTACAAACACTATTCTGACCTGGTTTCACCATAGGCTCGCCAAAGGGGTCCAGGGCGCAAAGAGGGCCAAACCCTTCAGTCAGCAAACAGGCAGGGCTCGAAATCCATGCCTGCTTCTTGGGTGTCTCAGGGTGTACCCAGCTGCCATTAAACAAGGAAGCATGATATATCAAAACAAAGTTAATTTTGATAATCTTTAGAATAATATTGAACGTGATACTTTTGGTGCTGATAATGAACGGGGAATGTATGCCAGTGATGGTTATTTGAATTCTAGAAAGCTGAGGGCTGCCATCCAGCGCAGTGGGCCGCCCCTGGGGGTCCTCCGGAGAGAGCGTGAAGCTGCGGGTGTGAGGCATCGGCCTCGGCCTCGGCCTTTAGTGCTGCTGACGCGGGGCGGGGGGGGAATCAAGGGGTGGATCAGAGGCACGGGGCAATACTCCAAGGCCATTATGATTTCAGATAATTCAATTTTAACTTAGCTTGTCGGAACGTTCAGGTCCTACTGGTAGAAAATTCCTGTTGCCTGGGATGACAAGTGGCTAGCCTGGAATGATGGCTCTCTGTGTTCCTTTTTACATGAAACGGGAGTAGCCCTGCCTCGCATGTGAGGGCCATGCGGGCCCCCCTGGAGCCTCGGTAAGCCTGCCACTACAGAGCTGAGACCCAGGCTCACTAGATCCGAAGGGCTCAAGGGGTCCAGTTCCGCTCAGGAAGAAATAGCAGTGACCTGTGCAACGGATAATGCCCTCCGGCTATTTCAAATTAATAACCTTTTAACAAAAAGAGCACTTATATCTAAATATCTGCTTTAGAATCTAGTTTTTACAAACTGGGTTTGCCATAGGTAGGCAAGCCAGCATCCCGCACTCCTGCCGCTCTGTTGGTGATGCTGTTCTAATGTGCTCTAGATGCAGTGCGGATCGAAGGCCAGACCAGACCGAGGTCTCGCCTGGACTTGCCATCATTTTTTAGTGAGAAGTTTAAAATATACTTAAAAGTGGAAGGAATTATACAGTTCACACCAATACTCACATCTTGGCTTTACAATGAAGTGATATTATATCCACTTTATGACAAATGTATACCTATCCATTCCTCTACTGTCCATCAACCCATCTTTAAAAAAAAAATTAATTTCATGAAGACATCTGGTATACTTCACTCCTAACCACTTCAGCATGTGTATTATTACAGTTCTTTTCATTCATTTTGTGAAAAAATTTATATATAATGAAATGCATATATTGTAAGTGTACTACTTATGGGATTTTGACAAATGTGTACACTGTATAACCCACCCCTATCCACAAGTATAGAACATTACCGCCACCCCAGAAAGTTGCCTCAGTCTCTTTTCACTTAGTCCCCACACTGCCATCCTCCAGAGCTTATCACTGTCCTGAGATTTTCCATTATAAATTAGTTTTGCTTTGTTCAAAAATAACATTTTTTTAGGCTATAAAATTAATACATTTATATTAAAGAGCATTTCAAAACAGTATTTAAAGAACACGATGGAGATTATAAAATACATAAAACATCTTGTAGTCATCATGTTCACTCAAGCCTTTGTTTTCTCAATTAGAAGCTCTTCATAAAAATACATTTTAATGGCTACATGATAGCCGGTTTCTTGGTGAGCTCCTGTAGGCCTGCAGTGGCTCTCGAGTGACTCTTCTGCCCTAGTGTAATCCTGCGCCATCCTGAGGAAGGTGTGGCGGAGTCAGTGGACAGGCCCGAAGGAAGGCGGGCTGGCCCAAACAGAAACGTGCTAGTTTTGATCATTTTAGTCATACTCTTCTTCCTTTTTTTGCTGAGCTTTTTACATCTCAGCTATGGGCTTCTAAGATAATTCTCTTATTCTCTAATCCTCTCTCTTAGTTACTAAAATCTCCTGATCCTGCCCTGCTCTGAAGGGATTCTGAATGGAGAGTTTCTAATGAATGTTCACTTGGTTTTAATCATCAGGAGCTGAATGTGACAAGCTGCAGTGGTCCTGGGCTTATGGGAGACAAGGTCCTGTGTCATGCAGGGGCCCTTTGCAGCAGATTGACAGCCGTGGACATAAGTTGGTCCGGGGCCACAGATGTGGGCGTGATGGCTCTCATACAAGGAGCTTCAAGGTAACCCACCCAAAATTTCCTTGCCATTCACCCTATTAATTCATTGGTAATATGTTTTTAAAATACTCGTTCTTATTATATTTAAGCCACTGTTCTAATTGTTATGTCTGCATCATTTTAATCACCAGAACATCTCTATGAGGTAGGTATTCTTATTTTCCCTCATTTTTCTGAGGAGAAAACTTAGGCACAGTAAGGTTAAGAGAGGTGGGGTGGATGCAGGGTGGAGGGGATCAATGGGGGACAACAGGGGACATCTGTAATACTTTCAACAATAAAGATAAATAAATAAAAAAAGAGAAACAAACCATAGTGTGAGATAACCATTACTATGATGAGTGACTTTATCAAGGGTCCTCTAATCATCCTTCTCAATGTGAAAAGTTTCCTTCTAGAATGTTTTAAGATAAAAATTTTCTATTAAATCAACTTCAAGTTTTAGTGAAGTTTCAGCCTTTTAAAATTGAACCTTGTTTTCACAAAGAATCCATACTGCTGATATAATTTGGTGATTGTCAGGTAAGATGCTCTTTCAGCTTTTCTGATTTTGTGCATCCAATGGGAAGACATGTGTCACATAAAAAGCACTGTTGCTTTTTTTAAAAAAAATATGTTTTTATTGATTTTCTTTTAGAGAGAGGAAGGGAGAGGGAGAGAGAGGGAAACATTGACGAGAGAGAAACATTAATCAGTTGCCTCCTGCACAGCCCCTGCTGGGAATTGAGCCTGCAACCCAGGCATGTGCACTTACTGGGAATCGAACCGATGACCTCTTGGTGCCTGGGTGGATGCTCAACCACCATGCCACACCAGCTAGGAAAAGCACTGTTGCTTTTATGCCCCACTCTATTTGGTGATAAATCTAAAATCAAACGCTATGTAAGACCCACTATATTTCATTTTGTTGTCAATTTCTCGCTGAAGCTTGGCCTGGTGCTGAGTATAGAGAAACTCTGTAATGATCATTATATCATTGCATGTTTTTCTCAATTTGTGTCTATAGGAAACTATTTCTGGCTTAATGACATGGTGGTGATGATGGAAACTATGGTTTAAAGGATCACACCCAGAATGTTCCATATCCCTTACACAACCATAGTCCTTTGATACAACCAAAGCCTTGATAAAATAATTCGAAATAAAAATGTTTTCTACAAAGACAAAATCAAAGTCACAGAAAAGAAATCTAAGAAATAAAGACTATCTATCTATCTACCTACCTACCTGCCTACCTACCTACCTACCTACCTATATACCTATCTAATCTATCTACCTACCTATCTGTCTTTGTAGTTGATTTATTGAGTCCCCCAAAGTTGATAAGCAAAAATTAAAGCACATTGCTTACCAAAACAAAATTCCTCTTTCGGTATTTTTTAGTCTATTTAAATAACTAATATACTGCAAGCTTATGGTTTGAAATCTTTCTTTTTAAATAAAGACATCATTGAGATGTAACTTTCCTTTTCTGTAACTTCTCAGCCTTCAAGGACTCTCCATCAATGGATGCCAGATTACAGACAAAACTATTAAAGCCTTAGTTAAAAAGCATGGAAACAGGTAATAATGATACGTTTCTCATTTACATGTACCTTAAATGTATGTATCACCTATCAGCATACATTGTGCCTTCTGCTGTCTTATTTGTATTGCATTATTTGGTGTTTTCATCAAGCACTCATTGGGGTAGGAATTTGCCACTTGAGTAAACTGAGGTCCAGAGATATTAAGTGACCTGCTGACTGGCACACAGTAAGTTAGACCTTCCAGGTTTAATCATACTGTTCTTTGTTTTTTGGCACAATTCAAGGAAACATCGTGAGACCTTTCCCCGTCTCCTCTTGTTCAGAATCTCAAAGCTAACCACAAATAACTACAGACCTTCCCCATCGCGATTTGATTTCCACTGTCTTGGGATGAAAGAGTTTATACCATCCATTTACCCCACCATTCTGGAAAGATCATCAAATGACTATATTTTCAGTAGCTATGATTCTCCCTCAATTTGGGGAAGGAATTATCGAGCCACTACAGAAAGATGACCGGTAGCAGATGGCACCTGCACAGAGCACTCCAGAGGGAGTGACGGGGCTTGACTTCTGTAAACTGAAGGCTTCCCAGAGACACAGGGAGTCCTCAGATAAAGTGACTTTTCTGATGGGTGTCCATCTGGTTTCTCAGGGCAGCAGCTACTTCCCCTATATCCTGCAGGAAACATTTAGAAAGAAGCTTCATGGACAGAAGTATGGGCTTCTGTCCTTATTTCTAAGGTGAAATGATTCAGAGGGTGACAGACTTTTCTTCCTCCCATTTGAGGCTGCTTCTGACCTGTGGACATTCCGAAGGGGTCTGGTGAGTTTTGTCCAGTGCGAAGACCAAGGTGCCGGTTGTGCATAGTCAGCCTCTGGACGAACAGAACTTTTATCTTGGGCATTACCTGCAGAGAGAGGCCGCTGCCTGCTCTTCAACTTTTTATTTGTTTGTTTTAAATAAACTTTCCCAATGCCATGAGCCTGGGAAAGTATAATTGAGTAGTACATTAGATGTGATGAGGCATTAAACACAGGGTGCCTAGTGACCTCAACATGAACTGGAAGTTTGATGTCTTCTCAAGAATCTATCTGAAACATCTTCACTTCAATCAACTCTCTTCCTTATTATTTTATAAATCTTGAAGCATAGGTTTCAGTTTATAGTGTGTTTTTGGAAAGAGTAGCTGAGAAACTCTAGATATTTGCTTAAGGCTGGTTATTTCTGATGCCTTAGACTTTCTACTTTATAAGCAGGAAAACATTCTACTAAACCAATCTAAGTAGTTGGGCAACTTGTTATGAAGAGGAAATATTGGATGAATTATAATTTCTTTACAGATGACCTATCCTTTTACCCATTGACACATGATTTATGTTCTTTTTCTTTCTCAAATTTGTACTTCTCTTTGAAGCCTTCTTTGAGTAGTGTGTGTGTGGGGGGGGAGTGGGAATTATATTGATCTGTTTATTAGTTATGTGAATTTGGGGAAATTATATCCTTTCTGAGCACCAGTTATCTTATTTATAAAAGGTGGGTCCTAATGATGATCAGGGAGTGCTGTTGTTGAAAACTGAAAGAGACGATGTACATAAAAACCTTCATGATGAGTACTTAATATGTGCTCAATAAATGCTGCTTTATTTCATTCCAGCCTACACTGATTATCCTCCTCTTTGAGTGCCTGTATCACACACTTTTGTTCCCTAGTGTTTCTGTAAAGATAACCCTTTTCCTTAGCCAACTTTTAAAGCAAGAATAGCTTTTGCACCTGCAGGATCTGGCACAATGCAGGAAATAATTTGGGGAAACACCATGATCCTCCCAAGGCCAGCAACCTGTGAACTGTGTAATAGCTTGTTTGGTAGAAAAACACACCAAGGAGAATGGCCCCTGTGATAAAACAGGGCTCTATCTGGCCAATAAAAACCTCATCGAATTGAATTCTGATTGGCAAAGTATACAAGTAAATTAATATTTCTTAAATAAGTTGGCAGCAAGCTGTGGTTTCTCTGAATTATCTCGAGTCTTTTGAATCCTAGTCTCTGAATAATTTTGACATAAGTCAACATTAAATGGAAAGCTAAAACTAGAAATGAAGTCTTGGCAGGGAATTCCAAGATGGTTCCTGTTGCCAGTTTCCAATCTCCCCTTCACTCACTTTGGAATAGGAATGCCAATGCTCTAGTTCAGAAAAGTTTCAGTGTATTTTTCTTGTTTCTTTGTTAAAACTATTACTATTTAGGTACATTTGCTTCTAATTGTTTTTAATGCATAGGCTTTTTTTTTTTTAAATAGTTGTACCTTTTTCATATTTAGTGAATATTTTCTTACATTATCAAAAACTTGCCATTAGCATCTTTTCAACATTTGCAAAATTTATTAGCCATCTCTCAAACTTTGAGCAGTTAGAATATTTCTGATTTTTTAAAGTAAATGCTGCCTAAAAGAGACATCCTTTTGCATGGAGATTCCTGTTTCCTCTTTACCCACTATTTAGGCTGGATTCTCCAAAGTGGGATTTCTGGGTTTAACCACGGCTGTCAACAAAATCCTGAGTGTTCGCAGCAATTGTGTAAACAATAAAATACTTTTTTGACAAACTTTGATGGATTCAGTGTCAGCTTAGATCTGTGGATTCTTATCAATTGATATGAAAAGTAGCAAATATGGACAGAAATATGTTCCTTCCATTTTGGAAGTTGATTCATAAGAATTAGAGGGATTTAGCCTCTTGATGAACCCATAAAACCTTTTTACTGTTAGGAAAAAAAGCATTCAGTCTCATCGAGGGGAGAATCTATAACGTGACATCTGGGAAGAAAATAAGATGGGATAAAGCTTGCATGGTGGTGGAAATGACAATTTTTGATTAACAAATTGTCAGCATGGGGCAGAGCCCTTCAATTTTCAGCAATTGAAATCCCAGCATTAATCAGCTTTTGTGGAATGCCACCCGCTGTTCGCACAGCAGCGAGGAGGCAGTAATGAAGAACTGCAGAACTGGCGTTAGATCAGAGATCCTGCTGACTGGAGTGTCTTTATTTCGTGGGAAGACTGTTTTGTTGTTACTCAGGAATTGGCCGAAACATGTCATATCCTCATTTTCTGTGAGTGCTTTCTTTCAGGACAATAAATGGTGCTAATAAGGTGACAGGCCTCCCACCAAGTAGAACTTTGATATATGTTGTGTGAGCGCATTAATGTAAAATCAGAATTACAAAAACACAGGGAGTGTTCCCCACTCATAACTGTCATTTTATGTAACGCAAAATAAATCATACAATCTCGTTGGCCCCAGGAAGCATAAACCACTTATAAAATAATGACTTGGGTTTTTATAAATTAGTTTAATTAATCCACTTCTTTATTGCTTATTAGGTTCCTGCAATGCCAATGCACAAGGCACTGCAGAGACTAAATAGATGCACAGGCGTAGCCCTGGTGTGCAACAGCTCATAGTATCCACATACACTCCATTGTTTGGTCCACATGTTTTTACTTCCTCTATACTCTTGGTCTATTGAATAAATGTGCCAATATTACTCATATGTGAATGTGACACTCCTAACTCCTCTGTCTATAAGCTATTGTTTTGTGCTTTTTTCCTAGAATTGAGGCTAGGACAGCTAGTTCATCCAGTACTCTTGGTCTGTCTTGGTACCAAACTATACATTTTCAGAAAGGTTTTTCAAGGCTAAGTAGTATATAGTCTGTCACCTAGAGAAAGAACAAAAGAAACTGATGGACAGGATCAGATATTGTGATCTGGTATTGTCTATAACCATGAGCAGTTCCATGGAGCAAACAAGAATGTGAGATGGAAGTTAAATCATTTGTGGTTTAAAGAAAAGAGAGCCAACCACGGGCTGTTCTCAGTAGAGTGGTTTAGTAATTTGTGATGCAAATGTCAAATAGGAGGCCTTAAATTGGGGTGGATGACTGGGCTTCAGAGAGCATGTGAACATCCTGAAATTATAAATAACCTTTAATATGTAAGAAGCCGTGTGTTTTCTTGAGGAGATAGTCTACAACCTTCACTGGATTCTCCAAAATAATTATGAATCCTAAAAACAGTTATGAACTATTGACCTAGGACGGGGTTGGTGGATTTTTTTTCTGAACAGAGCCAGGTAGTAAATGCTTTAGGCTTTGAAGAACATACAGTCTCTAGAAACAAATGGGCATGACAGTGTTCCAATGCAGCTTTATTTACAAAGCCAAGGTGGCCCAAGGGCCATGGTTTTCCTCCCTCTGGCTTATGTTTTGATTTGGTAAAATAGAAATTTCAAAATTTTCATTTTTTGCACATTCATAGAGGGCTTAATGTATGGAATAGTATTTCCAGAGAGTTCAGCTGAGGGGTTTAGATTATGGTGGGGAAGGGTGGGCTGGGTCAGAGGCCCAGAAGTACTAAGCAGAAGGGATGAGGGTAGAGAAGGGATGGCTTTCCAGGTAATCTCTTTGAGGAGAGTGGCCACTGGGCCTCATGGCCAGCCGACTTCTCTTAGGTGATGTTACTCCTAGCAACTACAGTTTCTGCAGTCGTCAGACTTTGGGTATTCTTTCAGGCTGAACCCCTGCAGTCAAGGAACAGGATGGTGTAAAACCCTTATTGTTACTCAGTCTTATAACCAAAATCCCTGGTTATGGTTATTTTCAGCTCTTGTGTCTTAGCATCATACTTGTTTGCCATAATTTGGTTGGGATCTATAATAACGTAGTCATACATTTCCATAGGGTTTATGGGCTTCAGAACAGCTTATAAGGTACTTTCAAGCACATGATCCCATACAATGCCAAGCATTTTCCTTTTATAAACTTACTGCTTTTCTCTTATGATATCTTTGCAATTCTGGGAAAAGTCAGTTTAAGAAAAGAGAGTTTTATTTTTGGTTAATAATTTCTGTTTGATTACCATATTTATTAAGTGGAAACAAAAACACATTGAGGGGGGTCTAAGATTTGAAAAATAAGTCTGGGCAGGAAGAGGCAAGGTGTACCCCTTGTCAGTTTTCAATGATCCTGCATGAATGAAGGTGAAACTAATTTTAGCAAGTTGGGTTTTCATGCTGTTCTCTAGACTTGATGATGGCTTCCTTCAACTCTTTGTATTTTCACTTTTAATGTAGTGTTCACCAGGGCAGGAGTCTGTAATCGCTCATTTAGCTTTGTGACTCTTCGAGATTGGGGGAAAGTGGCAGATATTGTGAACATTTAGCCAGTAATGTAAAGCTCAGTTTGGAAGCAGCAAAAAGAGGTAGAGAGCATGAAGTGTTGAAACTTAGCCTCTTACAGATGCTCAAGCTTAAGTAAGCTTCGTAACAGCTCCGGAAACCCATTTTCCTCTGTTAACAGTGACAGCTATGATACCCACTTGCCTGGAACAAGAAAGACATTCAACAAATATGAGGCTTTCATTTCTTTCTCTTAGCTGAATTATTGTTTACACTTGGCATTAAACTGAAGTTTGAAAGTGTAGAAAGGGTGTAAAGAGGTCACTCATCCCTGGCAAACTAGCCTTGGTATTGGGCAAGTGTTAAATAATGTGACCTGTGGTATTTTATACTTTCCTGTTATCCTGATAGTAATTTGATCCATTAAATGTTTTTAGAGAGATGACAACATTTTAATATCATTGTAAGTTATTCTAAAGTATACAAAATTAAATGAAGGCTTTGAAAGTTGAATCTATCTCACAAGAATTTAATCTTTTGGGAAATGCAGAATTGTTCGGTCAGATGAAGGAAAGAAATTTTCAGGATTCGTCAATGAGATATTCTTTTTATGGGAAGAAAAAAGGAATAGTTCTTTGTAGTTTGAATGACCTGATACCACCAAGCATATCTGTGCAGACTCATCCTCTCTCCTTTCCTTTAGCAGACACATTGATTATCGAGAGCTCTGTCATTGTATACAGCATTTTGATTAAAGGGCTTCTTGTATTGTTCACCTTTTATTACACAGACTGACCTGGTGTTTCTTGCTATCTCTTTCAGTGGCTTTGCAGGTACCATGAAAAGAATACCCTCAGAAAACTGCTTCTTTCTTAGTTTCCTCTGTTAATTGGCCTATAGTTATAGTGCATGGACTTCTTTTTAAAGGATTCTTCTTTTTTTTTTTTTTTTTTTTTTTTAATATATCTTTACTGATTTCAGAGAGAGAAAGGAAGAGGGAGAGAGAGAAATAGAAACATCAATGATGAGAGAGTCATTGATTGGCTGCTCCTGCACGCCTCCAGCTGGGGATCGAGCCCGCAGCCCAGGCATGTGCCCTGACTGTGATCTCCTGGATCCTAGGCCGACACTCAACCGCTGAGCCACGCCGCTGGGCAAATTCTTATTTCTTCAAACAAGAATAATAAATTTGGGGAAAGAGTTTTCTTAAACAAAAAGTTGGTCACTTTATGACAAGTTTTAGGAAATACTTATGTAGATTTAATACCTAGAATGTACCTAAAGAAAGATTCATTGATATCATTAAGATCAACATATTTTCCTTTTCTTTCTGATGCTAAGTCTTATAGGCATTTTCACACCATGATTTCTGAGTGCTGCATTTGGAAGATTCTTTCATCAAGTTGGCATGATAGAAATATCACTCTTGACCTTGTTTTTGAAGGATGTTTTAACTTTACTAATTAAGCAGTTACTCAGTGAAGCTCTCTTGAGAGTAAAGGGCCTTTGATTAGGAAAATTTCCTAATTGGGTAGGACCTCTCATCATAAAACAGTCATAACATGTTGATTATAGTTGTACCATTAGGAATTCCATTGCTTAACACAAATGGATTATGAAATAATTTGATTAACCTAAGTCAATTTTAGCCTAGAGATATTTGGAAACATAACAAAGACCAAGTCACCTTAGCAATCCCAGAGCCTAAGGAAAGAGGATGGGCTTTTGATTCATGATAGCAAAAATAAATATTGTACAACAGAGTTTGGGTTTTTATATAGTAGCAATCCTCCAATGATTGCTAATGTCTAATACCTATTTTTCTCTGTCTCTCGACTTGCATTTAAAATTTTTTATGAAAATATTCATGAATACACAAAAGAAGAATTGTATGTAGAATTCCTGTGTACCCCTCATCCAGCTGTATAATTATCAGTATTTTGTCAATATTGTATCATCAATCTGCTCCACTTTTTTGTTTGCTGTGATGATTTAAAATCAAATCCCAGGTATATTATTTCACCTATAAACACTTAATCATTCACCTCTGTCAGTATATGCTAAGACTTACATAGGGCTCCATTTCCTAGAGATACTAAAGGGTTCACCTGCAGCTGTGCCTTTCATATGAAAACCAACCAACCCAAAGCCCATACTTTCCAACCACCTCCCTTCACCTAGCTTTTACACTCCACACCACTAATGTGCCTGCCCAGATCACCACAGGGCCAGGTACCAGACAACTAGGGACAGCCTCAATGCCCTAGAGCCCACAGAAATTTTTCAAATGAGCCAATTCTAAGCCTGCTTACTCTGTTTCACCCATTTCTTCCTGTGGAAACCACAATAAAGGCTCTTGCCCACATTTTCCTCTTACTCCCTCTGCCCCTTGGCTGACCTTGGTGCTTCTCCATGTGGCCCAGTGTGGTGTGGCAAGCCCACTTCCCTTGGGAACTGTGAGTATAACATATTCCCTTTTCAATGGATTCACCATACCTGGATAATAATACATCCTACATTTTAAAACAGGATAGTAAAGGCTGAGTAAAACCTCTTGAGAGTAGCACAGATTAAGTCAGTGCAACTTCTCCTGTAATCTGCCTTTAACCATATATGCTACTGTCCGATGTGAGTGTATTAATGTTGTCGATCAGTATGATTCATGGATTCCACATTTGTGAATTTGCCTACTTGCTAAAATTTATTTTTAACCCCCAAATCAATATTCCTGGTGCTTTCTTGGTAATTTGTAGACATGTGCAGACTGGTGACAAATTTGAGTTGCTGAAAGTGCATGTTTACAGCTGAGATCCAATCTTTTTTCAGCTCTCATGCTAAAGAAGTATCCTTTTTGTGATCTATTTAATGGCATGTTTTTCACATTTCTGTGATTCTTTTGTGTGATTTTGCTGTTTGAATGTCCCCCAAACATTGTACTGAAGTGCTGTCTAGTATTTCTAAGTGCTAGAAGGCTGTGAAGTGCCTTATGGAGAAAATACGTGTGTCAAATTAGCTTTGTTTAGGCATGAGTTACAGTGCTGTTGGCCATTAGTTCAATGTTAATGAATCAACAATATGTATTAACCAAGGTGTTTTTAAACTGAAACTCATATAAAAAAGGTCATGTATTGATCAGTTGACAAAAATTTTATGACTGGAGGGAGGCTTGAAGGAACCTAACCCAGTGTGTCCCTTAGAAGCAATGATTATGTACTAATCCAGTGTTTGCAGCAGTGTTATAGAACATAGTCATCATGAGTAAGGACAGCCAACATTGCTTGGATTTGCTGAGGATATCATGCTTGTGAATTTTATTCATCCATTGATTAAATTTACCAACTCATTCCATGTTATCTGCACTATATATCCACTTCTCAAATATGACATTAAAATGCAGACTTCCCACCATGAAAAAGTAAAAATGTCACTCAGGTGGTTTAGGGATCTGCTCTTGTGCTTTGGATCAGGGGGCACAGTATTTCACTGTTTTTCTTTTCCTTCCTTAGTCTCCACAAAATAGAAGTATTTGGCTGCCTCGCTCTTACCTCCAGGAGCATAGGTTCCCTGGCCCTTCAGTGTCCACGCCTGCAGATCTTGAACATCGGGAGAGTCCCCAAGGTTTCTGAGACCTGCCTGGTTGGGAGCCTGGAGAACTTACGAGAAGTAACTGCACTTAATGTTGCTGGCCTCAAAATGGTGAGACTTCTTGGACTCAGACTGACTTTTTAATTGGTCTTTATGTCCTATGTTTTCAGAGCATGAAACTCGTGTTGCTCTCATGGCTTTCACACCTCATCATGAAGCAATGCTCTGAAATGGGCATTGAAGAGGGAAAAGAACCCCATAGTACCTGTGTGATAGAAAAGGTTTGGACGTAGGATTATTTCTACTCAAAAGATCTAGAAGTCGACCCATTAACTGGATCTTTTGTTATTTTTGAAACAGAACTAATATTTAAGGTAATTCAGTTAAAACTATCGAACAAATAACACATAATGATGATGATGATATCTGTCATTTATTGAGCCCCTCCCATGCTCCAGGAACTGTATGAGGCACTAGTTACATTAACTCATTAGCTTGCCGTCTTCCCTGTGTGAGAAGTAGCATTATCCCCAGGAAGAGTCACTGAGATTCTAGGAGTCGGAAGAGACACAGCACCGGTCACAAAGCCGTTAAGCCTGGACCCAGGCTTGCTGATACCCTCGCCTCTCCATACCCCACTGGCTTCCTTCTGTGTGGAAGGAGGAGGCCTGCCTTCTTCCTCTAGATATGATTAGCCAGAAGGTGATGTCACCAGGGGAGAGGCTGATTTTTACAGACTGAATGTTGATTGCAATTCTGTGAACTTGTAGTGGACGGTACTTCTGACCGAGAACAGATTGTTATGCTTTTTGATACTGATTGATTGGAAGCCAGAGAAAGAATATTCCGATATAAGCAGTTCAATTCTAAATTTTATGTGCGTTGTTTCCTTTTTTATAGCTTCATCTTGGGCTCTGACGTGTCCTTACCTTGAATTCTGCTCTGAATGAAGTAATGAGGGAAGAACAACACTGTATTTCTTTTTCTTTCTAATCAGAATGTCATGTCCTTGAAAGAAATCCTCCATTAAAAGTTGACTGTCTGCTCTTAGCTTGCTTGATGATATATTTAGATATGTTTGGGGAAGTCTTTTACAAACTCAAAATTCTGGGAAGGAGTAAGCTCTCATTCTTAGTCTCTTTTAACTCAAAACTGCAACTACACACAGCAACAATAGCTTAATTTAACTCAATTTCTAGGCATTCACTTCCTATATGTGTGTATATCCATCTGTACATGAAGGGATAGGACTTTCAAAAGCCTATCTATTATAAATTATGACAGGGAAAATCTGGGTCTGTGTTCAGTGCTTAGTACCATCCTAGTTGCATTTAGGTGATTATTAGTGATTTTTAAATAATAATGATGATATTAGGGAGTGGAATAAAATCTTCGTATTAATAGAGTACTAAGTAGTCATTAATATAATGGTTAAAAAAACATAACAAGTTGTGGTTAACATAAGCAGAAAAATCACATAAAATCTTGGGGTTAATCATAGGTTAGATTTGATAGTTTTATGTTTATGAGATTCCGGTTTGGTATGCTTTAATCCTCAATTTCTTAGTGATTCATAACTCATTTTATTCTAAGAATAATTTAAAACTGAACCCACTAGGCCAGTGGGTTCAGTTTTAAATTACTTAGTGGGTTCAGTTTTAAATTACTTGACATGAACTTTAGAATCTTATAACTAATTCCATTTTATGTCATTAGTTTATCAAGGTCTTTCTTATTTTATTTTATTATTAGAGAACCTGGGTGCTTGCATCTGATGACTGACTTATCGGTTTAATTCTCAACTGAAAGTGCTTTGGAAACAATATGGGCTTTGGAACCATCAGTCCTAGATATGACTGTTAGCCTCCAAAAGACATTTAACTCCCAGACCCACCAATTCCTTACTTGTAAAGTGGGGATATTAACATCTATTTTGTAGAATCACTGCGAGGATTAGAGCTAGTGCATATTAGGTGCCTCGCTCGGAATCTGACACTCATTGGGCAGTCCTCAAGTGAGAACTATTAATATCATGGCGATGATGATGATTATAAAACCTCTGAAAAAAATGCACATTTTAATCTCTAACACACTTGATTCATTGCCCTGTCTTCTCTGTGATTGAAAATAAATTCTTGTTTGTTTCCTCCTGTAGGTGAGGGACCAGATCATTCATCTTATTGTGACGCTGTGCCCTAAACTGGACAGTCTGGTGCTCAGCTCCTGCTCTCGGGTAACAGACGTGAGCTTGGTGGAAATCAGCACCTACCTGCGAGCCCTCAGGTACCTCCCCCTCTGTGCGCCTCCTAACCAGACCCCAGCAGAGTGCTCACATCCTTTTTCAGGACTGGGGCTTTGGTCTCTTCATTTTTCTTTCTTTAAATCACTGGAATAACCAATAGACTCTGGGTGATGTATAAATTAGAAGCTGAGGCTCTGCCTGGTACATTTCTGTGTCTTGGCAGAGCATCTGGCATCCTTCTGTGAAGTAACCTGACCCGTCAAAACTGATTGGAATAGAATAAAACAAAGGAAAAGCTTGGGGATGTGTGAGATTTTGTTTGACCAAAGATTTTATTTTGAAGGACAAATTTAGGCTATAATTTCAACAACAGCACCGTGTGCATGCTGGATTCCTAAAGGGCCTGCCTTGCATTAACAATAAATGGTTCTACCGCCTCTTCCTTTCATCATCAATCGTAACAAGAAGTGGGATGGTGTGAAGAGGTGAGGGGAGGCGGGGTAGTCATAGAGGAAATGCCCTCCATAGCGGGAGCCCCCCTGCCCATGAGTATTCACCGGAGAAAGGCGTGGCATTAAAAGCGATGCTCTAAAGGGTCTGAGCCACAGCACTATTTGCTTAATTTATTCTCATCTGCAACCCTTTCCTCCACTTTCTTTTAACCATGAATCACAGAGCTGCAAAGGACAAGGGGTAGCAACCACCTGTCTTTATGTAACATGGTGTAATCAGCCTCTGTTCCAGTTACTATTGCTGCATAACCAACCACCCTGGAACTGAGTGGTGTAAAACAACCATCTTATTAGACTCACAGATTCCGTGGTTTGTGGATTTGGAAGGGCATAGGAATGATAGATAGCTTCTCTCTGTCTGGGACCTCAGCTGGGAAGATTCAAAGGTTTGGATGACATAATAGTTGGTTCTAGAATCATCTGGAGGTTCCTTCACTCACACATCTAACAACTTGAACTCTGGACTCAGCTGATACTTTCAACCAGAGAAACTACACATGGCCTTCCCTGATGGTTTGGGCTTCCTCCTAGCATGTCAGCCTCAGGATAGTGAAACTTCTGACATGGCTGCTCAGGGCTCAAGGATCAGTTTCCCAGGAAACGAGGAGGAAGCTACATCATCTTGTGTGAACTAGCCTTGAAATTCATGTAGTGTCATTTCCTCTGTACTCTATTGATTGAAGGAATGACACGTGTGCCCAGTTTTATAAGAGGGCATATAGATATAACCTGTCAATTGGAGGAATGTCAAATAATTCTGCAGTCATTTAAAAAAAGTTGCCACTACCCACTCCAGAGTTGAGGCACCTAAGAGTCAGAAACGATCAATAACTTTACATAACTTCTAAATTAATTATAGACTTAGAATTTTTGAGCTGAAGAAAACCTTAAAGATCCTCTAATGCAAACACTTGTTTAAATAATGAGGATATTATCCAGGCTCAGAGATGCTGTGATGTGCCCAAGCTCACATAGCTAGGCAATGGCAGGGCTGGAATGAGATCCTCAGGCATCTGACTAACAAGACCTCTCTCCACTGCACTGAATGAGTGGCAGCAATTGAGCAGCGCTCACCCCAAAGCGCTCTCTCTCATGGAGGAGAACTTTGAAATGGAAATGGTGCCAGCAGTAGCATCGAAGACTGCACAAAGTGGTGACCACAGCTAAAAACATGAGGGGTAGAGCAATAGCTGGGAAATCCATCAATATGCCACTTTGCTGATACTACAACCTTCTGTTTGATTAGCACGCTCACAGACGCACGTGTATTTAATCATCACAGTAACTCTAAATGTTAAGCAGTTATTTCCCCCCCTCTCCCGCTTTTTTTCCAAGGAAAACTGGGGCTCCAAGGAATTAAGTAACTCGACCAAATATGCCTGGGTAGAAAATGGCAGTGTGGGCCTCCACATCGTTGTCTGGCTGCACATCTTTGGCTGTAATTTTCTGAATGGGAAACTATTTTAATCTCTAACATGCAACATATAAAAACAGGGGTACTTTGGCTCTATGGAAGTTTACGTTCTAAGGGGGAAGGTCGTGAATATCGCGGAATGTGTTGTAGGACATGAAGCCAGCACTGACACCAGCCCCTGACCCCATCTGGTGAGCTTTCCATGACCCAAGAAAGTCCTCTTTCCTTTAGAAGAGGGAAAGGGCGTAAAGGGCAAGCAGTGCCACTCCCGCTGCCAGCGGTGCACCCCTTCTTGGATGGCTCCCATCCACGTCAAGCAGAGACTTTCAGAAATGGTGTTTGCTTCCATGGAGAAGCATGGCACGTGAAGTATAGTGGTTCCTGGAAATAAGGTTCTAGAGGAGAAGACCCTAAAGGGGATTTTTGTCTCATAAGCTCGAAGGGTTATGAACTGATTCTTCAAGGTGACTTTAGAGACGAAAGAAGAAAGATTAATAATATGAAATGTAAATAATATAAACAATAAAAATTAATAACATGGTTATTATTATTATATCTGTGTAGATGTCTATATATACAAGCTCTTCTCTATTATGAAAGATAAGCTATTTTTGCTCTTGTAAAAATTTAATAATGGTGTCTCAAATAGCTTTTCATTTAGAAAAGCCTTTATTTCTTGATTTTGATATTTAAGAATACTTAAATGAAAGCAAACATATTTGAGCTTTATTTGAACTCTGATCATGGAAATCTTATTTATGTTATCTTTAATACCTTTTAAAAATAATTCTCATGATCAGGACATTCTATGAAAATCTAGGTAAGGCTAAGCCTGTGTAGGCACTTTGAGCTCATGGTACTTAACCGAGAAGATGTGGGAAGCATAGAAGACAGAGCCCTGTCTCTGGGAGTGTGAGCACTGCACAGTGTGGTTTGAGTTGCATTGGCACGTGTGTTCTTTATAATTCCATTGAAGTATCCTTTCCTTTCAGCTAGATAGTCAAATATGAGGCTAATGTTTCTCCACACAGAAACACCAACTCTTGAATAACTAACTAGGAGAGGGGAAACTGAGTGTGCCAATTTGTGAAAAACTCCTACTCAGCCCTTTGTACTTGAACTCTACAGGTATCTCGATGTGAGTGGATGTGGGCAGGTAACCAATGCAGGAATCCATGCGTTGGCCAGAGGCTGCCACCAGCTCAAGTATCTGGACCTAAGTTCTACAGGGATAAGCAAAAGAGGGTAGGAACTGTGTAGATTATGCTTTTTATCCAATTGCTTTAAGAAAATGAATCATGAGTCAATTACCCGTTTCAGTTTATTTAAGGTCAGTGTTGGGGAAAAGCCCTAAAAGCCTAAATTCAGGATTGATACCAAAGAACTGACCCATAGTCTAATTTAAATTCATAAGAGCTTTAGTAAGAGAAACTTACATCCACGGGCAAAGCATCTCTCTCCCAGTGCTGGCGGCCAGGAAAAATCCACACCCCTCCCAGGACAGGATCTCTTTTAATGGGGGGTTAATAGTAAAACCGTACGGTGGGTAGTCAGGTAGACCACCAGAAAGGACAACGTATTCTTAAGTTAACAGATAACACGAGGCAGTTATCACACTCCACACATTCATTAACCTCCTTCCTGGGGGCCTGGCGTGTGTCTTGGATGGCATTCTGATTTTCTGCGTAGTCAGCCAAGCCTGAGAGTTAAACTGTCACAGAGGGTTAAACAGAGAATCCAGCATTTCCCAGACGCCTTTGCGGCCGGAACCATATTGCATCTAAAGTGAGTTCCACTACAACCAGTGATTTTCAAATTTTATGTGCATCAGGATCACATGGAAGACTTGCCAAAACAGAGTGGTGAGCCCCACCCCTGGGTTTTCTCATTCAGTGAGTCAGGGGTGAAGGCCCCCAAATTTCTAACAATTTTCCAGGTGATGATGACGCTGTTAGTCCAGGAGCCATCCTTTGAGAACTAGTGATTTAGGTTGTACAGAGAGATCCCTTGTCCTGGAAGAGGCTTTTTTACTCTGAGAACCTAGGAAGGGCTTATATCACAGCAAAACATACAATTTTGGATGTGCTTCAGCTTCACCTTGCTGGCCCCAGCCTCTCTTCTCTTTCTCCCCTCCCCCACTCAGGAGGAAGAAAAACCTATCCCTGTCCACGAAAGGTGGCAGAACTATCACATGTTATTCTGCAGATTCTCTCCTCCGACAAGAGTCAGTAAGGCTCATTTCACCAACACCCTAGCGTCTCTTCAGGGAGTAATTCTGGTGTCAGATGTTAAGATATTGACTTTACTTTCACCAGTTATTATTAAATACACATCAGAATAACACTCATAATTCTCTGGTTTTATCTACTATTACTATTTCTCTAAGAACCTCAAAATGAAACTGACATCTTTACCTTATCATTTTTACATTTTTGCTTGATTTTTATGGTTTGGGAATTTTAATTAGGTGTGTTCATCGTGTGCATTTCTTTCAGGAAGTTCCGTTTGCAGTGTCAGCATAGTTGGGAGGTCAGGAGCAGGAGGTGAGGAGGGACGGATGGGGTGAGGTTAGTGGATAGGCAGGGTCAAGGTAAATCTGAGGGCTGTGTTTTTTAAAACTTTGTGAAAAGCTCATTTGATTATCTGTTTTAATAACTTTTTGCCCTCTTTCTCCTTTCTAGAGTTTGTTCATTGGCTAATTATTGTCATATTAGTTTGGAATGTGTGAAACTCAGTTTCTGCAAGGATGTCACCCTGGATGTGGTTAGAAAACTTTGCAAAAACTGTAGACGGTAAGAGAATGGTGATTTGGCCTCTTGTGTCTCTTTTAGTCTTAAGTCTCACCACGAAGTGAAGAGAGACCTTGATAATAATGTGCTTTGGTTTGTGCTTCTTTATAAATCCTCATGGTTGTTTCACCACCACTCCCCTTTTTAACATAGAGTTCTAGCAATCATTAAATATTTCCCAGAAAATACTGACTTCATTTAAGACTAAACCAAGTTTTCATGACCTCAAATAGTAGGAAATATATTCCTTTGTACTGTGGAATTCATAAAAAAGTTCTGAAAAAAATATTTGGAAAAATTTAAGTGAAATACCTATCAGTTACATTGGCCCTGTCCTTGGAATACCATTGACTAGAATTACACAAGATGAGAAAGAAAAACATTTCAGGACTTATCAGAGTAGAAGTGACCATTTTAGGTGTCCCATATTTCAAAAACGACTTCATTAGGTCCTAGTCCACTCGGTGAAATCTGAGGGTTTTGAGTGAAGTCTAAGATATTTGTAATGAATTAATCTTTCATGAAATGGGGGAATCCATAGAGCAAATACTTCTATAAAAAACCCTGGGACTTTTAGGTTTTAAAACCAATGAAACAGCGGAACAGTTTGAAGAAATTTAGTTTGCCAATTGTAAACATCTTGTAAAAATTAACTAATAATTTACTGTTGGAAAACAGGAATTGAGAGCTTAAAAGACACTTAAATCTACATTGTTTTGAAAATCCTCTTTAAAGGTATGGCATTCTCAACAAATGTGTTGGCAGGCAAAGAAATCTGTCTTCTACCATCTTGTTGTATGGTGCAAATGTGACCTCTTACTTATTTTTTTAAAGCTAGCTTTCCATTTTATTCACCCACCTTCTATAACACTAAAGACTTGCAAATTAAGGAATACATGTAACATCATTAGAAGTCTTGATTCTGTATTTCCGATTACTACATTAATGAAGAGTTAGTGTCCTAGTTCATTGCTAAGCTGAGACTCCGGGGCATTGGTGAAAAGAGCCTTATTTGAATTTCTTATCCTTTGAATACTGAATTCTAAAATGCTTTCCAGAGGAATAGGAATGGTTTTAGAATTTTATAGATCTCCTTCTGATTGATCCAGTTTATCTCATTTTGTACTTCTGGGAACAGGAGCTTAATCTTTTTTAGTTTAAAAAAGAGATTAATCTTTAAACATCTCATATTATAGAATTGAGAACAACTTTCTTGCCACAGAGAAATGTACAGTTCTGCATTATTTTGGATGAATATAAATGTATCTCTGATCTAACAATGCACATACTGCATTCCCTGGAACTAAAAGTAGTTTTTGAGTGTGTGAGATCAAATTCACAGGCTTCCCTAGGAAGAAACCCACTGTGGTCTGTCTATTGTTACAATATAAATTTGGGAATATGAAGTTCAGCATGCCCTAAAAAGTTCTAAAATAACTAGTAAATTAATAACAAGGAAATATTGACATGATTATCATTCCAATATTACCAACATTAAAATGAACATAACTGCCTAGTAGTTGTTTATAATTTATAAATCCTGCCTACTTTCAAAAAGCCTTAGGGACTTTTATAGTTAAAACACACATGTACACACAGCTATATAGCTGAGCAATTCAAAGTTATACCAAAACATTTGATCAGAAGCCAGCTAGAGAAAGAGCAGAAATGGAATTGAGATCAAGCTGAGCAACACAGTTTAACACTGAAGATGAGTTGGATTTGCTGGCAGAGGGTGCAAAATGAGAAAAAGTTACTCTTTTTTGCTTTCTAAATGGAGGCCTGGTTGGTAATTCTTCACTAAAGGCAAAATTAACACATTCTAATAAGAATTTATCAGAGGATTTTTCTAAAGTACCAAGAAACTGAAAAGTTTAACAATCAGGAAAAATTGCACAAGATTGTCGTCCATTGGTATTTTCTTGTTTTTCAAAATGTTAAATAAATAAATTACCATAATAGAATTTCCACATCCTTCCTTTGCTCTGTCACCATTCCCTTGTGATGACTTCACTTTTTTTCCGGTAAGTGGAATTATTATGTTTTTATTGGGTTTGAAGAGTTTTTAGAGGCACTGAAAGTAGAGGCCTTGTTTGAAAATAAGGAGACTCTCGTCCAATGCATTAAGTTAACTTGTGCCATGAGATTAGTGAAGCATGTGCTTCCCTCTCTTCTTCATATAGAGCGGGGTTGGCAAAGTTTTTCTGTAAAAGGCCAGTGAAAAAATATTTTAGGCTCTGCAGGTCATATGTGTCTATTGCAACTACTCAGCTGTAGCATGAAAGTGAATGAGCATGACTGGTTCTTATAAAACTTTATTTATAGACGTGAATATCTTTCCCATAGGGCCCAACACAGCTGGTCTTTAATTTTAGATATTCTCATCATTCCTTCACTAACATGACAAAATATACTTGTTATTCTCAAGTTTGATACTGTCTTTCTCATTTGAGAAACAAAGTATTAGTCAAAGTAATTTTAAAGGTTTTTTCATGACTTTATAATGCTAAGAATCTATGCTCAACTGTATATCTTCCGCATAATCTGGTCTTTTCTTCTTTTTTTTTTAGATTGAAGATACTCCATCTTTATGGCTGTACCATCACTTCTGACCTGTTCAAAATAAAAGAAACTTACAAAAGAGTTAACATATTTCATGACATTTCTGCCCTTACCTAACATTTTTTAGGAAAATAAAATTTTTAGCAACAAGGGCTTTGAAAAATATACTTAATTAAATATGCCCAGAAATTTTCCAAATTAAAGTGAGATATAAATTATTTTTGAATTTAGATGGAAATAGATAATCAAGTAATAATTGTATGTGAAATTTTGGCATCTGATTATCAAAATAATACATTTTTGTATCCCAAATTACCTTCCTCCCAATAATGATAAAGTAAAAAAGCCAAAATTTTAAATATTGGTATTTTCTTATTTGCATTATTGGTTTAAAATATATTTAAAATTTTACCTGAGATTACTAATTGGTACGTTGCAATTCACTTCTCTTCAGTCATTCAATGTGCTACGAGAGAAAAATAAGTTGGATAACTCTAGAAGGAGTATTTTCTCTCTTATACCCTTGCGCCATGGTCTTATATGTACTACAACAATGCCACATGTGTTGATTGCTTCAGGACTTGTGTCAGGGCATTACAGTTGCTTCGGGGTAGCCCGCGTGTCCCATAGGGTCCTTTAACTGCACACAATGCCATGCCCTTAGACTTGAACCTCTGAAAAGGCTGCTTCATGCCAAGGAAGTAGATGTGCACTGCTTTTGGCCGGGTTACCCAGACACCGAGATGAGGATTCCTATGAATGGGGAAAGTTAGGGGAGTGGGGAAGCAGGGCTGGAAAGGGAAGGGGAGTAAGCAATAGCGCAACGCTGGCATCAAGCAACGCCACCCAGTAGGTTAACTGTCTCAGTCCCGCTGCTGAAGTTTGTGCAAGTCAACTCAGAGCTGTTCTACGCAGAGGCCAAGGGAGCTTGAACACTGGTCATTGTTCAAGGCCTACTTCCAGAAGAAATACAGATCGCCAGGCACCCATGGCTCTCTGGACACACGGGCAAAGCCAACTCTCGCAGCCTGAGGGCAGCCCTGCAGCAAGGGCGCAGGGGTGGTGGTTGGGAGGAAATGCAAGGGGAGCTGAGGGTGGGCGGGGCAAGGTGGCATCTGCTAGGGCACTGTGGGGGGAAGCACGCAGCGCGCTGACTCAGATGGCCTGGGTTTGAAGAGTACTTCCGTTAGCTGTGTGATTTTAGTCGTATCACTCAATCTGAGATTTAGCTTTCTTGTCTCTAAAATTAGGAAACCTTTCTCATAAAGAATGTTTAAAGGGTTAAATATGATTGCATTGGGCAAAACAGAGAAAGGACCCTGGGCAGAGGAAACAGCATGGAGGAAGTACAGTCTTAAAAAAGCGCTTAACGTTTGGGAAACAGTATGGCTGAATGGCAGGGCCCGTGCGCAGTGGATAAGGTGAGGTGTGGAGTCTGTGGGGACACTTGGGAGAGAGCCCTCATCTCTCTTTGGGAGGTCAGGGAAATGATATCTAAGTTAAGGTCTAAAGCAGGGGAGAAAGATATCTGATCAGTATGGTGGAGTGAGCTGAAGTGAGAAATAGCCGTCCCACTTCAAACATACAGAGGTATAGCAACAGAAAGGGTGTAATAGGAAGCCAAACTCAAGGCCAGGAAGGCGTGGGAGATTAAAGATGGGCACAAATTCTTTATCGCTCCCCTTGTTGAGATGTGGTAACTATTTACTCTGCCTTTGAGTCTGCGTTGGCCTCGGTGACTAGCTTGGCCAATCGAAGGTGGCTGACCTAACATCCTGGGAGTTTTGAGGGTAGGTTATAAGAAGCATTGAAGCTTTGGCCCAAGACTCTTTGAACACTCACTCTTGGAGTTCTGAGGCTCCCTGTAAGAAGTCCAACCATCTTGAGGGGGAGACCATGTGAAGAAGCCCTGATCCCACATGGAAAGTGAGAGCTGAATTAAAATTTAAAAATTTGTCATTATAATTCACCACATTAGCAGAATAAAGGAGGAAGAAACAAGATCATCTAAAAACATTCTGGAAGCATCTAACAAAATGTAAAATTCACTCGTGATAAATATTCTCAGCAGTGTAGGAATAGAGGAGAACTTCCTAAACCAAGTAAAGGGCATCTTCAAAAAGGGTGGGGACATCTATAGTTAAGTCCAGCCAGAGAATCTCACTCCTATCTGCTGGGACAGAGTCCTGTATAGGATACAGTGATCGCAAGAGTGAATATCCCAGCATATTCACAGGTCCCACTCACTTGGAAAGGGGAGGAAGATTATACAGAGCATGTACACCAAGGGGTGGGGATTTGGGGTCCACTGTAAGGTCATTCAGCTTATGAAGTTGGCTGTTTTTAATTGTCCAGGAGTTAAACTGGGGTCAATGTGTTTTCACTGGACTTGATTTCTCTCTATCTCCACTTTCTGCATATATAATAAAATACAGACTTTTATCTTAATTGAGAGGAGCAAGATGTATGAGACACACAGTTTGCTTATGTGGGAAAATGATATGAGCTTTGCTTGGTCATCACATAATGGGATCAGAAGTCTGAAACACAATGCTTCTCGCTCAATTCTGGTACTGAACACCTACTCTGCTCTGGTTTACAAGTTGGTGTTTGATAGTGTTTGGAGGATTATAGAGATAGATAAGTTTTTATAATGAAAGATTTATCAGAGTCTGATAGCTGCCAACACACACACACACACACACAAAACAACAACAACGCCATATATTGATTATAAATACAATATGCAATCCAAGAGGAAGGTCATCTGGATCTATAATGCTGTTATTTAACAAAACACACAGATAGCCTGGCCGGCATGGCTCAGCAGTTGAGCATCAACCTAAGGTCCAGGAGATCACGGTTCCATTTCCAGTCAGGGCACAGGCCCGGGTTGCAGGCTCGATCCCCAGCAGGGGGCGTGCAGGAGGCAGCTGATCAATGACTCATCATTGATGTTTCTATCTTTCTCTCTTCCCCTCCCTTCCTCTCTCTGAAATCAATAAATAAAATATTTTAAAAGAATCAATAAAAATGTGATAAAATGTTCACATTTGCTAATTCCAGGTAAGTATATATGGGTGTCATATTATTCTTTTCTCTTTTATCATAGTTACATAAAGAGTAAGCAAATCACTATGATGTAAATTTGCCAACACATTGTTCTCTGTAAAGTCTTCAAATGTTTTCCTATAACTTCCTTAGGAACAGTGAGCCTTGAGTAGATATCAGGAGAAAACTAAGACTCAAGCTGTTGCAGGGATGCATATGTTTGAGAGAGTTCCTGAACATACTAATTGGGCCCTCAGTGGCAATGCCATTACTTGGATATCCAGTTTCATCTTAACAGGCTTATCGGATCTTTCTGAGACAGAGTAACTAAAATGGTAAGTCAGGCTCTGAGGATGGCTGTTGTACCTGAAGGAAATCCTATAGGGTAGATTACAACAGGCTTCCATTAAAAGCCTCTCCCACTAGGTGGAGAGGAAGTTAAGGGGTGGTGCTCATTCCCTATTATAGGAAATTGGGCCAATTTATGATGTAGTAGCAAGGGATAATTTCTCCTGACTGATCGATCACTCTAGTCAGTGTCGAACATGCGGTTTCCCAAAGTATGTTCTCAGGAGCACAAAAATAGAAACATGGAAAGCCCACAGAAATAGAAACAAAATCAAAACAAAACCAAAAACTGAAAGCTTCCATGTCAAATACATTTAGGGAATATTAGATTAAAACAGCTTTCCTTTATCTCATTCAAGAAGGAATACAGTAGGATTCTTTTCCAACTGTATTTGTGTTTTGGAAATGTATTTAATCACACAACTCTTTCTTCTCAATATCGTTTCACTATTTTGAGAAACACGCTCTAACAAGATTATCTCTGATTTTTAAAACCCTGGAACAGCCAAGAGAAGCTGACCTTTCTAAAAGTCATGCTGATAACTGGAGGCAGGCTCTCCTTACTTACCAATTGACTGGCTCTCAAAGGCTGCTCTGTTCTCCCTGATTCCTTGCTAGCTGTTTCTGGATGCTGAAATAGAAAAGAAATGCCTGCTATTCCTTTCTTCTCCTTTCTTTCTTCTATTTCTTGAAAAAATTAGAGACAGATTATATAACCTTGGCCTTCCCCTGAGTATATTGCTGGGGACATTCAAAAGCATTCCTCAGTACCTTGTGAATGGCTGTGTAGAGGCATTTCACATTTTAGATAAACAGAGTTCCTTACTCTTTCTAAAAACTCCTATTTTCTCACTGATTTACACGAAAACTTCAGATGGACATGTATTTGTCCCTAACAAATGTCTTAAACCTCCTCCCTGCTTTCCCCAATCTTTTCTGTCTGTTACTTAATGATGTACAAACAAACGCTTAAAAATACAAAAGGCAACCCAATATTTATAGGACTCCTTTGGGAACCTTTTTATAAGCTGAAGAGTCCTTTCAAAATGTGGGTGATTCCTCAAGAGAACAGACTAGAAAGTCCAGAAATAAACTCAAACGCACACAGGAATTTAGTACATGCTAAAGGTGGTACTAAAATCCGTGAGGAAGAGAGTGTTGAGTGACTGGTGTTGAGACAAACTACGTAGAAATCCAGAAAAAAAGTGAAATTGAATCTACAATTCACATTTGACCCAAAATAAATTCTAGATGGATCAGCGTTTTAACATGGAAAATAAAACCATGTAAAAGATTTGAAAAAAAAGCATTCCAACCTGTCACTTGAGCTGACATACACGCTAAACAATATCCTTGTGACAAGTCACAATAAAATTGTGGAAACTGATAGGAAAAGCAGGATCCAACCCTTTCACTGAGGCTGGAGAATGATTTGCTCAGGCAGGAGAGAGAAAAGCTAAGAGATATTTTATACTTACATTTTGTCATCACAGTAAAGAGCTATAAGGTTAGTTATGTAATCAGTTATGTCATACTTTGGGGACAGTAGTAGTCCTGATGGAGACTAAGGGAGAGGTGTTTGATATAAAAGGTGGGACCATATTGGAGAGGACGTCGAATGCCCAGATGAAGAGTTTACCCTTGGGTCTCTTTTACTGGGAGTCTTCTGGGGTTTATGAGCTAGGGTGCAGATTCTCAGCCTCTGCACTATTTGTACTTTTGGTCCGGTAATTCTTAGTTATGAGAGGCTGGCCCTGTGCCTCATGGGATGTTCAGCATTTTTGGCTTCTGCTTAGTATATGCTAGTAGCATCTTCCCCTTTTCCACCTGAGACAACCAAACTATTTCCAGAGGTTGCCAAATGTCTCCTGGGGAACAGAATTACTATCAAGTAAGATGTATTGATCTCTAGAATGACTGAATAATTAGTATTTAAGAAGGACTGCCCAGGTCTGGCCCAGGTGGCTCAGTGGTTGAGCTACTCATGAAGCAGGATATCATGGTTCCATTCCCTGTCAAGGCACAGGCCTGGGTTGCAGGCTCGATCCCCAGGAGGGGGCGTGCAGGAGCAGCCGACCAATGACTCTCTCTCATCATTGATGTCTCTATTTCTCTCTCCCTCTCCTTTCCTCTCTCTAAAATCAATAAAAACATTTTTTTTTTTTTTTTGGAAGGACTGTCCAGCTGTTGTAGAATGAGTAGGAGGTCGGCAGGGACAGGAACTGGAGAGAATGTGTTAGACACTGCCTGGTACCCTAGGTATGGTATATTGTTGTAGTAAGGGCCTCCGATAAAGTAGATCTCCCTGTACCCATGACCTTGAATAGTTGGTGCCCTCCCACATTGATGTACGGCCTGGCGTGTGACTTGCTTTGATCAATGGAATATCAGCAAACAGGACACAGGTGGAGGCTTGAAAGGCACCTGTGCCTTCGGACTTACTCTCTCAGCCCTCTGTCGCCACGTCACAAAACCCGTGCTAGCCTCCTGAAGACCTAGCCTCCTGGAGACGGTGTCCAGTAGTGTTGCCATAGACTTTGTTGCCGTGAACATTACTGCCGCAATCATTTTGCTGCAAACTTTTTTACCCCAGAAATAATTGTCTGTGAAGGCAATTTCACCATAAAGATAAAGTAACTGGTTGACAGTTTGGTTTCATTTCTCCACTGACAAGATTCTCAAAGTACTCCCAGTTTTTATATATATATATATATATATATATATATATATATATATATTTTAAATATATCTTTATTGATTTCAGAGAGAGGAAAGGAAAGGGAGAGAGAGAGATAGAAACATCAATGATGAGAGAGTCACTGATCGAGCCTGCAACCCAGGCATGTGCCCTGACCGGGAATTGAACCCGGATCGCCTGGATCCCAGGTCAACGCTCAACCGCTGAGCCACGCCCGGCCGGGCCCAGTTTTATATTATATAGATCTTAGCCAGGTTGCATACTGTACTGGGAAATGATAACACGCTGTGTAAGTTTTTGCAAATCTTTCGGTGAGCACAGTCATCCCCTTCCACCCATTGAAACTGAAAGTTTACCAAGCTATGGCAAATATAAAAGAGGAGGCTGCTAATTCACAACAGCCTCTGTGAGCATTATTGATTCTTTAGTTGGAAACTGATACCTCTCTTAATGAAGGAAGAAATTTTAGGGAAAAAGAGAAAAAGCGCAATGCCCAACAAGGAGACAAATCAACAAACCAAAAAATAGTATAGTAGTATGAACAAAAGACTTCATAGGGCCCGGCTGGGCGTGGCTCAGCGGTTGAGCGTTGACCTGGGATCCAGGCGATGGGGGCTCGATTCCTGGTCAGGGCACATGCCCGGGTTGTGGGCTCGATCAATGACTCTCTCATCATTGATGTTTCTGTCTCTCTCTCCCTTTCCATTCCTCTCTCTGAACTCAAAAAAGATATATTAAAAAAAAAAAAAAAAAAGACTTCATAGACAATGTATTTTCATTTTTGCAATAGACTTTTAAATTTTGTTAAATTTTCATGTTTCATTATGTCTTTTTTAATGTCCCTGTTTTATTTTCTGTTCTTTTATCTTTTTATGGCCAAATTGCCTTACAGCCAATTAATTATGTAGTGAAAATGCTTATAGCAAAGATGTTTACAATGATGCTACTTAGAACCCCTGCAGAAACATGGTTCAGCTAACAGTGAGCACCAACTTCCAGAGACATGACCGAGGCCCTCAAAGACCATGCGCCCACAATTAAACCACCATGACTACATGATTCCAGGGAAGCCAGCTGAAAAACCGCCTACCCGATCCCCGACAATGAAATTATGAGCAAATATAATGGTGGTTGTTTTAAATCACTAAATGTTGTGTTGTTATGCAGTGATAGATAACTGTTACATTAGGTCTGGAGTAGATTAATATCTGTGGAAATGAGAAGAGGTGTACACAAGACATTTGTAATAATCCATGTTTATTGATGACTCTTCAATGAAGGGGCTCCGGGAAGGGACAAAGCATGTCAAAGAATATTAGAATTTAGATATTAGTGCAAATGTCAGAGTGAGTTCAGGAAAGGAGTTGCATGAGCGGTTTTCAGGAAAGCATTTCTGCCTCAGGGTCTTAATATATGGTGACAGGAGAAGATATGACTTTGGGCACACAGTGTAATATACAGATCTTGTAACATAGAAACCCACACCTGAAACCTGTATGTTCATATTGACTATTGTCACCCCAATAAATTTAATAAAAATTTTAAAAAGAGAAAAAAATATTAACTCATTTATTTTTGAAAAACAGATATTAATAATGATAATATTTTAAAGATTCAGTTTAATAAGTATATTTGTAAAGCTTTAAAGGCATTGCAAGCTAGGCACTTTTTACTTTACATGAAAAAATCAATTTTTAGAATAAACGGGAAAGCATGTAAACTCAGAATCAATAACAATTTATATTGCACTAATGGTAAAATTCATTTCACTGTATTAGCTGTCCACTTGTACAGAACTATATCCACTTAGTGATCAGATTGCTAAAACCAGGGCTTCTCAGAATTTACAGGTTAAATTTACAGACAGAGATTACCAGTCGTATTTACAGCTTGATAGATGCTGCTGAGTGCTGACTATGCTCATTGACCTGTTCAAGAAGAAACAGTTCCTCAGATGTTTAGCATGTAGCTTTGTGTTGAAGAACACTAGCCTGAGGAAATGTGTCAGTCAAATCCTCTACTTTAACGTATTTTAAAAAATCAATACAGAGAATCCAGAATGAGGTGAAATGGAAATATAGTCATAACTAAAAGAAACGGCAGTAAAGGAAGTCTAAAAAGTGGAGGAAATGGATAATGTGAATGAAGTAGAAATAACCCAAAGGCATTTTTACAGGCTGTAAGAATCATGGAAAGGAATGCATGCTACCTAAGTCATATGACTGAGCGAAGTTCTCTTGTAAATGGAAGGACAAGATTTTTTAAAAGGATCAAAGTGAATGAATTTTAAGGACGTTGAACCCATAAAACAGTATTAGAGAAACAACAGCATTGTTGAAATGAGTGCTTTAGATCAAAGGGGGACCATACATTCGGATATATCATTTCTTTAAGATTTGTGGAGTGTGTGTTTTTAAAGCTGCCCCAGTCTCTTAAATATTGCTGCCTACCGAGGATTTAGGTTATTAATCTTCCCTCAGGCTGAGGAGACAAGGACTGAGAGAAATTATTTGGATGTGGGAATCTGGACGATCTGTGTGATTTCTATTGCATATTAACTAGCTGGACCTTCGCGGTGGACGGACATGCGGAGAGTCAGTAAAACCAGAAAATGGGGTCTTCTGGTCAATCTCGCACCTTGGTTTGTAAGGAAACATGTATATACAGAAGTTTACCAACTTTCCGGAATTAGAATAGAAAATACACCAATCTGAACCCCTACCTTCCTTTTCGCTTCTGTCTAGTCTGCTTCCCATGCTCATGTCGGCCACGTGTCTGTGCGGAGCTAAGTTCTTGGTTTAACCCCAACAAGAATCTATGCGGAAGGGCCTGACAACGCCACTGCTCCTGCCGCACCCCCAGTTCTGAAGGGTCCCTAACTCCAAGAGCCCGAAACCGACGCTCCTGCCAGGTCGCGGCTCTGGAAGCGCGGCCGGGCTCCGGGAGGCGTGGGAACCAGAGCGGCGCGCTCCTCCCCTGGGGCTGGGCGGAGCGGCCGCGCGGGGAAAGGGGCCGGGCGGTGCGGGAGGCCCGCGCTCAGTCTCGGGCGGGCGCTCCGGCGCTGTGGGCGCAGTCAGGGCGCGCGCACCGCTCCGGGGCAGGGAGGGGCCCGCAGAGTCCGCGCGGGGCCCGAGGGGGAGCGCGCCGCCCCCGCGCGCCCGCTCGCCTCGCCTCGCCTCGCCTGGCGCCGCCCGGACGTGCCCGCAGGTGGCCGAACCGGCCGGACGAGCCCCACTCGCCACGACTCCCGGCGGCAGCAGGTGCCCCGGGCTTCCCGCTGTGGCCGCAGTCGGCGCCGCAGGGCGGCTCCAAGTTCCCTCGGCCGCCCGGTCGGGCGGGATGGAGGCGGACGGCGAGCGGGAGGAGCTGGCCCGGTTGCGCGCGGTCTTCGCCGCCTGCGACGCGAACCGATCCGGGCGCCTGGAGCGCGAGGAGTTCAGCGCGCTGTGCGCGGAGCTGCGCGTGCGGCCGGCGGACGCCGAGGCCGTGTTCCGGCGGCTCGACGCCGACAGCGACGGCGCCATCACGTTCCAGGAGTTCGCGCGCGGCTTCCGCGGGGCCCGCCGCGGGGGGCGGCGCCGGGGCTGCGGGCTGCGGGAGCCCGCGCTCGCCGAGTCGGGGGCCGGGTCGGACCCCGCGGACAGCGAGGAGGACGACGGGGACGGGGACGCCGCGCCCGAGGCGCTGCCAGCCCCCCGGGGCGCCGGCCGCGCGTGGCAGGACTTCCAGGCTCGACTGGGGGACGAGGCCAAGTTCATCCCCAGGTGCGTGTCGGGGGCTGGAAGGCGGGAGGGGAAAGCGGTGTTTCCTGTGCAGACCCCCTGAGCCCCGCTCTTCTCCGGGAGTTGCTTTTCTCCATTCACCGATTCACTAGCTTTTCCAAGACCGAGATCCCCCAAGAGTTAAGGAAAGGGAATGCGTTCAGGCAGGGTTTAGGGGAGAAAGTTTCAGTTGCGCATTCCTGAGCCCTGCAGAAGGCTCCTCGTTCATTACAGGGCCACAGGGAAATGCTCGGCGTCCAGAGATTCTCTCAGGACGTGGATTTGGGAGAGCTGGCCCCTCAGTGCCACCTGGTTGTGGCATCTACTGGAGGACTTCCGGGAGCCCGAGCGGTGGTGACCCCGGGCCCTTTGCCAATTTGGTGTTCTCTATAGCAATTTTTGCATGTGTTGTTTTCCTACTAATAAGTAGAAAAAGAGACATTGTTGGGCATTTCTATTGCTGGACACATAGAGTCATGGATGCCTACTATGTACTAGGCATTTTACAGAGTTCATTTGTTTAAATTTCAGAATAACCTTGGGGGGGTAGACTTTCTTTTCTCTGATTGATGAAGAAACTTGTACCCAGAAATTTAGGCCTATAAAATATTAAGGGACTCGCATAGCTAGTAAAAAAGCAGCTATTTGATCCCAGATGTTGTGAATTGAAAAACTCTGTGTAAAACAGAATAAAATGATAAAAATCATACAATAAGTTCTCTACTCCTATGACTCCAACAGAAATAACGTAATAGAAAGTTACTAACTTAATTCTGAGCAGGAAAGGGGATGCAGGGAGGGAAAGCTACTTGTTTTTTTTTTATTTGAGATTGATTTGCGTTTGGCTTTGCCTGGTGTGATGGTATTTCTCAGGCAGCTGCTATCACTTCTTCCTCAGGCACTGTGACAAATAGGTGAATGCTGTAAAATGGTTTTGGGTTTTTTTGGACTTGGATGCTATTTTAAAAAATTTATCTTTATTGTTGAAAGTATTACAGATGTCCCCTTCCCTCCAACCCTCCATTGATCCCTTCCATCCAGCATCTGCCCCTTCCAGGCTTTCTCTACACCTGTGTCCGTGGGTTATACATATAAGTTCTTTGATTAAAATCTCTCCTCTCCCACTTCCCCACCCCAGCCTTCCCTCTGAAACTGTCAGTCTGTTCCATGCTTCTATGTCTCTGGATCTGTTTTGTTTATCAGTTTATTTTGTTCATTAGATTCCACATATGAGCAAGATCATGTGATTTGCTTTCTGCTTAGATTTTAGTTGAAACTTTATGGAGCTCTGGCTGTCATTATTAAGAAAATCTGTAAGGCATCATTTTGGTTGGCATTTCACGTATCTGAGACAGAAGACTCAGAAAAGGAAAGAGCCCTAGGAGGTGGCAGTGGCCTGGCTCACCCATTCAGAGAGTGGGCCTGAAGGGCAAGGAGTCCTCACTTCCGCCTCCTCCCAGGTTCTCTCTGCAGTTTGGGAAGTACAGTACAGGGCACCCTGGCCTGGAGACTGACTCATTGCAGTGTAAGAGGAATTGTGTAGAGAAAGTGGGTGTGATACCCATCTTTTCTAGTATTGACAAATGAGTTAAAATGCAATGACTCCACCAGGGAAGTAGAAAAATTTAAACATTGCTATAAACTCTGCTCTTTGAATCATATTTCATTCGTTACTTGGTTTGGGGTCCAGCTAGTTAAAAAAGTAACAATTTTAGGAATAAAGAAAGATGAGTTCACATCATATTATTTTTATGTCTATATGTACACACACATATGGACTGCTTTTCATGGTTGCCAGATCTCAGGAGCAGTTATTTGACACGTAACCATTAAATGATTAAAATAACCTTCCTAGGATCAGTGTACAAACCAGAATTTATTATTGGTGATATTATTATTATTACGACACCTTGTCAAACTCTTCAAAGGTTATGAAATTTAATGGCCACCTGTGTCACCTGGTAGACTTGTGTCCTAAGCCCCACCCCCTTCTAATGGGAGATTAGCAAGTACAATATTTGCCTTCCTGTACTTGTTTAAGTGGGAAAGAACTAAACAGAGCTGCTTCGTCTGATTGTTACCATGGCAGCCAAAACTGTTTTGGTAAATTGGATTGCTTCTATTCCACTTCCTCATACAGCTGATCTCCTTCCCTTCCTCCCATCCAAACGTGATAAAAATCTTTCGTTATTGATAATGCCGCTGCCATTATTTCAGCCAAATTAATTCTGCAAACATAATTGAGTACTTGTTTTGTGCCAGACACTATCTTAGGTACTGTCTTAGGTCACTGGAGACAAAGGGAAGGATGAGATGTAGTTCATGCCCTCAAGAAGTTCATAGTGTGGGTGAAAGAAACATTTTTCAGAAATTTCCTCAAAGCCCATTTAAAGGCAAGACAGTTATTTGCAGGAAACTTCATGTATTGTTGACATAGCCTGACAGATTGCTATAAGCAGGAACTTTCTTTGAAGTCTTGAGTTTTTATCTTTAAAAAATCATGTATTGGTTCATTTTACTGCATAATATAGGAGCTTGTTTTAATATAAAATATTTTCTTCCAAGGGCAAACTGTCTCTCTGGTGTGCCATTTCATCTGGTGGTTTTGTTTCCCTCCTGGCACTCTATCTTCCCCTTGGTGGCACCCTGACCCATGCCTATGGCTGGGTGGTGGATGATATTCATGTACAGTTTGAGGAGAACGGATATCAGATACAGGAATGTTTGGTTCTTGTAGAGGCAAAACGTGGTGGTGATTTCCATTTCAAAATTTATTCAAGCTCTTAGGTCGAAATATTAAGCAAATTTGGGTTAAACTCTCCAGTCATCAGTTACTGTGATATTAGAAAGAAAATAATGTTGCAATGTGAAAGGGTGAATTGGTCTCTGGGATGTGTGTCAACACATTCTTAAGTTCTTTTCTTCTTAGAAAACCGAGAGACTCCTCTTAAAGAATGGGGGTGATGGGGGGGGGGTGTTCCAACCAGTCACATAGCCTGTTAGCTTGAGCTGGGCATGTGCACATGGTGTACAGGGTCAGGATGGATTGTTACTACTTCCTAGTAAGCTGGAACTAGGTCAGCCAGCAGATGAAACCAGAGTGGGCAACTTGATGTGGTTATGTAAGAGAATTCTGGAAGGAAGATTGTTCCAGGCCAAGAAAAGTTCTTGAAGTGAGGAAAGAAGATCTGGGGAGAGACAGAGGGCAGACTTATAATAACTTAGCCTAGCCAATTTCTGGTGTCAGGGCATTATCTAGGTGAAAGGGAGATTTGTACCCAGTAGGTACTCAATAAATGGACTCAGTAAATATTTGCTGGATGAATCAAATAAGCCTGTGTCTTCAGTTCCTTGGTTCATGAGAAAGTTAGTTTATGCTGGATGCCTTTTCTCGATTCTCTCGATAGTTTTTCAAGTTCTCAGTGAGAGCTGGTCATGGTGTTCAGAGGTTGGCAAGTGGAGAAGGAAATTTTGTGTGTGTGTGTGTGTGTGTGTGTGTGTGTGTACTGAGCATTTGACCAGGGGCGGGGGATGGCAGGACTCATCTCTTCTCTGATCAGAGCTAAAGCTTTTCAGAGTTTTCTCATCTCCATGTGTAGCAGTTTTGAGTGTCATTTGTGAATTGATTCAGTTTAATAAATTAGCTTAGAACCCTACATTCTCAGACACAAAAACACAAGGGTCTAGTTGGCACTGGGACCACCATAATTTTGTGAATGGGCATAGGTTGTGCCACAATAGCCAGATCAGGGACAGACCCAGGGCAGGTGCCTGGAGTATAACAGGAGTTAGTGTGATTGGTGACCTGCCAGACAGCGTTAGGGTGGGATTTGGTCAGATACCAAAATTGATCCTGTGTGGTCCGCTGTGTCACATGGTTTGTGACCTTTCTACACACACACTATTGAGGGGGAATCTTTTATTTAATAATTTAGAAGCAAGAAATTTAATTGAGAAGAACCAAAACCACCCATGTGTGAACTGTGCGTGGATTGCCAAAACAGCTTACTTCAGTATGTTCCTATAATGGTGATTACTAAAATCGAGAGGAAAAATGAGCAGTTGAACACCAATCCCACTTAATGAGGACATTTTTAAGAACAAGAAGCTACTAGAGGCAGAGACAGTTTGAGTGCTGGTGAGGGTTTTTTTACATGTTCCCTTCTTGGGTTCCTCCTTAGTGCTTTTCAGTCTCGTGGTCTTCTTTGTGACAGTGTAATTGCTCCAGCAGCCCACTCACTTACATGCTGTGGTGCTGGAAAGATAGGAAAGGTAGAGAAGAGATGGAGGCAGAGAAAGAGATAAACACAGGAGGCAAAAGACAGGGATCAATAGATGGAGAGACACTGATTGGAGAGTGCCTCAGTTTCCCCTCTTACCACTCAATGAGTTTATGGCCCTGAGGCAACTTGACATGGGAGAGACAAATCAGCTCTTCTCTGTTTAATCTCAGCTCTTGTGTATTTTTAAAATGTGAGTATCTGAGTGCTTTAAACTGTGTTTGTAGTATTTGAAGAGAAATATATATTTTTTACTCATATGGCGAGTAGTATCGTGTTCAAAAGATTTGTTCCAGCCTTGAGGCAGGATGGTGGGTTGGATGCCAGTCCTAGAAGAGGTTTAAGGGTGCTTTCAACTATGTGTGATATGTACCTTTGGTCTTGGCTTTGAGGTCTATAGTGCACTAGCCACAGGCTTTTCAGAGATTACAAGATTCCGTGCTTTTTCTGGATTCAGAATTGGGGTGCCTATCTTATCTATCTTATCTGTCTATCTATCTATCTGTCTATCTATCTATCTGTCTGTCTGTCTGTCTATCTATCTATCTATCTATCTATCTATCTATCTATCTATCTATCTATCTATCTATCTGCCTGCCTGCCTGCCTGCCTGCCTGCCTGCCTGCCTGCCTGCCTATCATCTATCTATCATCTATCTATCATCATCTGTCATCTATCTATCTGTCTGTCTATCTATAGCTGTCATCTATCTGTCTTCTCACTGTTGCCAGTCTGTTGTTTTTTCTTTTTAACGTATCGTCTATCACAATCACGTGTGGCATCACCCTGCTGCTGGGGCTGAGGGGGAGAAACCTGTCTGTGAAGGAAGCCACAGCTTTGCCTTGAACATTCGGAGCCTTGCAGAAGCCTGTGCATGACTAGGTTTTCATGGTTCCACTCACTGGTGATCCCTTCTGGTTCTGATATTTGAATTTCATCTCAAGGTAGTAATTTCTTTTTGGCCTCCTGGATCCAGATAGGTATTCTGGCTTCCACAGTCTTAGAGGACTGTCACCTTTGGTCATACAGGCAGTGGCCAGCTCTGACCCTCAGATCTTGCTGATTGCACAGAGCTTTTCTCTCAGGTGTTGGTGAGAGATTATTCTTCCCTGATGGGTGGGAAAAAAGAAAAAGGAGTAAAATGGGATGTCATTGGAAGACCACACTCCAAGAACCAGACTCTTCTCTAGTTTGTGTTTTAACATGAAAAGTGGATGGTGAAATATGCAGATGTTAAGTAGAAATTTCCAATTTTGCATACTCTATGAAGGTCAAAGCACAGAGGTGAGCAAGATACTGTGTCCAGTTTGCAACCTCTGTTTCCTACCTGTGAATGGTAAAGTCATGTGTCAGGTGTAGGCTTGCTTTGAAGGTCCGTGCTGATGGTAGAGTGTAGCCCCATGGCATTCTAACTCAGAACTTTGACTGTGACCCTTCTTCCCCTTTCAAGTTTGTGGGATGGCATTTTGACCCAAAGATAGTCTGTTTTTACTCTCTTTGTTGCTCTTGGATGTTATCGTACTTTTAGAGTTACTTCGTTCGGGCTCAACAGATGTCATTGTACAATATTTTCTATCTCCAGGTTATGCTGCCCTGATGGGTGAGTCTTTGGGGAGGAGGGCTGAGCTCTGAATGCACTGGAATGTCCAGAACACCTTTTACCCTCATGTCTGTCCCCTCCCTCCCTCCCTCCCTCCCTCCCTCCCTCCCTCTTTCTTTCTAAAATATATCTTTATTGATTTCAGAGAGAGGAAGGGAGAAGGAGAGAGAGAGAAACGTCAATGATGAGAGAGTCATTGAGAGGCTACCTCCTGCACACCCTCTACTGGGGATCGAGCCTGCAACCCGGGTATGTCCCCTGACCGGGAATCGAACCATGATCTCCTGGATCATAGGTTGTTGCTCACCCGTTGAGCCATGCCCGGCCGGGCTACCCTCAGGTCTTTCTTTCTCTTCCTCTTGAAGCTGGAACAGTTTTGAAGACATGTCGCAGTTTTTAAGCATGTCACAATTTTTAAGACATGTAAAAAATCAATTGGAATGGAATGATTTCTGACTAAAACTAAGGGAATTTAGTTATGAGAGGTCATATTTTCTGGTACCACAGAGATATTTTCTTTCACTGTTGGAATACTTTGTCCTTTGGGCAAAAACATTGTTTTAGAATGAAAAGATGGTCAATATCAAGAATCATCAGGAAATGCAAATCAAACTGCAGTGAAATACTACCCCACACCTGTTAGGGTGGCTGCTATCAAAAAACCAGAAAGCGAACAGTGGTAGTGAGGATGTGGAGAAAAGGGAGCCTTCGTGCAGCTGCTGGTGGGAATGCCGATTGCCCTGGCTGGTGTGGCTCAGTTGACTGGAGCATTGTCCCTGTCCTGTACCCTGAAAGGCCATGGATTCAGTTCCCATTTGGGGCACATGCCCGACCCTCCCTCCCTCCCTCCCTCCCTCCCTCCCTCCCTCCCTCTCTCCCTCTCCTCCCTCCCTCTCTCTCCTCCCTCCTTTCTCTCTCTCTCAAATTAATAAATATATCTTCAGGTGAGGATTAAAAAAACAAACTTAAAAAAATTAAAAATAGAACCACTATAGGATACTGCAATCCCACTTCTGGGTATACATCCAAGCGAAGTGAAATCAGGGTCTTGCAGAGATCTCTGCACTCCCATGATCAGTGCTGCATTATTCACAGTAGCCAAGAGGTGGAAACAACCTCAGTGTCAGACAGACAATCTGCTGGCAGAATTCTCTCTTCTTTAGGGGAGTCAGTCTTCACTTAAAGGTCTTTGACTTATTGAATGAGGACAATCGGCTTTACTCAGCCTCTACTGCGTTAAATGTTAATCTCATGCACAAAATACCTTCACAGGAGCCTCCAGATATGCAAGATCAAATGTTTGAGTACTGTACCCTAGCCAAGTTGAACATAAAATGAACCATCACAGCCACTAAGGAACGTTTTCAGATATTCTCAGTTTTTGAGATTTCCTATGTTAGGGGAATCAGTTTTGAAAAGATCAGAGAGCGTTTCTTAATGTCTTCAGCTTATAAAATATGTACCAGAAAGCTTTCAAATATTTATTTGAATCTGAAAAAAATCCCTGTACATATGTTATATTCCTCCTGTCACCCTTCCAAATGCCTAAACAGTTCAAAACAACGAACTGAATTTCTGGGGCAGCTTTAGAGTTATTAACATTTTTCTATCTGCCAAGAAAAGCTTTGCCTTACATGCGTTTATGGCTCTGAGATGCTCCCCGGGAGAAGAGGGCTTATTATTCACACTTGTCTCTACCCTTCCATTCTCACCCTTCAGGCTCATTCTTCATCAGAATATCTGTAACTCCAAACTGAGCGCCTCACAGAAGAGACATCTATCTTGGAGCTAAGCAGCCTTAGCCATCTGGCAAGGCAACCCAGCCTTTACATGGGTGCACTTTCCCAGGCAAACTAAGTGCCTGCTTGCTCACTTCCTTTGCTCCTTCCCTCCCTTTTCCCTTCTCTCTCCCTCCCTCCCTCTGCAAATACTATGAGAAAGGCATTCAGCTAAGAAGTCCAAAGGCTGAAGTTTTAATAAGAAACGGTAGGAAATTCCTTTCAGTAGGAACAAGTTCTTATTCTGCTGTCCCCGACTCCTAGTTTTTGTCCCTGAGTTGGTCGTTGCTAACAGGGATGCAATTTGAGAGGCACAGGGAAGCCCAGATACTGGTCCTAAAGCTCAGCCATCAGGAAGCCCCTAGTTCCAGGCTCATATGCCCAGGACAAGGCATAATTCAGTTCCCAGGAGCTCAGCAGACACTGGTTTTAAATCTTTTTCTTGGGCTTTGCTACACAAGGGCCTCAGACCAGCAGCATTGGCTGTACCTGAGAGCCTTTCTAGAACTGAATAAATTATGATAGTTGTAGATCTGTCACCTCCATTGCTATAGAGTATTCTACTGCAAAATACCCTGATTTATCTATTTTACCTTTAATAAGGGTTTGGGTAATTTCTACTTTGTGCTGTTACATGCAGTGCTGCAGTGAGCAGTCTTGTCATGTGTCTTTTGGTAAACATATGGACACATAGAATGCATTTCTTTTAATGACTTTGCATGGTAATTTAAGCTTTCCTTGCTAATTCAGGGTCATCATTATGAAGTCTAGTTTCATCCTGGCCAGTAGTGTGGTGGTATTCCTAGGATTTGTGGAGATCGTAGTTCAGCTTGACTTTTGAGTCCCTCTGTGCATTTCCTCTTCTTGCTGTGAGACTGTCAGGTTACAATTCACTGTTGTCAGTACTTCCTTCCTTTCTGGGTACTTGTTTGCCAAAGATTCAGAAACTAAGTGATCAGACAGACATATTAGAGATGTGTTTTAAAACCCCAGTTTGGATGCAGGTTATTTCTGAACCAAGCAAGGGTGTCTGAGAGGCTGTTCTTCATTCTTTCCTGACTCTCAACCTTCTTTTGGATTCTTCACAGTGCCAAGATACCTGAGTTTCAGATAGCTGGAGTGCCATTTCATTATTTTGAAATTATTACTGTTTTTTTTTTTCACTTTTATTTCTTTTCCACTTGTATTCATATTTTATTTTATTTTTTATTTATTTATTTTTATTATTATTATTTTTTAATCCTCACCTGAGGATATCTTTTTCATTGCTTTTCAGAGTGGGGGGGGAGAGAGAGAGAGAGGAGAAACACCGATGTGCAAGAGACACATCAATTGGCTGCCTCCTGCACACACTCTGATCAGGGCTGGGGATCGAGCCTGCATCCGAGGTACATGCGCTTGGTCAGAATCGAACATGGGACCCTTCAGTCCGCAGGCCGATGCTCTAGCCACTGAGCCAAACCGGCCAGGGCTGTATTCATATTTTAACTCCTTTTCTCATTTTGCTCATATCGAAAGTTCCCTGAAGTAGACATTGTAGTTCTAAATTATCTTTTTAAAAATAATTCCATTAAGAAAGATGAGCACAAAACATGGATTTATATTACATACATATAAGAAGTAGGCATCGAACCAAGAGTGGCTGTGGGCTTATGCTGAGATAAACCCGTGGGAATCTGGCAAGATACGGACTTGCACCTGTGTCTTGGGCCCCCAGTTTGTCATTGAAATTATTTTTAGTGCTCTTTTATTGAGTCAGGGAAATGCTACAAAAACGATACTACTGCCTTGTGGATTCTCTTGTCCACTCAAGTGAATTATTGTAATAACTTTATTACAGCTTCTTTAGTACTTACATTTAAAGCAATCATTCAACATATATTTCCATTTTGTTGAGTAGCTTTTAGGCCAGTTGTACTGCCCAGAGGGGATGTTACCCATGCAGGTGAGAGAGGAGGGCAACTTATACCACAGGGAACCAGGGAAGAGTAAAGGTTTGGGATGAAAACATAAACTGAGATAAATGTAAATACACAGTTCACTTATCTGATGAACCAGAGAGTTAAGATGATGGTTCAGTTAAGAGAAGACCAGGTTTTTCTTTTTGTGGCTCTCCTGAGGCGTTGGATTCAGTTTCTTTCAGGAGATAATGTTTGCAAATCTGACAATTATTTGCTCTTTTAGTGGGCTGGGGCTCTGGGAGCTCAAAGGGGCTAGTTTTCAGGACAGCTGATCCTGGTATAATGTGAAAAAGTCAGATTTTAATAGGATTTTGGCTACTTTCTTTTTTTAATCACATTCCAGAAAATCACCCTTCGGTTCTTCAGAAAACGAAATGAAAAAGTAATTAAATTTACTGCAGGTTGCTGGGAAAGCAATGAAGTGGACAGGTGATGAGCAGTGGAGTGTATCTGGGGAAGCTTCTACCTTGTGGAAAATACGCCCCAGGCACCATTGAATGAGACCCAGAGCCCCTCTAAGGGTCTTAACTGTTGAAATGAGGAATTAAAGATGTTAGGAACATTTTATTTTAAAGGAGAAATGTGTTCAGGAAAATTTATAAGAAAATCTCTACAACTAATTTTTCTTTAGTTTGATATTTTCGGTCCATCTCTTTGCATAAAACAGATGCTAGGAAGCATTGTTGATTTATCTTTGGTGGTTAGGTAGCAAAGTAGGTGGGTAGAAATCAATGATTCTTAAAATTAAAAGTAGACTTGAAAAATTCTTTCTAGGACATGTCTTTTGTGCAGTAACTAAACAAACACTGCCATATATACAAACAGTCTTAATTTAAGATAGTTCAAAGATGTTGTCATTGGAAAAAAATTTTCATTTCAGCACACCATCTTCCAGAGCAACTCTTATAACCTCTGAAAGAGGCTTTTAGGAAGGCCAGAGCAGGTTGTGCATAATCTCCAACAAATATTCTTGCCAGTATCACCTATACTCTGGCATAAGGCTGATATTTAACCGTTGAAGTAAATGGAACTATAGCTTTGGCACCAAACAGGCATCCTTCCATAATATAAATAGTAATTTGGAGTTAAATGCCAGTCATTCAATAATTCATAGTGAGTGTTCAACATATATAAAATATGAATTTAAGAAATACACATTGCTGAGTGAACAAGTAGAATGCACTTATATCCCTAATATACTAGTTTTAGGAGAGAAAATGTGCTCTTTACTGGTAGTCACCATTCTGTAGAATATTAAGTTGTTTGGAGATTTTAGAAAGGCAAGCAATTCCTTTTCTTTAATAGAAGCTGGTGGTGAGTTATCTGTGTGATGGAGCATTTTAAGTCTGTATCGATTTATAAAATCATGTGATTTAATTTGTGCTTTTGGAACTCACATATATATTATAATATTTATAAACTTAAATATACATATTCTTTTGTTAAAAAATGCATCTTTGTTTACTATTGAAGAAATATATTCAGGATTCACAGCACTGGTTTAGCCACTCAGCATCCTCAACCCACAAAGACAGAAACCTGAGTTGAAAGGGAACAGAGGGGCCTCTGCATGTCAGAAATACTAGTTACAAGTCCCAGCAGTTTCTCAAGTTGAAAATTTTGGCTCCTTGCAGCTTTGTATGTGTAGGTTATATAGTAAATATTGGGCACCCCCTCTGTTGGAAACAATATGAAAGAAAAGGGAAAAGTAAGCGAAGGAGAAGGCAACGGGCAGGGGAAGAGCGGTGTGCGCGCCTGCCTGTGGAGCTCAGGTGCGCCGCACGTCCTTTCTGGAACCTCCTCCTTCCTCGTTGTGTTCCGAGGGGATTGCTGCTGGTTAGCCTTGCAATCAGACTTCCCGTAGTTCATCTCCTCCCTGGCCCTGTGCTCGCAAGGCTCAGCTGCTGCCTCCTCACTACTGTCTTCTTTCCCCTCTCAGAGTCAGTCCTTAGCCTGCCTCAGATGCTGCACAAAACTCTGCCTTCTTCACTTCGCTTCCCATCGAGTCCCCCCTTCCTAGGCGCTTTCATTAATACAGGATCTGGTAAGGGTCCGATCTCTGCGTGTTGGAGGGGATATGGAGGCTGCTAGGGTACCTGGGAAGGGAAACATCTACCGAAAACTCAGCAGGCAGAGCTTCAGATAAAGTGTGACATGGGATCTGAAGGGGAGGGATTTCTTGTGGTTGGAGTAGTCATGGCAGGCTTCATGGAGGAGGAAGTTATTGGGAGAGCTTTGAATGATGTGCAGGGTTTGATTTCTAGATAGGAAATACAAAAGGTTTTATTTTTGATCAGAGATTAATATTAAAATATACTTTGACTAGGGAGAGGTAGAACTGCCTCCCAACCTTTTTCAGCCTCAAAAGTTGAAAATGATAGTTATAGGATGGGATGATGTGCAGTGGAACAAGATAACATGTTTGATCCGGACATCATCTCCTCTGTTGAAATTTTATGAATTGTTTGTCAAACACAGTACAAAATATTTGAGGACAGTGAGCCCCTTAGAGTGCCCAGAAGATGAGAAGTATGGAGGAAATGAGCTAGGAAAATAGATTGACCATAGAATTGATTCTCCAGACCAGAATTTTCTTGTGAATAAATTAGAATAAATTTATCTACTTGTATTGAAATATTATTTTATTGCCCAACAAATTGCTTTTATTATATATGTAGTCCTATAAAATGCAGTTGATCCTTGAGCAATGAGGGGGTCTAAAGGGTTTATTTTATTGAAAAGCATAAAATCATTAACATCAAATAACTAGTTATACACTTTAAACCATCCTAAAAATGGTTAAATCACAGGAGGAAGAGCACTCCAGTTTACTCTCTGGTCCGCCCAACTTCCGTTTCTGTACCTATTTCATGTACATTGTGCCTAGAGTTTCCTAATTTCCCATTGATTGGGCCACGCAGCTACCTAGCAGCACTGAGAATCTTAGCCATACAACTGCTGGTTCACCAGGTGGCCAGCCAGCAGCTGCCTCCAGTCTTTCTCCTTCACTATGAGACCTGAAGGAGTTACCTGTCTCCCGCTTCTCTTGTCCCAGCTTAATTTGTTTTATCAGTGACTATTCTGTTTCCTGCTCCTGAAAGGCAAGACTTAGCTACATTATGTCTGGAAAGGGCCAGGAAAGGGAAGATGGGCTTATCACTGATTGTCTTCAGATTGAGGCACAAATTAGTGAGAAGTCTTTTCACTGCATGATGTCCACACACTACCAGGTAAAAGCTGGAGGTAAAAAGTGCAGGTCCACCTGCTCACCCTGGCTTATTTTAATGTGACTGTTACTAACTTTAATGCATCATTAGTACACAGTTTAGTAAGTTACTGTTAATGTCACTTTTTGATTGGAAAAGAAAATTGTGGGTGAATGTTAAAGCAGACAGGATACAGAACAATACACATAAGTGGTGATTGTTCCCAGTAAACCTTAGAAGGTTACAGATGTCATCTAAAAGGAAATTTTGCATAGAAACTGATATGGAACTCTGTATATTCTGCCCAAGCCTTATCTTTCTTGACAAGTAGAAAGAAATTTTCAGTGAAAAATAACTAATACTCCTACTTGCACTAACCTTACTGGAGTATACCTACATTTAGCTTGACTCAAAGTAAGTTGATAGAAGAGAAATGTTGAGAGAGTGAATGTGCATTATGAGATAAGTACTCTTAAGTAAAGAGGTGCACATTCTCACATGTACATGTACACATGTATAGCATTGATAATGCAATACCTACATATGGAAAAATTTGATATGGACCTAGGGATGGGATGTGAATGAGGTGTGTTTCCTGGGTATAGAAGAGTTAGGCCTGCCTTACCCCACCCTCATTCCTGTGCTCAAGGTCTATGTTAATAGACAGGGATCACAGTAAGGCCCATTCGGCCCTCGGCCTCTTTGTGTGAATACAGGTTTATTGACACACTGCCAAGTTCATTTGTTTGTTTCATGCATGGCTGTTTTCATGCCACAATGGCGGAGCTGACTAGTTGCAACAGATAGTACTAATACGTTCTATCTGGTGCTTTACAGAAAAGGCTCACTGACCCCTGGACTAAAACTTTGCAGACTGACCTCAGGCATGATCCAATTCTCATTTTTCAGGTTCCCCTGCACTGGCACACATAAGACAACTTGTCTGTCCATGGTGCTTCCACACCACACCACTGGCTTCCTTCTAGATCTTTCCCAAGGTACAACACTGAAACTGACAGGAGATAACCACCCGCTTTGTTCTAACTCATTTGGGTAACAATGGGTGACGTTTATCAATGACCCTTAATGTTCCACATACAGTTTACTGTTGTATGCGCTTCCGTAGGATTAATCCTCACAGCATTGTGTGCAGGTTCCAGTACTACACTCACATGACTGAGGAAACAAGCACAGGGGGGTAAGGATTTTTCCTGGGTCTCAGAGCCAGGATGTGGTGAGGAAGCACTTGAACTTAGCCAGGCTGTTACCCTGTGTACTAGTCATTCACAATTTAAGAAGCCCTCAGCTGTTTTGAGTGTGCCTTTGCTAAGCCTTCAGCACAATGCACCTTGCTGTTTCTATCTTCCTCCCTCCACTGGCAAACTCCCAGTGCCTAAATGTCAGTGATTTTATTTTATTTTTTTATGTTTTGGCAAAATATATATTTTTTGGTCAAAAAATTATAGATGTTCCTTTTTCTCAGCTTTGACCCATTCCACCCCGCCCCTCCCCCCCCCCAGTCCCTCTCCACACCATTGTCTGTGTCCTTGGGTTATGCATATATGCATATAAGTTCTTTGGTTAATCTCTCCCCCCCTCCACCCACCCGCCCCCCTCCTTCCCTTTGAGATTCATCAGTCTGATCCATGCTTCCATGTCATTGAATCATTTCTGTCCATGAGTTTATTAAGTTCTTTATATTTTACATTTAAGTGAGATCATGTGATGTGGTTTTAAATAGGAAGCATTGGTCATTTGAAATGCTTCTAGAATTTGAATAAACCTAGTTAACATACCCATTTTCCAGGGAGTTTTCATTGTAAAACTCTTTGGGGAATATTACCCAAATAAGTACTTAGTAAAATATATTTCAAGGTGACATGAATCTGTTAGGAGTTTTATCTGCAGGAGGTGTCTTTGGGCAGAGGGCCCTGGGTGAGGCACTAGTGATTGAATACCTGGACTAGATCATCCTCTGATGGAGTAGCAGCAAAACAGCCCAAGAAAGTCCAGGGCATTGGGCTGGCATGTCGTTCCCACTCTGTGGGATGGCAGGACCAAGTTCAGGAGACCATTGTTTGTTTTCTCTACAAGGGAGAGCCAGATACCATTTTGTAACTGAGTTAATTAAGAGGAGACCTATTGTGAGAACACAGACTAGAGTCATATCTAGTTGCATGCAGCTGGCTGCAGGTGATTAATGGGTAGAGGCCCATCCTGTCTGGAAAGAAGGACTTGAACTTCAGAAATAGAACTGATGTCGCCCTGGTCTAGCAGATTAGGCTGTTGGAATTTATTTTCAAGTTAGTTGGATTTTATTCTGGAAGGATGTGTAATAAAAGTACATTTTGAAAATAGTAAATTTTACTTCTATGGGGGAAAAGTTCTGTTCACCTTCCCTATGCTGTTAGAGCATGTTGTACATAGTCTTCATGGTGAGCCTTGTGAGGGAAGGAACACTGCCTGTTTCTTAGCATTTTCTATCCAGGATCTCACGTGGTGCCCCTTGGATGGCATGGGTGTTTAATTTCCCATGCTCAGATGTTAGGGTTAGTGCCAGTTTTCTTGTGGCAGCCCCCAGTGTAGATGATGTAGGCATTGGCACTTGATACTGTTTGCTTTTACTCACAGAAAACCCTTCTGGGCTTTCGAGCTATAAAACTTAAGTTTGAATAAATAGTTAGCCCCCTATTTTAATGCTTAAAGCAGCAAGACTTTGAATCTAAGGGACAATTTTCCTAGCACCCTTCCTGGGTCACTGTGCTCCTTAGAATGGAGTGATGTTGCCTGCATTTGACTATTTCGCAGAGCAATCCTGACATTCTAAGTACCAGCCTCACTACATGACAAAAGCATAAACACACACACACACACACACACACACACACATGATCTAAGTAACTTTTTAAATTTTTTACACTGCTTAAATGTACCTGTTTTTCTCATAAGTTCATGCACTGTCTCTTTCGGCTTCAGTAGGACTATTTGCAATTTAAAATGCTTATTTCCCAGGGTTCATATAAAAATTTTAAGTTGTGACTTTTTCATCAGCAGTTTATTAAGCAAGAAGATGAATAGGCTCAGATTTTAAACATCTAAATGGGGTTGGTAATTCAGGTTGCATTTTTCTTCGAATGCCTTTCACTCGATCCCTTTTCTTTAGACGTACATTAGATTATTTTTAGTGTTATTGGCTCTCTGCACAGAAGTTAATACTGATTTTTTGTCTTGGCTGACTAAGGCATATGACTTGACCCTTGCTCTTCACCTGGGATTTGTCAAGTACTCCTGTGAACGGGTCTACATGGTATTTGTGAATCCAAGTGTTATTGCATTAGATGAGGCACTGAACTGAAATTAAAAGCGCTTTGAGCCTTACGCCACCGGGCACTGGTCTCAGAACTCACATGTGCCACGCTGGGACAGTCCCAGGAGAGAGCAAGCTGTGTGTGCAGCGTTGTGCAGTCTCTGCTTGTTTAACCTGTGACGTCAGGAGCTGGGACCCAGGGCGAGGCTGGTGACTACACTCTCAAGAGTGGAACAAAAGATTGTCTTGGCACCAAATCTGCAAGTGTTTAGCTTCCTGTACAGGGCACAGCATTTAAATCCTACCTTGAGGGACCAGGGATGACCTTTTGCTATGATCAAGTGTTTTTTTGTTTTTGTTTTGTCTTTTTTCCCATCAGGTGTGAAAATGGCCAAGTGACTTGTGTTGCATAATCCAGCTGGTTCTCTCGTTTCACAGATGCGGAGGGGATGAAGCACACAGGCGGGTGTTGGGGGGTGGTGGGGTGTGACTCATTGTCTGCACTAGTGCTTTTGCCAAATAGCTTTAGGTGGGCCAGGCTTTGCAAGGTACCTCATTATAATCTTAGTTGTGCCTTTACTCTAGAGAAGTCCCTTTGCAATGTGGACAGTTTTTGCGGCCATAGTACATATCCTCCAAAGTAATTAAAAAAGAAAATCTTGGTACAACAAATTTTCTTAAATGGAGCCATCGACTTCTGAAAACCAGTTCAGCACTTACTTTTGGCCTGGAGAGCTAGTTCCTCCCTGGAGGGCTCGCCTCTAGAGTTGGGTGCTTCTAGTTGGAATTCTTGGCTCTGCTACCTGATGATACTTACCTCTCTCTGCCTCAGTTTCCTCTGCGGTAAATAGGAAGCTAGTGATAATTTCTTCATGGGGTTGTCATGAGGATTAATAAACAGTAAGTGTAAATGCTGGAATCAGTGCCCGACTGCCCTTGTCAGGTGCTAGGTGAATGTCAGTGTGAGCGTGAGTGCTCAGAATAGTCTTTTGTTCCCTGGAAAGAGAGCGGGTGGTGGTGAGAAAGACTTACCGTGGTCAGAGGAGTTTTATTACATTGTTCATAGGGTGCTATCAAGGAAGTAATTTAATCTGGAAGAGCATGATAAAAAAACAAATTAGGAAACTATGATGCCAACTTTCTAAGCTCAAGGTGACCGTAACAGAACTTCCAAGTCTTAGTGGCTTTATAAAGTACAGACTTATGATTTTCTTATGTGTCAGGCTGCCCTCCCGAGCAGTTCCCATCAATGTGGGAATTTGGAGACCCAGCACATGCCGTCCCTGGCTGCGCCGTATCAGATGGAGTTCTTCACTCCAGCTGTGAGGATGAGGGAGAGAGGGGGAGGCAGAGAAGAAGAGGGGAGAGAGAGAAGGAAAAGGGGGGGAGAGAGGGAGATGGAAGGAGGTAGAAGGAGGGGGGAAAGAAGGAGAGGGGGCGGGGGGGGGAGAGAGAGAGAGAGAGAGAGAGAATGAATGAGATTGAAGGTGAGCCAGGGATCTTACAGAGGATTGTAAGGGCCAAGCATGGAAGTGACAACACACCATTTCTGCTTCCATTCCATTGGCCAGAGCTAGTCAACGGCTGCAACCTACCTGTGGGGGGTTCTGGGAAGTCAGTTCTCCCCATGTGCCCTGTGATAACAAGCAGGATAGAGGAGTATCCAGTCATCTCCGGCACAACTGTTAACCACGTAACAGTGGCAGTGGATATTTTTTATTATTAATCTGTATACTTCACTGTGAACTCTTCCTGAAATTCTGTATAATGCCAGGACCTGCAAAGGACCCAAGAGAATTTGCAATCATCATGTTTCTTTTTTATTTTAGAAATTTTCAGGAAGTCAAGAAATCTACTGAGACATCTACTTCTGAACATTTTATTGCTGTGCAGTTGGCCAATAAACAAGGACTTTCAGTGACAGTTCCTGACAGGCTGGTTTCTGTTACTGAGAAAGGTTTTATGATTTCTATCCTGCTGGTCAGTAAATGACAAAAGGCAAAGAAGTTAGTGATCCTGTTGTGACTGAAATTACATGGGACAATCTAAGAACAGAGATTTGTTTAAATGGCTCTTTTATAAAAATGACTCATTATTGCAACTAGTATTTATAACTCAGCTCTGATGGGAGGAATGATGGCATTCCTGTGTCTTATATCAACAAATAAAGTGACTTACTCTTGCAGGTTTAGTACTAATATTTCACTTGAGCAGTTCTTTTGAATTACAATTGGCCTTTACATCGATTAAACAGTTTATTTATGAGCAAACCTGGGAGAGTTTATAGCTATAGGGACACACCTTGGGGCCACGCTTAACTAAGCTTCCAGGTTAATATGTACATCATGTTTTGCAGTGTTTCATAGTTCTGTGGAGTGATTTCCAATCCCATTTCTTCTGCTATGGTTCAGATGTTTAACTTAATTGGGAAACAATATACTGTGATGGCTGGTCATGTGGTCTCCAGCGTCAGACTGAGTTTGGATTCCAATTCTGCCACCCAGTCACTGTGTTACCTTGAGCACTTTCATTGTCTGCTATGGTTACCTAGGTGTTTCTGATAAAAAATACCAGACTGGGTGGCTTAAACCACAGAAATTTATTTTCTCACAATTGAATTCTGAGATCAGAGTGTTGGCTGGGTTGGTTCTAACGCCTTTGTCCTTGGTGTGTAGATGGCTGACATCCTCTGTCTTCATATGGCCTTTCCTCTGTGTGTGTCTGTGTCCAAATTTCCTCCTCTTATAAGGATGCTAGTCATATTGGATTAGGGCTCTTCCAAATACTTCTCTAAATACAGTCACATTCTGAGGTACCAGTGTTAGGACTTCAACATAAGAATTTTGGGGGATACAATTCAACCCATAACAAGCACTTAGCTCAGTCTGATCTGCAAAATGGGCTTATAAAAGTACTTTATAGGTTTGTTGTGAATATTCAAAGATATGATGCATACCAATTTCTTAGAGTAATACCTGGTATATAGTGAGCACAAACTAAATAGAAATAGTTTTATTATTATCATAAATCTTATTATATGTAGCTATGTCATCTGTCCCAACTAGTTGGAGATGGTTGTGTTGCATAGCCTTTTGGTTATTGAGGCCCAGGATGACTGTGGTCTTTCTTGTGCCCCCATAGCATTGGAACAGGCTTCCTTCACAGAGAACAGGGCAGAAACCCGATGTTGTGATCAGGTGGATGGGTATGGATTTTGTGCTAGGAATTTCGTGGTCTTCTCTGGTGTTAGGCATCATAGGTGGCTGTAAAATGCTCTCAGATGTCCTGCTTCCTGTAATGGCCTGCCCAGAAGTTTTACCGGACCTAGATAAGCTCCTGGAGAAGAGCTTATGTGTCTATGTCAAGGGCAAGAGACAGAAGACTTTTTACGTTGCCAGGAGAGTAAAATTACAGCAGTAGATCACTGAATGAGAGAATTTCCCAAGCACTGCGGATGATTTTTAAAGAACGCAGTGTGTGAAAGAGGCTAGCGCTCCTGTGATTGTAGCTGTCCCAAACAGTTCTAGACTGATGAGAATAGGTAGGATTCTATAATGTTGATATTATGGTAAGTTATCATCTCAGGCCCAAATAAGTGCCTGTTATCTAAATTCCTGGCATTTTTTTCAAACTGACATAGATGTTCCTTCTTTTAAAAAAGTGCTACTACTGTCACAACACAGTCATAGCTTGTGTTAACCATGAGCAAGTATGGTTCTCCACATGGGTCAGAGAAGGAAGGTCACATAGGCTGTGGTGGAGCACGCTGTCCCAGGAGGACAATTCGCCCGTCCATCAGGAGAAGCTTTGGATGTGGCCGGGGTGTCTCACATGCAGTGATGGCAGTTTAGTTCTATAGGCATGCTGTAGGTAGTCCAAACTGGATCCACTTGGCACATCAGCTCCCAAAGTTGAGTCAAGGGCACCGCCAGCCAGCTGCCCCACCTTATCAATTTCTCTTTTGAAATGACTGTAAAATACTTGTCTTTTAATAAAAGTTATTAAGTTGTGAGTATGAGGATTGTCACATATAAATACATATATAAATATGAATTTATAAAAAGTAATTTTTAACTGACCATAAAATAATAGGTATCTGTATTCTTATGATCATAAAGTCTGAAATACATCCTTCCTAGGGATTGGTGGAACAGGGAATTAAGTAATTGCTTTAGTGTCACCTAAATCTGTTTACCTTCCTATTAAAGAAAACCCAGCAGTGACCAAAAATAAAAAAATAAAATCCTTTCCTATCAATGCCTTCATATGCATTCCCAATGCCCCACAGGCCTCCACCTTCTGACACTGAATCATCCCATTGTACAACCTAGCTCTACACAAATTTTATTTGTTAGTCATACCTTAGTAAAGCTGGAAAAACAATAAGGTTGCTGTCCCGTTGTAAAAAAATGTAGAGAATAGTTAACAGAGTCCTGACTATTCCCCTCCACACTAGATCATTCTATCATTGCTGGTTTTTTCTTCCTTGGTTCTTTTCTGCCTCTTTTGTAAAAGTACTCTGAAAATTTGCCATTTTCTTTTTTACTTGGTTAAATTTAGTTATTTTTTTTTTTGAAGGAAAGAGCAAGTTAGTACCTTGTATCAAAACATCAACCTTGTGGAGCCGAGACTGGTTCAGCCATACGAACATGTTATAAAGAACTTCATCCGTGAGATCAAACTTCAAAGCACAGAGATGGAAAGCCTGGCCATCGCGGTGAAGAGGTATTGAAGTCCTTTCTTTCCAAGTGGCACATGGGGTCTGACCTGGGGGTCATGTGGACTGAACTGCATTATCGTATTGTGACATGGGAGGACTTCCCAATCCTCGGGAATCTGGAGCTTTCTGAAATAAGCCAGCGTGAGGGAAGTTGAATCAGGCAGTGCTTCCTAGGGTCAGTCAGCAATCCCTCAGCAAGTCACTGTGATCCTGTCATTTAAACTCTTCAAGGCGGTGATTCCATACAGAACATTTCAGAGAGATGTGTTATCTTCTCTGTAGCCACTAGAAAGGAATGGGAAACTTTTCATCCAGAGAGGCAGGCAGGGCTCCATTGGAAGCCTGGCCTTGTCACTGACTGGTGTGTCACTTTGGACAGGTTCCTTAATCTCCCTGAGTCTCAGCTTCTGCATCTGCAAAATGAGGCTATAAATATTCACCTCTTCAGAGGGTTGAGACTTGATAGATATGCCATCAGATGCCCCTCGAGCACTGGGCCTGCCACAGGGTGGGTGCTCAGCAATATTTCTTTCCCTCTCTCTGGCCCTCCTCACCCAGCCTGAATGGAAAGTCTAAGAGCTTCTAAGCCCTTAGTCACGTAGCCAGTCTGTGGAAGGTATAGCTGGCTTATCTTACTGCTTTTAATAGCAACCCAGTGCAGAGAAGAATTCTGTGTGTTGCAATCCAGACATCAGCCTCTTTGCTTCATGGAAGGTCACGCTCCTTTGGCATATGTTGGGAAAGAGGGCATTTCACTTGTCACTATTCCTGATTTGCCCCACAGAGCCTTCTCTCTGCCATGTGTTCCTCCAGCAGCTCCGAGCATGCTGCCCGCCTCTGGTCTCTGCCCAGAACTTGGATAGGATGCCCTTTCTCCAGGCCAGGGCTGCTCCTCTGTCTCTGTGCTTTCCTTCAACACGATGATGAAACTATGTAGTTGACCCTTTGAGGTAACTGACGTGAATTAAAATGTGGAAGAGAAAATGTTTTAGACGGTTGCTGTTAAGTAGGACTGTTTTCACAGTCCTGAGTCATGCAGGACTTGAACTGTTCCCAGGGGTTTCTTGTGAACACCTTCACTTCCCGAGGCTGATCTTCTCCCTCGAGTTTGCTGGGGCCTGTCAGTCGGATGGCTTTCAGACCTCTGGATTCTGTGGAGCATGTGGAGTATTGATCAGAGCACCAGGTTGTCCTCCTTTGAGCGGTGACAAGCAGACACACACAGTGAGTTTTTAGAGCGTCCAGTGAGTGTCAGTTAAAGTAGACAACCTCTCATGTATACACACAGGTACACACCTACACAGACCCATACAAAGATATGCGGGACACACACACACAGACACAGGCGTGCATACATCACCTCTAAGGTAGTATCCTGCAAATCCATTAGGGAAGGAGGGGATGGCATTCTTCATGTTCTCATTACCGGCGAGGCTGCTCTCTGGCTGTGGAGTATGTCACTTTATATTGAGTTATGTTGGTGCTTCTCTCCTCCTGCTCCTCTGCTCCCTGGGTGGGATCCAAAGTCAGGCTCTGTCCTGAGCTCCAGGCCTCCTAAAGGCCTCTCTCTCAGCTATCAGATGCCTCACTGATAGCATTTATGTGACCACTGGGAACATTTCCGTACATTTCTAAGTAAGGACCCTTCACCCTCACCTCTGTCTTTTGGTTGGGGTGGGTCACAGTCGTCTTGCTCTGTGCTTGCACTGAAGGATGGGTTCCCAGTGTTCCGGTAGGCGCCCTGGACTAGGGTAAAGTGGGCATTCCCAATACCCTAGACATTCTACGAGGAATTAGGAATTGCTGGGTCAAACACTGTCATTGTAACCTAAACAACCAAACAATGTAAAAGTTTCTCAGAAGTGAGAAAAGCAGAAGGAACACATTCAGAAGCAGCCCCAGGTGCCCAGATGTCTGGGACTGGACGTCTGGAAAGAGTGGCTGGAAAGACCCGTCATGACAAAGGGAGAAATGGAAATGTGGCAGAGCTCTTCTCAGTTTCAGAATTCACTGAAAAACAAGCAAGCCCCCAAACCAAAGTTGCTATGGAGATATATAATTCCTAGGGTTCAAACAGCAAGTATTTGTAAATGAACTAGAACTAGCTGACATTCCATACGAGGTTCGCCTAACCTCAGGCAGGGTGTAAGGTGAGGAAGTAAACAGGAGCAGAAAATAGTAGTAAGTCACTCAGAACTTTACCTTGGGGTTTTCCCTCCACCCCTCAATGCTTGTTTGGAACTTTAGGCAGAAATTAAACTAAAGCACCAACAAATTGTGTTGCAAGGGAGTAAGTTGAAAGCAGGTGGGATGGTATGTAGCAGAAGCCGTCAAACTGAAGAACTGGAGGTTTTCTTAGGTCCTGTTCTCTACTGTTCATTAACAGCACACTGTTGATCCAAGTGAACTGACTCTAAACCTCATGGTAGCTGCTTTCAAGTCGCTTATAATCTAGTTGAGTAGGCAAGACAAATGCTTGTGAAATGTAGATAACTGGACATATAGCTGAAGCCTCAACCATTGTAAAGTGACTGATGACTTCATACTAGGCAACTGCTACATAGAACTGCCCTGTAACTCTTCTCAACAGAATTCTCCCATTTCTAACTTCTTGGCAAATCAGTATGTTCTGCCTCCATAAAATGTGATTCATTGATTACATTAATAAAAGAAACAAATTAAGGGTAAATTTATCTGCATTTATAACTTCAAGGAAATGATTAGTAACAATTGCTGAGATCTCCCCCCCGCCAATGGTAGCATATAACATTGTGTCTTTCATATAATGAAATTTCAAAATTACATCCGACCATCTCTTTGCCATGGAGTTCTTTTATTTAGTGCAGGGTTCTAGCTCAGTCATGACAGGTAAAAGGATTTTCAGAATTTATTGACAGCCTCCCAGTAATTTAGTAACTATCAGCTCTCTGCCACAATCTAGTTTAATGTCATTTTATCTGGTATATTCCATTTATTATCTAGTTTTAATGTCTTCTTACTCTCAAGTGGTCAAATTGCCAACCTTATTTTACTATGTGGGAGGCATGGTGATTATTATTTTAAATACTGTGTTTCTCCTCATTAGTAAAATGAAGGGCTTGAAATAGATTAGTCGAAGTTTTCATGTTACAAGCTGGAGTGTAATGAAGATGTCTGCATCTCCCCTTGAATCTCAGAGCCCAGGACAAGGCAGCCATGCAGTTGAGTGAGCTGGAGGAGGAAATGGACCAGAGGATTCAGGCTGCAGAACACAAGACGCGGAAAGACGTGAGTGTGTGGGATTCATTCATTCATTGAGTCCTAGGGAGCACCTTTAGTGGCCTGGGCACTGGCGTCCTCTGGGTGCAGCAAATCCAGGCTCCCACGGGTGCTGTCAACTAGGGCATTTTTAGAAGTGGTTTTGGGTCATAGATAGGGTAAAGAGAGAGAACAGGTAAGTAATCAGATAAAAAAAGCAGATAATTTCAAATAGTGACAAGTGCAGTAAAGAAACAGCACAGTGTGTGATAGACCACGACTGGGAGAGGAGGCTATTCAGGTTGGGAGGCCTGGGGCCTTCAAGGAGGGGTGACAGGAGAGTGCCGAGGCCTGAGGGAGAAGGCAGAGCCAGGCTTCTGTAGAGAAGGGTGGCTCACGTGTTACGTGCCACTGTTTTACTGCCAATGTTATAGCTGGATTACAGAGAAATTAAAATTCTCTCTGCAGACTTCGTTGTTTTATAATGGAATATAAATTATAAATAAAAGGATATATGGAATATACTTTTTTTTTAATATATCTTTATTGATTTCAGAGAGAGGAAAGGAGAGGGAGAGAGAGAGATAGAAACATCAATGATGAGAGAGTCATTGATCGAGTCCACAACCTGGGCATGTGCCCTGGCCGGGAATCGAACCCTGATCGCCTGGATCCCAGGTCGACGCTCAACCGCTGAGCCACGCTCGGCCGGGCTGGAATATACTTTTATTCATCATTATAGGAACTCTTGTAATTGAAAGTTGGATGCTGTCTTCAGTGATTTCCATAGAAGAAATAATTACCTTCTTTCCTTGTAAAATATCTTTGGGTGATTAATGTTTACTGGAAACAGAAAATAGTCATATTTCTTTCAGTAGCTAGTGTTAGCATTTTTTTTTTGGAAAAACATATATTTTTTCTATTCATTTGTCCTGTTAACTCCGAGAGGCAGCAAAAGAGAGTGAGAAAGGCCTGAGTGTTGGCATCCATAGACCTTAGTTTGCTTCCTGGCTCTGTCCTGTCTAGGTTATAGATGGTACTGGAAAAATAACCCGACCAAGTAACCTGACCTCTGGGCCTTTGTTGTCCCATCTTTAGAATGGGTTTCAATTCCAGAAGTAGCTGTATAGCTACAGTCATGTGGTTACTCCCGCCCTCTCAGTGTAGGAGTCTTGGGATCAGCCTTAGTTCGACACAAAACATTTCTCACCTGTGGGGTTATGAAGACCCTATTTAAATAAACAAAACCTTTTTTTTTTTTTCTTTTAGGAAAAACGCAAAGCCGAGGAAGCCCTCAGCGACCTCAGACGTCAGTATGAAACAGAAGTGGGAGATCTACAGGTGACGATAAAGAAACTGAAAAAGGTAGGTCTGTGGCAGCTAGGCTTTTAGGAGTGACTCCAGGATATCGGTGTGTCTGAGTTTATTAGGGACTAAAGTCATTTGGAACCACATTGAAACAGCAGGTGGAATCAGATCTCAGAGTCAGATTGGACTCTGTGGTAAGGCCGTTTCTTTAAGGGATCCCGATGTCCTTTTATGTTTGGAATGGCATCCTGTCTTTTTCGTAGACCTACTAAGTATTTCTGATCCCTTGAACAGTTTTCCTTCAGACTCCAGTTTTTTTCCTTAGCTTTCACCATCCAAGTGCCCTCAGCCCACGTGTCCAGTGGACTGTCTGCTCATGGCAGAGGGGTACTGTCTTTCCTGGTCACGTGTCCCTGTATATCTGTTCCCAGCGAGGTATATGGTAGGTATTTGGTGAATATTTATTAAATGAAATGAATATTCCCCTTCTGTGTTGAAAGTTCCAAATCTAGGTGACCTCTGATCAGCAAGAGGTGGGAGATGACTTGTTGAAGTATGAGCAACGGTGTGAATGGGTTTTGGCCTTTGTTCTATTTGGTTCCTAATGAGTAGAGTACATTTCACTCAGTGGAGTGCTACTGGGTATTTAACAACTGGCTCTGGGTCTGGGGGGAGAGGGAGAGACTTGTAGCATTTGCCAATTTCCACGGTATAAATAATCCCACCATTACCGAATTCAGGCTACCAAGTTGACATCACTGAATGCACAGTTTGGGAAGAGATACTTACCTGGTGGGAAAAGTTGACTCCAATACAGTACTGGACCCACTTCTTGCTTGTGGATTGTCTCCATAACTAATGGAAACATCTCGGCTAACATGAAAATGACTACTTAAAAAATAATCATCCCTGAAAGTGGCATTGTGATTTTGGGGACATCACTTTGCTTTATGGCAGTTCATGTGATAACCTTTAATACTCCTGAGCCAATTTAGCCTGGACGTACTACTGAGTAAACCAGCTAGTAAAGCTCATGTATATATTTATATAATTTTTAGTGTGCCCGTGTCTCTACCTTCCCATCATACTTAAATTTTATTGATTTTAATCATTCGATAATAATTTCCTGAAATCACTATGAAGAAAACAGAGGTGAAAATGACACTCACTTAGTGCTTAAAAATCTTAGACTCTAGCAGGACAGGTAGAACACTTACCAGTAACTATAATACAGGATAGAAAGTGTTAACTGCAGTAAAGTTCTAGGTGAACATAGGGTTGCAGGCTCACGTGTAGTATAACTGGAAAAGCAAGGATTGGGTTGCTTTAGTTGAATGATTTCCAGAAAGGACTTTCTAGTTGTTTCAAATAAAATTTATTAAACAATAAAACTCATTTTTCAAATGTTGAAATTATTTAAAGCAAATTTTAAATTCTCGTGAGTTGTGTGTCGTTTAATGACTTATGAAGTTGTATAATGTTGAAAATGGGAGACTTCTGGAATTCCCATTTCTATATGCAAGGATATTCCTAAACTTAACTGAATCCATTCGGAGCAAGTCTGTAAACGCCCAACTTTTATTTGCTCTTCCAGCTAGAAGAACAATCGAAACATGTAAGTCAAAAAGAAGATGTGGCTGCATTAAAAAGACAAATTTATGACTTATCGATGGTAAGAATCACCTTCTCACACACAGAAATACATTTCCTAAACTACTACTTCCTAAACTTAATCATGCTATCACTTTAGTGTTTTGGGAATAGAAGCTTAAACAGAAATTCATGCTGTAGTTAGAGAAGGTCCTAGCAGTACCTTCATCCAAAGATGTTATTTATGCAGGCTTTTCCCCTCTATGGTACCCCATCTGTTGTGAACACTTGTATTTATTTTTTATTCCAAGCAACAATGGCATGGCCTTAACCTTTGACTAGTTAACCCTGCATTCTTACAGCATCAGCTCTGGTCTGCATCCCTGGCTTCCCCTTTCTGACCCTTTTCCATCTTCCAAAAGACCATATCTTTTGTCTTTCTGTTGCCAGTACTGATAACACATCTGTTTTATTATCATTAAGAAGTTTTCTTTATTTTGTTTTTAGGTTAACTCTAAAGGCCGAAAGCCAATAACGAGCATTTCTTTCATTGTCACTGCAGAGCCGAGAAGTGAGGTAGCCTGAGCTAGAATTGCAGTCCTTTCTCTCTAGCCATTAGCCCTGTGCCACTCAAAAGTGAAGGTTCCCAACCCCATGGCCAGATGAATTCCCTTAATGCACCACCAGTTCCATGTTTCACAACATCTTAGTTGGCTTTGTATTTGGACCGTGGCTTTCTTAAAGAGTTGCTTGTCTTTGTTGGATTTCCTGGTTGAGTTTTTGGTTTCTTGTTGTAAAAAAACAACTACTCTGCCATCTTCATGGTATCACTGATACCTTATAACTTCCTCTTTCTTCTTCTCAATGCATAGAATTTGTTTTTTCTCCTTAAAAATATTAATTTTGGAGTCCACGAAGTTTTAGTACTTATTGGACTGATTGATTTTTAAACTTGCTACCCATACATGTCGTCTTGGAATATCTGATCATTTTAGGTAGCTGGTGTAGGGTTCCTGTTCAGCTAGGTAAACAGGCCTGTTTACCTCAGGACCTCTGCCCTGAAATGGGTCTTCCTAGGAGCTCTGTGTGTGAAGCTGGCTCTCAGACTGGGGGACCCTGATTATGAGAATGAGTGGGGAATGGATGTTATTCAGAGAGGCGCTTTAGCTTTCCTTATAGGAGTCATACAGTTTTGTTTTTTATTGAAAAGATAAGCCCTGTCTTGCTGCTTCTGGAATCAACTCTGGTTGGAGGGGCGGGGTGACTTAATATATCAATTTAATCTCTGTTTTCAGTTCCACTCTCACTCTCTGTTGGGGCTTCTGCCAGACCAACTGCCCCTTCTTTGTTCTACAGCAGAACCTTTTCCACCTTTTTTTCCCCCTACTCGCTTCCTTTTGTCAACACTTTTCTGTCCAGTTTCCATTTTTCAGAAATGTTTAAGTCACTTGACTGAAGCCCTTCCATTCTTTTAACTTTCATTAGCTTATTTCCTTTGGTATTTTATGTTAACTGGGTCTCAAAAGGGAAGGAAGACAAATGCATGTGCTCAGTTCACGATCTTGAGCTGGAAGCCTCCAGTGAATTTTCTTTTAGAGAAATTTCTTAGATAATTTCTTAAAGTTTTAAAAGTTCTTTGAAAAAATTCTTAGAAAATTCTAATTCTTTTAGAATTTCCAAAAAAAAATTTTTTTAGAAAATTTCTAACCATACTGGTCTGTTTTTAAGTGCAAAACTTAAAAATGTTAGGTGATAGGATTTATTGTAAAAAGGAACCAGTCTACCTGGTAATAGGTACTATTAATTTCACAGAATTTTTATCAGCAGTTTCATAGCTCTCATTAAGTAAAACAGATGTTTAAATGTTCGATCTCAGTTAATTTGCCAATAACATGTCAAAGTACATCATGACAAACTTTTGAGTGTTGGAGTTTGGCACCAAAGTAAAATAAAAAAGACAACAACTTTGAGGATTTAGATTTTTGACACTTTAATACTTTATAATAATTTCAAATTACCTTGAATTGATAATTTGTTCTTTGAATACTAAGATTCAAAGAATTGTGGATGGGAGAGAGTGATGGGGAAGGTTCTACTACACGTTACTTCATTCCTCCCAGATGGAAGAAACTGAGTCTGATGACCTGCAGTCTTCCTTTTCTCTAGGAAAATCAGAAAGTGAAGAAAGATCTTTTGGAAGCACAGACAAGCATAGCCTTTCTTCAGAGTGAATTAGATGCTTTGAAAAGTGATTATGCTGACCAGAGTCTGAATTCTGAAAGGTATGAAACTTCACATTTGATTTTTCTAGTTTGAGTGGAATGTTTATTTAGGCAACCATCATGGGGATGAGGCTCAGCTTTGTAATAATAAAGGCTTATTCATTAACTCTACTGATACATTCTTTGCTTTCTAAAGATTTTTTCAGTGACAGCTTTTCTAGTGATTTTCGTGTTTTAATTTTTTATACAAACAGATTAATTAGTTTAATTATTCACGGGGGTAAGAACAGTGCAGGGCTTAATAAATGTTTGAATTAACTCTGAGCAGAAGAATGTACCTAACATGTCAAGAGTCAGTGCTAATTAAAGGGCTTTGAAGGTAGGAATGTGGGCCCTTCAACCTAAGAAAAGGGAGAAGTAGTCATTTTAGGCAAGTAATTTTATTTTGCTATGGTTTAGTTTTGCAGTTTTGTATATATACATATATATATATGTATGTGCATATACAGGGATATGTAAAATGCATTTATGTGCAAATAGAAAAAATATATATGCGACACACATTTGCATATAAATGCATCTGTATACATATATGCATATGAAATGCATCTATATGCATATATAGATACACACATATATGTACACTTGGGAAAATACCTTGTTTTTTGTTTGTTTATTTGTAAACTTTAATCAGAATCAAGGTCCTGTAATGGAAAGCAGGGAAACATTTATTAAGTACTTAATATCTACAGGTCCTTGAGTTAAGTGAGGAGTTTTAAGTACTCTCTGCTCTTTGAGAACTTGAAATTTAGTTGAGGAAGATAAATAGCTAAAAGATGACAGAGTTGACCTAAGAGCTGAACAGTGTCAGAAACAATACCACCAGCAGTGTTATGGGTTGGGTCCATTGCCATGGATGGTAGACAACATGTTCTTTTAGTTCAGAAGTGGTGAAGAACTTTACTAAAGAGGACACACTTGAGGTGACCTTGGGAGGGGGAATATGTTTGCATTGGTCAAGGGGGACAGAGGCAACATCAGCAAGTAGCGCAGGTGCCATCTGCCAGGCACAGTCCCTAGTACTTTACTAGTATTAACTCATCCAGTCCACAGAGTATCCAATGAGATAGGGACTTTCCTTATCCCCATTTCACAGATGGGAAGGAAAAGTCCAGACGTGTTCCAGGTGAGGCAATAACCAGTGCAGGGTCCAGAACATTGGGACAGATAAAACTAGTTTGGGGAAGAGTGGTCATACCACTGGACAGAAAAAAGACATTTTGCATGGAAAGGTAAAAGTTTAAAAAACTTAAAATGTTTAAAAGCTAGTTTAAGACTAGAATGTAAGGGCTCAGAATTTTTGATGAAGGAACTTAAATTTTTATAGGTAATTGGGAACATTTTAGCCTTATTAAGAGAGTAAGTAGACAGGTAATCGTGGACAAAATTTGATATCCTGAGAGTTTTGGAAGTTAGCAAGGGGGTTTTTCTGCTTAGAAATGGGGCTGCAGTGGAATACGGGCTGGAGATAAGTGACTGGTGTTCAGAGCAGACTTTCTGGGGATGAGGCCAGGGCTGCATAATAGAGCAACAGAGGTATCAGTGTGTGAGAGCTCGTAGAGGAGAGAAAGCCCAGGCCATGGATTCCTCTGTGGTTCAGGGGGAGGAGGGGAGGGAGAGCAGGAGTAAGGGCAGGGCAAGGAGAGAGACGGAATCATGAGAAAGGAGAAAATAGCTGGGGCTGGGATTGTATGAGGCTTGGAATGATTGGAGAAGGGTTAGAAGCGAGAAAGCGAATTGGAGAGAGGGGACTCAGCAGAAAGGCCAGTGGTTCATTCCCAGGGAGGAACAGCCACGTCACGGGGTGGGGACGGAAGGGCTGGGGCTGGTTGGTACTGAGAGGGCGATGAGGTGGAGCAGCACCTTGCACAAGGATGCTGAGGGTGTGGGTGCGTTTGTGGAGTCCCAGGAGGAGAGGAGGCTGCTGAGGGCAGAGAAGCACCAAGTGGGAGCACAGATGAGATAGACACTGTGGTCAAGGACACACGTCTTTGCAAATGTGAAAAAGAATCTGAGAGGGCAGGTTTGGGTAAGGCAGGACTGAACACCTAGTTCTCATTCAAACATAAAATATAATTTTACAGGGATCTGGAAATAATCCGAGAGTACACGGAAGATCGAAATAATCTTGAGAGGCAAATTGAAATACTCCAGTAAGTTTTCATATAAAATGCTCATTATATTTACATTTTACTTATTTTGTTGTTAATAAAACGTGCCACATATAGCACAGGTTCTGTTTTCTGAAGACTGGATTCCCTCGTCCACTTGTGTGTCTTCCGGCTGTGCTGCATTTAGCACAGCCACTCAGCTGTCCGATGCTTCTAATTCTGAGTAAACTATTCAAATCCATGCACTAGAGTATCATTCTCTGTAAGTCCTTGCTAGTCAGGTGATGTGTCTAGCACGTCTTTAGTACACCTCTGTAAAGAGTAACGGCCCTGACCTTAAAGCCTTTCTCTGCTGCTCACCTGCGAGGTTGTCAGGCATCTCACGGTGGTCACAGCACTGGGCATACAGAGCATTCTTTCACAATCTGTTGTGCTTGGTTAGGTGTATATTTTTCTTAGTTTTTTTACAAAACCCTACTGGAAATATTACACCTGTTCAGTCAGCGTCACAGCTGAGTTGCAGTAATTCCAGCCTCTGAGGCCCCTCCCCCTCTCCATTCCTTTCTCTGTTTTCTACCCAAGCAGTCTTTTCTGCTGGTTTCACTTCCCCAAGTGAAGTAAGATCAGGCTTGACAAATTTTTTTCACCATCTTTGAATAGTTATGAAGTCTCACTGTGGCAATTGCAGAGTTGATGTATTACCATAATCCTAGTCATTCATTTATTCAGCAGGTTTTCACTCACCACGTTTTAGGGATCAGGTGTGCCTGGAGCTGAGGATGGAATGGCAAGTAGGAAGGACAATGTCTCTGTCCTAATGGGGCTAATCTAGGGAAGAAGATGGAAACTGATCAATAATTATAGAAATATAAAATGCTGAATGAGAGAGGTGGGACAAAGGAAAGGGGTGTGTATACCATAGAGAACTTCGGCCTGCCCAGGAAGCCCAGGAAGTGTTCCTCGAGGAAGCATTGAGTGAGCTGAGGTCCAAAGGGTGGATGAATAGGCCTTCAGTAGGGAAGCCAAGGAGAGGCTCTGTGATTATCCTCATTTCATAGGAGAAGTTGCTGAGGCTCGGACAGGTTAAATAACTCCCATCAGTCATGTGGAAAGGACGCTCCTGAGTTGGGATTTGAACGCAGAGTCAACATCGGAGCCTTTAACATGTGCCCGGCGGCAGCAGGCCAGGAACAGGATGCAGGAGTAGCCTAGGAAAAGCGTGTGTAACACACCACGTCCACAGCCAGGCTGCGTGCAGGGGCATGGAGAGCGGCTCCGGGTGCTGGCCGGGGCCAGGCATTTAGGGAGCAGAGACCTGCGTGAAACCTGTTCAATCAGTGGAGCTACCTGAGGGAAGAGCAGTTCCGCAGAGCAGCTGATACCTTCCTAACGTGCCCTGAGATCTGTGGAGAGGTGGTGCAGGCATTTAAGTTGTACTTCTAGCTGGGAATTGTGATCTCAGTATGTGGGGTGTGAAGGGAAGAGGTAGGAATTTGCAAGAGGTGCCATTCCACGTTCTGGACATCACAGCCTGAAGAATAAGTGGTTCCACTTGTCCCCACTGATATTTCCCGTGTCGATGTATCTGTTTTATTTGTTTCCTCTGCAGAACAGCTAACCGGAAGCTGCACGACAGCAACGACGGCCTGAGGAGCGCCCTGGAAAGCACGTACAGCAAGTTCAGCAGGTCCTTGGTACGCAGCAGAACTTCTAACCCATGTTGTTCTCCCTCGTGGTGGCGTATTTTGATGAAAATCTTGTATTTATTGGGGGAGAACTTACAATCATGAGAAGCTATTCCATACGAAAAAAAGGGGGGGCAACATTTTCCCAAATTAAAAAACTGTGCTACCCCTTCGAGGAAATAAATGCCTAGAGGTTAACCAACTCTTTGTTAGACAGTCTAGGAAGCCAGAGAGAGATGTGTGAGGTGTGACCTGGGCCCTGGCAGGGATTATAGGGTAGTGGGTGGTTCTGATGTGCACAGATAGCAGTAATATCCCGTCAGGTACAAGTGAAATATTGTCCAGCTGAGAGGAAGGGGAGGGCGCTTCTGGCTGAGAAGCGTGTTCACACACATCGAGCATTCTTCACGGTAGTGAGATTAGCAGAGTGGACGCCTTGGGTTTTAAACCCTCCTGCAGAAACAAGCTAAGCCCCACTTGGAATTTTGAGGACCTTTCCCAGACTCTGTGTGCCAGAAAGCCTCTTTTCCCTCTTTTGGGGGTCAGCTTCAAGTTTGGGGTCCCAGTATTGTAGCTTTTGGTATGGAAGAGTCACTACTAAGCCAAATTATGGTTGGAGAGGAAACAGATCAAAAGAAGTTGGTATTGCACGGTCCTGGAGGATCTAGGGAACCGGGTGCCCCTTTATAGCTTACGTGGTAACATTCAGACTTAGGATACAACGAGGAGGAAGTACCACATGCGGTAGTTGCATTTCCCCCCTTGATTTCTGTGCTCACCTTTGCTCATGTAGGACACCAGACTCTTAATTGCATTAGAAGTTAACTAGTGTGCTACAGTTTAAAAAAACATATATATAAATAAAATGCTTACATGGAGTAACGCAACATTACTTATATATTCCAGCGTGTAAATAATGTATCGCCAGGGAATACAATTTCTAGGAGCAGTCCCAGATTTAATGGTCATTCTCCTCAACCTCCGGGCTATGACAGGTATGTTACTTAAGTATTGTTTGAATTCTGGATCCAAGTTGAAAGGAAAGTAAATTTCCTTATAGGTAAATTAAAATAATAGAATATATTTTGGGCCCTAATTTCTATTTCTACCCTTACTTTAAATTTCAAACATGAAATATGTAAAGATTAAAGAAAAAATTTTGCATAGAGAAAACTGATTTCCTTAAGATGTTATCGTGACTTGGTTTTATGTAAGCTCACCTTTACTTCACCCCTAATCATGTCTTGTTTCTTAGTAGTAGACTCAGTAAGAGGAGTTTCAGGAAAACCAGTCAAACTATGGTATATGATGTTGTGGTATAGGATATTGAGACTCTTGGTAAATGTGTAATAGCTCAGCATAATATTACATAAGTTGTGTACAAGGGAAAGGACACTTTCAAAACAAACAGCAATATGGCTAGTAGAGGTTTATAAGCTCCTGTATTAAAGGAGTCACAGAGGCTACCAGAAGTGAACAGTTAGCTCTACTTTTAATTAACTGAAGTGAAATATTGGCCCTTCTGTAACTTGAGATCTAGCCTTAAACACTGAAAGATTGTATGTGTGTACACATGTGTGAACACACACATACGTCCAGTGTTGCTACTTAAAAGGTTACTTTGGGAGTACATCAGAGGTTTGGAAGTAGAAGTGAGTACACAAACTACAGGTTTCCATCGGAGCTGGGATGCTCCATCTCGATGCAGCCTTCTGATTCATGTTCATTCCCTTTTCATCCGGGAACCTTTGGTCTAAAGAATAATGTACTTAATATCCTGGTGATAGCAAAATGGGCAGGTCCCCTTTCAGGAAGGTCTGTTACCAAGGCTATTGGTGATCACTTTTAAGAAAATTCTACCCATGTATCAGATGTTTTTATTGTCCACTGATTTGTGAAATAAAAATTTTTAATTGTTTAATGACTTATAGGCAGCTGGCTGCTCTGTTATTGGGAAATAGAGATTACTTTTAAGAATGTGTGTGTGGGTGTGTTGCCATTTTTCTGAACTGATATTTAAGGTCAGTTTTAAGCACATAGGGGGAAAGATAGATAATTGAAAATTATTCCAGAAGTAGTAATACAGTGTGTACACACACACACACCTAGCCAGCTAGCTAGATAGATTGAGATTTGGTATGAAGCTCCTGTCCTAGGAAAAAGACCTCATAACTGAGCAACATATTTAGACAAAATATGTTGGTTAAATCACCTTTTTAGTTAATTTTAAACATTTGCTAAAGGCACCAAAATATTTTGATATCTCAGATTTATATGGCTTTTACTTATTTGTATTAAGATCATCCTATCTTTTCTAAGCATATCTGTCTCTCGTTATTTCTCATATCTGGAGGCCCATGTACCCTGCCCATGCCCCCTTTCTGATGAGGTCATGTATGCCAAGTAGCTAGGATAGTACGTGGTGTGCAGTGGAGACTAAATAAATTGTAGCCATTGTTTTTATTTTAATATAAACTTAGATTCGTGTGAAAATAAATAGAGAAGCAAAAGTAAATAGGGAAGTACACAGTTTCTTCAGACTCTCCTATTTGAGTTTCACAGAAGGAAAGATCCATAGAAGCCTGTGTCTATGGAACCTCTCCTCTAGGGGTCTGTCCACACTTAACAGCAGAAAACTGATGTCATCTGTCAAACTGTTCCAGGACCACACAGTTCTGATTGCCTGTTATTTTCTACCATGTTATTGGAAATATGACTCCCAGAAAAGTTTACCAGTGGGCCCTGATTTTGTCTTGGGCAACCCGAGAGAATGTACCTTTCTTCTTCATGTGTCAGTCCTTTGATTGTTTCAAGAGAGAAACCATTAAGCTGAGTACAGTAAACCATTTCTCATATCTGAGAGTTTTGAAGTCTCACGTCATCCCAGTTGCCTTTCCCATCCAGGTTACCGGCATCCCTTTTAAGTAGAGATGTTATCCAGAAATGGACATACTGTTGAGTGTGGTTTGACCACACAAGAGCAAAAAAATTCACGTGTTCTACATGCATTTTTCTTAATGCAACTTTAGATTGATTTACACCCTGGGAACTTTTCTATCAGGAAATAAAGGTGATTTTTTAAAAAACAGCTTTATTTATTAAATGTTTGAATGTCTTTATATTAATTGATTGTTGCATGGAACAAACTGATATGGCTTTGAATGCTTCATTTTCCCTGATGCTTAATCATGGACTACACTGTGGCTCTTGGCAAACATGAGAGTGTCTGTCTTCTTGAGTCCAGTATGTCCCACTATTGCCCATGTGGCCTTGAGTGTTTCGAGCCCTCAGGTCAAGCAGCCTTCTCCTCTGTCCCAGGTCATCCCGCTCTTCCTACGTGGATGAGGACTGTGACTCGCTGGCCCTCTGTGATCCCATGCAGAGGGTGAATTATGAGCTTGACAGCCTGCCCGAGAGCTGCTTCGACAGTGGCCTGTCCACCTTGAGGGATTCCAATGAGTATGACTCGGAGGTGGAATACAAACAGCAGAGGGCATTTCCGAGGTCCCACGGCATGCAGGAGAGCTTTGCGGGCGATGCTTCAGACACAGACGTAAGCCCTAGGAACCGCTGCCCTTCTAGGCCTTGTCTTCGATAGATACCTGTTGCCCTGTTTCACCTTGATCTCTCATGGGAATCCATTTTAAAGGTTATAAATATGAAACATAGGCAGAGTGTTTCCCCCCCCCCCACCAAATTAAGGAGAAATTCGAATCCATTGCCTTTTGGGGCCACTCTTTTTCATAACAGCATTGACGACTCAGCTGTATTCTTTTCTTCTTGTTAATCTATGATGTATATGTGTAATGAGAGACTTTGTATTTTAACAGCTGACTTTTTTAAAAACAGGTTCCTGACATAAGGGATGAAGAGACATATGGTTCAGAAGGTGTGGCTTCTGTCTTAGACTGGAAGCCCCAGGGGTCCATTAGTGAAGGCAGCGTTGTTAGTTTTCCAAGAAAGCCCATCTTGGCACTTTCACCCCAGGTAGGTAGTTTCTGAGACACTTTTATTCCAGACCACAGATATTTTTGTGTGCCATATAACTTAATAGGAGGAAAACTGGCACTCCCTTTGTCACCCTCTGTGGCCTTTCCCCCTAGACAGACCTGGCGGACAATAACAGATCTCCCAGCTCACAGAAGGCTTACAAGATCGTGCTTGCAGGGGACGCTGCTGTGGGGAAGTCTAGTTTCCTCATGAGGCTTTGCAAGAATGAATTTCGAGGAAATACGAGTGCCACCCTGGGTATGTTTCCTTTTTCATATACTAATGGGGAAATGACCTTCTTCAGCTTGATTTTCTTTTCTTTAGGGGTATATACACAGATACGCAAATCAATCTCTCTCTCTCCCCCATACATATATATAGGTATGTGTGTGTCTGTGTACTTGTCTATAGAATGGTCATCTTCTGTTTTGGCGAAGGCCCAACTTTAGGGAAGGAAGACTGACAGGACAGAGGTATCTACTTAGCCAGTCAGATGAACCACACCAAGTTTAGAGCCTGAGATGACAGATCATTTATTCAGCAAACATTTCCTTAGGAACTTACATCCCAAAGGAGGGAAATAGATGAAAAAAAAAAAAAAATAAGAGGTTTAGAGAGAGGTGCACTTTTATTCAGGGTGGCTAGAGAAAGCTTTTCTGATAAGATGTCATTTGATGTTGATAAAGTGACATTATTGATGGCTAGTTTGTCACTATGGTCAAACTCATAGCTAGATGTATGCTCCCTCCCTCCTTTACAGTGGCATGAGGACTGTTTCTCAGAACAAGGAAAGAAGTAGTGTCCCAGTTTCCCAAATTTGCATAATAGTAAAAGGAGTTGAAGATATGCAAATTATCATTTATTTTTCTTCTTTATCTAAAAGTGTTCTTATTTTGATAACCAGAAATGTTAGGAAAGATTGATTACCCTCTTCACAATGGGCATCATTGTAAATTTATGGTTCTTTGTTAGACTGTTGAAGATAACAAAGCCCAAAGTTCACTTTAATTTGATTCATAAAAAGACTGCTGTATCTGGTTTAGTTGCTAGAGAGCTGGGCATATATACATATCATGTACGTATATATATATATATATATATATGCACACATAAACACATGCACATATACACGTAGACACATACACGTATTTATGTATGTGCGCGTGCACACACATAACTGAGTTCACCTAATTACATGAGCAAACAGCACATAGATTTCCCTTTGCCCACAGAGTAAGTCCTCTCCCAAGTCAGCCAGCCTGCAGGTGGTACATCTGCGTGCACTCGTGTGTATGACTTGCAATTAGCATGTGCAGGTCACTCTCTGTGAAGGCCAGGTTCATTCCTCTCTACCTTGCTGGCTCTTTGGCTTATTGGCTTCTGTCTCCTCTAAAGTAAAAACCAGTGGAATTATTTACATCATGTTCTCCATGTTCTCTTCTGTTTCTTTCTAGGAGTTGATTTTCAGATGAAGACTCTCATTGTAGACGGAGAGTGCACGGTTCTGCAGCTCTGGGACACAGCCGGTCAGGAGAGGCAAGTGCTTTCCATAATGCCTCAGGCCCTGCGCAGGCTTGTAGGGACAAGCTCCGGAGCACACTCTGCGTTTTTTATGTTTATAACTATGTAATTATAAAATACCATGTAGTTACATGGTACACTAGAATTTCAAGAATGCTCACTTTTTCCACTTCCTTGCCTCCTTCAGTTACCTGTCAAGTTGTGTGAGAAAAAGGACCTTCAACTTCCACTGAGCTCATGTTCAGTGGGGAAAAAGAGAGTACCCTTTCCTAACCAGAGAATTTAGGGGAGACACCTCTGAATGCAGTGACAGTGGGAGGAATTACTCATTGGGGCACAATAGACGGTGGAGAAGGGAACCTGTCAGCTCCCCTTGGTTCAAGGGCAGAGGCACAAACTAAGTAGCAGACTTGCATCTGGTGACAGTACCTTATCTTGCATTTATTGCCAATGACCAGAAGCAGTAAAGGTAGGTTTTAGTATTGTCTAACTCCTTGGGAGCAGAATCTATCCAGTTCAACGAGTGAGTATGGGGCAGCCGCCTCCCTCTGCACCAGGCACCATCTAGGCTGCTAAATGGTGAGGTTCATCCGTGTGTCTTTTCAGTAGGACACAGATACCTGCCCCAGGGGAGCTCATATTCTGTAGCAGATTGAGCATTGCAACATTTAAAAAATACTTGTGGCTGACATGGCCCTATTTAAGACAATATAAAATACTGCACTTGGTTTACATTGCAACATATATGTTGCAGAATGCTCTTCCCCCAGTGAGTCCCTCACCCCCATGTATGTAAAGGTCTGGTGCGTGGCGGTGTCCATGTTTCTCTTTCATCCTGCCCACGCCCTGAAGATCATTGTTCTCTAATGTGCATCTCCTTCCACCCTTCTCTGAGTCCCACTCGCGGGTTTTGGTAGGTTTTTGCCAAAGCTGGAACTTTCAAAAATTGCACTGTCAGCCTTGTCCTGGTTGTGTTTTGGGGTTTGTAGACATTCTTGAGATTATTTGGTGGAGAAATGACTGGCTTTTTAAAATCAGTAGCCCAGATTCTCATCCTGTTGCCTTTCACTGGGTCAGTGTAGGCCTTGGAGATGGCTGTCTCACAGTGATACGTTGCCGTCAGATTTTTCTCAGTTGAGTCTTATTTGAGAAAATGAGAAAAAAAAGTGAGCCCAGAAGAGACAGAGAATGAAGCAGCGCCAATGGACTGGTGAGAACCGTGACTTAGTGCTTCTCTCTTTTCCAGATTCAGAAGTATTGCCAAGTCTTACTTCAGGAGAGCAGACGGTGTCCTGCTGCTGTATGATGTTACGTGTGAGAAGAGCTTTCTTAATGTACGAGAATGGGTGGATATGATTGAGGTAAGAAATCAAAACAGAGAAGCCGGAAATTGCACAGGGGAGCGGTAGGCCGTCTTGGAAAATGCTGGCTCTTCTTCGTCAGAGGTAGTGTGATGGGAACAGACTGATCCAAGCTGTTGCAGATAAGCAGATGTTGGAGGCAGAGTTCCCAGGGGCCCTGGGTAGGATTGGTCTCTCTCTCAGTAGCTGGGCAGGTTCCCACAAGGCCAAGGACACAACTAAAGGGAGCTTCTGGGAATAAAACTTCCGGGTGTTCTTACTGATAAAATCAGGGCCTCATTGGAAGCAAGTGGAAATGCAGGGCCCCTGAGAAGCTGCGGCTCTCACACTTGAGGCTGCTGTGACTGGGGGTGCGGCATGTTTGGATGTGTACGGGGGCTTCCACGTGCACTAGACGTACAGGGGAAACACCAACTGGTGTGAGCATGTGTGAGGCCCACATTCTGTAGCAACTGTGTTCTCAGCCTTACTCTGGTAGTGATTTAGGTTGTTACACAGCCCGAGGTACCACTGAAAAACCAGTTGGTATTTTAAACGTGTGTGGTAACTACCTGTGCTTTCTTTTGATCAAATGAGGTGGTGCCTTTCATCTGAGGAGCTTTCATATCCTTTGGTTTCATGGTAAATAATTTTTGAAAGTAGGAAATGATTTGACCACATAGTGCTGCCAGCAGTTATTAATCAACAAAACTATAGTTCGAGCTATGGTTCAGCGTACTCTCTTGGGGGAAAAACCTGAAACTAATGGCTAATTCAGTTTTTCAAGTAGGTCTGTTATCTGTAATTTTTAACAGACATTAAGTGCAGGGGTAGCTAAACAGAGACCTTATTACTGTCTGTTCTCAAGTTTATTTCTGGATTATTCATTTGGGTCTATTTCATACCCGTAAAAAAACAGAATTAATGTTCTCTTTTTAACTAAGAAGTGATGTGAAAAGTGACTTTGTAATTGGCAATAACACTTAGCGATAAATAAATGTGCATTTTGTCCTACTGAAATATCATGACTTACAATTACAAATACAGAGAAAGTGCATTGACATTTATATAATATTATTTCATAAAATTTTCCACATTATATTCATCTCTGTAACATATCTAAGAAAGGAAGAAACGTAGTATTATTTTCACTTATTATGAGGAACCTGAACCGTAGAAAGTATATGACACTGGCTGATAGTTTAGAGCTGAGGGTTGGAACGGGGCTAGAATTGGACCTCCTGATTCAGTGTGGTTGCTCCCTTGATAAAGCGTCAGAGTGTGAAGAAGCTTTGGAGGTCAAGAAAGGAATTCCAAGGTACAGTCAGTGCATGAAGGAGAGGCATCTACTCCAGGGAGCAAATGGCCCTCCCTGGGACAGAGCAGTGAGCCCAGAGAGTAATGGATAATCCCAACTAACTCATACACATGGATGGTTAAAATTACAGCAAAACTTTTTATTGTTAAAACTGTTGGACCTAGTTTCCATTTTAAATCTTTGGATTGTTCTCAAGAAAAGGAAGCCTAAAAGGCAAGGCCAGCCACAGCACTGAAATGGCTCTTAGTGACCAGGAGCCCACACAGGGTAAGTGTCCTTACTTTCCAGCTGTTGGGAGCACCTTTCACGTGGTCTGAAGAGAAGAAAACTGTATTCAAGATGAATTATTGAATTTGTTATAGAGAAAAAATTGGAGACCACTTGGCATTTAACTTTCATCTTAGAAAAATAATGGATGCTATGAACCTTTGCCATGGCCCACCCTTTCCAATTCGAGGAAATTCTACAGGGACAGTTTATGTGGTCACTATATAAATGTGGGTAGAAACGAATTGTGTGATCATCAGGATAGTCCAGAGGATTGAGAAGAAGTAGAATGTCAGTAGTGAGTGGACTCTCTGCATTAATAATTATTTCACTTGGATCAAAAAGCACTAGGTTACAAAATCTTGTAATAAAATCGTGGGTAAAAACTAAAATTATGCCCATTTACTTTTCTGTCATGAATAATTTATTGATTGAGTATTGGGGTAAAAGTTGAATAGAGACACTTGAGACATGAGATCTCATCCTGACTTTTACACATTCAAAAATATTTTTGGGATACCTCCTCTGTGCAGGTACTGTTCTAGTGCTTGGGATGTATCTGTTAATAAAGAGCTCTGTCCTTATGGAGCTTGTACTTTAGTGACAGGGACATAACAAGAAACAAACCAAAATTAATAAAATAAATAGAATGATGGGAAGTGATAAATGTTATAGTAACAAAAAGCAGGCAGGGTGAAGGGCCTTGTGGTGAGGTGGTTTTCATTAGTGTGGTCCTGGCTCCACAAGAAGATCCTATTTTAGTCAAGACTTGAAGGAGCTATTTACAGGTTTGACTTTGGGAATTCATTTAGATGCTGGGATTATTGGTTTAAGAGAATATTTGGTTAATGGCTTCCAAATGACATCTCTTGGATCATTAGCAGATGGTTAAAGAACACAATTAACACTTTAACGGGTGGGTGGGGTGGGTTTGGAGAGGGCCTTTGATTCCCTTTCCCCTCTGCTCTTGTCACAGTCTGGTGCCTCCAGTTAGAGGAAAGTGGTGTGGAGAGAAAGGAAGTCAAATATAACTTCATTATTTCTTAAGCTTATTTCTTGATCCTGTATTGGGTGCGGCACCAAACCGAATGAGCACCTGGGTGTCCTTAGGCGTTGCAGAGAGTAATGCCTTAGCCAGGGCTGCTGCTTCTCTGTCTAGGAACCAGAAACCCATTTTTCTGCCCTAGGCAGGTTATATTCTCTTATTCTCACCATAGGCTAATGAGCTGGGATGTGCCTTTTACTGACCCCTTCATTGTACACATAAGGATATTAAGGCAAAAACATACAAAGACTTGCCTGATTTCACAAGCAAATGAGTAGCCAGGAGGCGTCTCAAACGCAGCTCTGCCTCTTGCATCTTACATTTCAACCCAGCTCCACTGAGAGTGTGGGACAGTGGGAAAGTTTGCATGTGCTGTTTGGAAGCATTATCCTGAGACGCTGTTACTTGAAATAGAATGGTAACTGACTCCTTATAGGAAAAATGTTGACCTGTAGGACCTTCTTACTTTGTTTTGATTGTAAACCAGATAGCAGCGAGTGTGGAACTTCCAAACTCCGTTCAGGTTCCATTATAGCTGAGGAATTACTTGTGTGTATGTTGTATCTGGGATAATGCTGTTGACTTGTAGTCACTGTTGTTCAGAGTGGGAAGTTGTAGGAAATGTGGGTACCACAGTCAGATGCAATTCTGAGTCATGCTCCTGGAGTTTATATTGGTTTGTAGAGTGGGAAAGGGCATGCACTCAATTCAGACTCTGGCCCAGGCCCTTACAAGTTCCTATTTAAAATCTTTGAATGTCAGTGTTCTCACTAGCAATGGGAAAATGTTTGGCTCTTTTCAGAGATTTTGAGGTTGAAAGACAGTATGGATACATCATGTGGCACTCAGGGGCACTCAGACGTGGTGGCTGTTGTCATCATCATAACTTGTCCAGTGTCTAAGGTATGCACACTCTTTTTCTTTTCTTTGTGGTAGGATGCAGCCAGTGAGAGTATTCCTATCATGATGGTGGGAAACAAGGCTGACCTTCGTGACGCGGCTGCTGCAGAGGGAGGAAAGTGTGTCGCAGCGTACTTCGGAGAGAAACTGGCCATGGTAAGAGAGAGCGGGCCCAGCCTGGCAGAGGTCTTTCGCTTTTGTCTGCCTTTGCTTAAGAGGTTCTCTGATGAACTTCCACCCTGTTTGGTGGGGCTTCTGTCCTTAGACAGGCAGAACTCCCCATGTCCCCGCCCCTTATGAATATGAGTAATTACACCAAGGATTGAATCCCTCATAGAAGAAGTTGATCACTTGATCCTTTCCTCCCATTGAACATTGTTGACAAAGAGGAGCCAAAATTGTCACGCCTTCCTCCTCACTGTCCCCCAGTTCCTGGAATCCTTCTCTAGTCCTGGAATCCAGGTAAAGGAAAAAGAATGGGTGTCCTGTTTTGAAAAGATGGGTTTGATTCCAGAGGGTGACTATGCCCAGGGGCAGAAGATGGTGCAGTGTGTCACCTGGTAGGAAGAGAAGAGGAAGACTTGTTTTCTTCCTGTAAGGTTTGTGTTTAGTTGGAATAGTCTAAAATTATTTTCGGTTTTGCATTTGTGTAGAGCAGGAGTGGGGAGCCTTTTTTCTTCCAAGGGCCTTTGGATATTTATAACATCATTTGCAGACCATACAAAATTATCAACTTAAAAATTAGCTATGAGGAAAGCTCCTGGATTTATTGAGTTTTGAGTCCTGCCTGCGGTTGCCTTGGCAGGGCCAGACCAAATGCTTTTGTGGGCCGGATGCCCCCCACCCCTGGTGTAGAGGATGGCGCTCACTCCTGTCCAAACGATTACTGTGGGCAGTGTTTACCCTCCCATTATTACCACTGTGTCAGAATGCTGCGTGGCCCCCTTATGACTTGTCCTAGCCTACAGGGAATCAGATGCACCTTGGGTCAGATAAGAAGTTCAGACCTAACAGCCTGACGTGACATTGCTGTCATTGTTGTCTGCCGTCAGCACCATGAAAGGACTTCTCGGTAGCATATCCATATGTACTTTAAAAAGAAGTTTGAATTTCACTATTCTGAGTTGGGAGATCGTTCTTGTTTTATTTTTTAGGACTGGGAGCCAAATATGATAAACATCAAAACTAGACAATGAATACAGAAGAGATTCATTCAACACACATTTAATTGTCTCCACCACGTGACAAGCACTTCATTGTGTGTTGAGCAAACAACAGAGAACAAAACAGACAGCCCTTGTCCTCCCGTAGTTTATTGTCTGGGGGCGACAAACATTGAATGCATGTAATCCACCTGTCAGGCTGTCCCACCCGCCACATCAGAGATCTCATCTTTCCTGTCCGCACTCCAGCGCTATTCCCTCCCCAGGATTTCCTGGTTTCCAGGGTTTGCTTATGCACCCCCTCACTTACACCCTCCTGTTTCCTCAGAGGCGTTCTCTGCTTCTCCCCACAGCATCATGGCTATAGAACTCGGCAGCAGTACTGCCCATTTCTACTAGAAATCCATTCATTTTGTGATTTTCTAATAGATTTTTCGGTGGATTCGGGGCTTGTGGATAAAGGTCCCCCAGTGTGGCTGGGGCCTCATACAAGCTAGATCTTGTTGGCCATTGTCAAGCATTTGAACTTGAAGTAGAAAGGAAGCGTGGAGGGTTTGCAGCAGGAGAGCGACAGGATCCGTGATCACACGCAAAACCTCTGGAAGGTTGAATAATAGAAGACTAGAAAATGCTCGTTGGTTTTAGCAACATGCAGGCTGCTGAATCTTGGATAGGAAATGATAGTGTGAAAGGGGACGTGTGTTAGCTGCTGGCCAAAAGGAGGCAGAATTTTGATGGACTTTTAATTCCTCAGTGGTTTCCTTAAGCTATCATTTTTATCTGTCTCAGATGATTTGATAGCGAACATTGGGTAGCATGCGTGTGACTATTGGAAGTAAGCACCTTAAAACATGAAATTTTGTGTTGTAAGTTTTTTAATGCAAACTCAACACTACCTTGACTAGGAACTGTTTCCCTCATCACAAGGCTCACACTAGTTATTTCTTTTCGTTTCCTTTTTTGTTTTCTTTAACCCTCACCTGAGGCTATTTTTTCCATTGCTTTTCAGAGAGAGTGGAGGGAGAGGGAGAGAGAGAGAAACATCGATGTGAGAGAGACCCATCGATTGGTTGCCTCCCACATACACCCCGACCAGGGCTGGGAATCGAGCCTGCAACCAACGTACATGCCCTTGACTGGAATAGAACTCGGGACCCTTCAGCCCATGGGTTGACTGTCTAACCACTGAGCAAAACTGGCCAGGGCTAGTCATTTCTTTTTAATTATTGAAACTCTGAATCCAATTTCTTAGCTGCTAGTCATTAGACATGAAATTATTTTTATTATTATATTTATTGATATATATGCTAAAACTGTAGGAAACTTAAACAAAGGCTTTGTTTAATAGTGTCTATTATTTCTGTCCCACAGACCTATGGGGCATTATTCTGTGAAACAAGTGCCAAAGATGGTTCGAATGTAGTGGAAGCTGTTCTCCATCTTGCCAGGTAAAGTTTTGTCTCTTACTGGGAAAACTGGATATGAGATTGAATTTTCATTTAGTTGGTTCATATGTCAAACTTCTCGACCATAGCATGACTATACATTGGAAGACACTGTCTTTTCTTTCAGTAGTGGTTAGAGAAGCAGTTAGACACAGATTTTATAAATGCTGGTAATGCTGCACGTTCGCTGTGAACATTGGCAAAACACCTTTACTGCCAAACAGAGCAGGTGCGTCTGAGGTGTCGCTGACATTTCTGCAGAATGTTGCCACAAAGCTCATAGTTGACTTGTACAAGTCATTTCCAGGAACCAGATTTTAAACACAAGAGACTATTATGAATATAGGTATTATGACATTCTCTGGCATGAAGGAAAGAAAACCTCAGTAAGACAAATTGTGTATCGTGCCAGTTGGAAGCGCTTTGTTAAATTTATTACACAGGTAATTATTAAGCTAAGGCAATGGTGTTAATAACATTTTGGAATGTAGATTAGAATTATTTGCATTATTGAGCAACTTGGATATCAATGTGTGTTTTAATCCTTAGAGTATTTTTAGGAAATAACATTGTCTGTTATGTTTATATATCTTCTGCCTAGTTTTCTGCCACAGATGAAAAGATAATTCTTTACTGGGAAAGGACCAAGTATCCAAAATAAAATAAAATATAAAATAAAATAAAATAAAATAAAAATGTGTTTTAACAAAATCCAGGCCGATGATCTTTAATTGCTGACAAAGCAAATACATAATTTTAGGTGTATGGTGCTTTTCCTGAGCACTTGTGATGTTTTACAAGAATCTTAGCTTTCGTGTGATAATTGGCCTCTTCTGCTAGTATACATTGACAGTTAAAATACTCCGCAGTTTTTTAAATTCTGCTTCTGTATTAATGACTAGATGTTTATAGTACTTCCAAGAATAGAATTCTATTAATAGAAGGTTTGGCCTGGGGCCCTGGAGAGACTCTGGCCTGAGGATCAGGAAATGGGCCCTAGGACCTTAAATGGCCTGCTTAGGATTAGTTTGTGGCAGGGCCTGGAAGGTGCCTTGAGCTTGGACTCAGAGTCTTTGACCGTTTTCTCCTTTGACATCAATCCCAGAGAGAGAGCCACCTGCCCCCACCACACTGGAAATCATTTTTGTTTAAAACAGAAGAAGTACTAACTTTGTATATGACCTAGAACAGGTAGAAAAAAGGCAAACAAACATTTAAATGTATAAATTCAAGTGAATTACATGTTTTTTTGCTTGCAATTAGTAGAAGAATCATGAGCTAAAATCACATTTATCAAGAGTCAAAATAAAACCTTCGTAAATAGGTGAAATAATGGATTCCATGCACCTTTGGGTGCACAGCCATTTTGGACAAACAGGATCCATTCAGTAAATGAGGAGGGGTAAGATTCAATGAAATGGACTGAACATGGAATAATTGCTAGGTTGAAAAATGTACGTGAGAATTTCTGGTTGGAGATGATGTGCCATGGAGGCAGATGGGTATGGGAGGGACCTGCCCGTCTTGAGAGCAGGGTTGGGCCCAAGTCTGGGCTCTGTGCCACCTTGGCCTTAGGCAGTGTGGTGCTGAACGGCCACCCTGTCCCAGCAGGAAAGGGCGCTGCCGAGCAGGCCCTCTGCATGGCTGTGGGCTGCTGCCCGGTGTGTTGGAGGATTGTGGTGTCAACAGGCTCAAAGTCCAGCCTTCGATCTATTCCTGAGTAGCTGTGAAGTCTTGAACAGGTCCCTGTCTTCCCGCAGGCACCTCTAATCTGTAAAATAAGGACGGGGCTGAAGAAAATGACCTCTCAGGCCCTTTCCAGCTCTGACAGTCTGATTCTACACACAGCAGCCTCTACTCCATTGGATAATATAATTGCATTTAATGCCGAATTGTCTTGTAGGGTCACATTAAAGTTAAATGACTCCAAATTGCCGTGGTCACACCCAGAGTGCAGGATCGATATTCTTTATTATGTCATAAAGATGGGAGAGGTTGCAGGCTGGCAGTCCCCATTTGCTCCTGCAGCTGTTTATGATGTAGCTGCCACACAGGCGGGGTTTACTTAAAACCCTGTGTGCACAGCATTTCAATAATGAGGGCACTTCTTGTGACTTGATCAAGGCATTTTTTTATTGTTGCTTTGCTTTATGGCTTGGTTTGAGGTCTCTAGTTTAGTTATTAGCGATGTGTTAAATATGAAAATTATAAAGAAAGCAAATATATAAAGACTGTAATTTGCTTTATACTCTGCCTTCAGATTTGCTTGTCAAAGTACCTAAGTCTTAAATGGAAATGGTATCGTCTCCCCAGGTTAAGTCAACATTTAAAAAGTTTTACGGCCTTTAGTATGTTGTGTAGAATGCAAAACATGTAAGTTCTTCATTTAGGTCTCTTAAGACAATTCCTAGCATGGTCCCTTTCACGCCATGTCATGTCATGAAACTTGAACTAGGTGGGTTTCTGGATTTGTATTGTCTGAAGGATTCATTTTTGAAGGGAGGCCACAAACATTGAGTTGACAACCTGAGTTACTCTGCTAGTTCTTAGAAAACCTCTCAATCCCAGGAAAAGTTTCTTTTAGAAATGCAATTTCGTGATTTCCCTATTGTACTGATACCACATCCATACAACCAACCATTGTCCATTGGCAAGTAAATTTGCAATTAACAGAACCACAGGCTTTAAACGTTTTTCAACTTATTCAGACGCTACAGGCATTTAATTGACCAATGGCCTGAAATTTGAGAAAAACACAGGAAGCTCAGGCTGATATATCATCAGTTCAGCACAGTTGCTGAACCCCTCGGGTGTAAATCTGTTTCTAAGATTGGGTCATTTAAAATGCTGTTGTTAGGCATATGGTTGTTTTTGGTGAGGCAGTTTAATTTTCCCAGCATTGAACCTGTTTGAGATGTTTGGAATCACATCTTTCTAATTTCCTAGAAGTGGGCCATGCCTTTATTTTTGGTGGATTAAAGAAACTGAAGGTCAGGTGAATGATGTGGGTGCCTGTTTTTCTCCTTACTATTTGCTTTTCAGGTTCAGTGATATCTGCATTGTGATGAGTACTCAGCATGTGAAAGCCCCATACATGGTTCAGTAGAGATGACAAGGGAAAAAGAGGCCATGCAATTTAACATTAGAGGGAAAAAAAGATATGACCAGGCAGCCATATGATATGTAGCTGATAGAGGCCATTGGACTTCTCAGAAAGGAGAAATGCGAGTTGTCTTATAAGGATGCTATGATTCTTGTACCCTTTGTACAGATAAGAAAGTTGAGAGTTAGAATGCTTAATGTTACAGTGACACAGCTACTGAGTGGCACAGTTGGGACTTTGCATGACTGATCTGAATCACTGGCTTGCTATTTAAATGTTGGTAATTTTAGGGGTCCGTTCCTCACTCTTCCTCTTTCCTCTGTCTCCCTCTGCCTGATGCCTTCCGTCCCCATGGTTTCTGGAATGACCTCTAGCTGGTGACTTCCAGATTCTCTATTTTAACCTCAGCCTCTTTTTAAAATTCCGTAATCATACTCCCTCCCAGCAACCCCTGGAAATTCCATAAGCATGACAGACCCAAATTATCCAAATCTAAAGTGTTAATTTTTCTTTAAAATCATTATTCACTATATACTTACCTTTTGCGGAAACTACCAGAATTATAATTAGATAATAGTAACCTAGAGTCAGTCTTGACTCCTTTCTCTCTTCCTTTATCATCTACCTGTAGTAGGTCCTGGGGCCTGGTTATTCAGTGACCTCTCTGGACTTTCCTGAATCCACCCATATTCTCATTCATCCGCTTATTCATATTTATTCATTCCGTATGTATCTATATATATCTGCTTCAGGCCTGAGAATTTCCTACCTGGGAATTTCTTACCTGGGTTGAGTGCACGAGGCTCCTAAGATTCTGCCTCAGCATTTCTTCAGCATCAGTTCACCCTCCACCCTGCAACCAGGGTAATATTTATAAATAAAATCCAGTGAATACTTTCTTGCTTACAACTCCACACAGGTATCCTACCTGCAGCAGAGAGTCTGAGTTCCTTAGCAAGTGGTTTTGTCTCTCACTGTCTGACCTCACCTACCTTACTGATCATATGTCTTATTTTGCTTCCCAAATGAATGATAATCTGTAGACACAGTGAACTATGTTTCCAGTTGGGGCCAAGCTCTTTTGTGCCACTTTGCATTTGTGCATGCTGTTCCGTGCACCTGGACTCTCCTTTCCTCATTAATTGAAGGTGAATTCCTGTTCTGTCGAGAGGTCGCTTTGCTCTACCTCCAGGAGGCCTTCTTTCCCTGTACCCAGCATGCTGCGCGTCCCTGCAGAACACTGTAGCAGCTCTCTTGGGACCTGGTAATGATTTATTTAGACCTCTGGCTCTCCCTCAAAGCTCACTAATGAGGATCCCAGAGCTGGGCATAAATTGGACATTTATCAAATGACCAAATGACCGCATTTGGAGGTTGTATTAGTTTTGTATTGTCACTGTGACAAATTCCCAGTAACCTAGTGGTTTAAGCAATGAAAAATTATCTTACATTTCGGGAGGTCAGAAATCTGAAATGAGTCTCATAGGGTGTTAGGGATTAAATTGTGGATAGTCCTCCATTCCCTGAGTCTTTGTTACTCACCTGTGAAGTGAGGATAACAGTGCCCACCTGTCACTCGTCGAGGTGTGTGACACTGTGTGTCTGTGTGTTTTCAACAAGACAGATGTGAAAACGTGGAGCACAGCATTTATTAGTTGGCCTTCAGCAAGAGTTAGTTTCCCTTTTGTTCTTCTCACAGTGCAGTGGTTTTCAGAAGTTAGAGCCTTCTAGACCCGTGCTGACCAAATGGGTAGCCACCAGCCACCTGAAATGTGGCTAATCCAAATTCAGATATGCCACATGTATTAAATACTAGAATTTGAAGACATTATAAAGGTTATGAAGTACCTTATTAATGTTTTTATAGATATGCTGAATGGATAACATTCTACTGAGTTAAGTAAAATACATTATAAATTTAGTTTCACCTGTTTCTCTTTGCATGTTTTAGTGTGGCTACTAAAAATGTAAAAGTACATGGTACATGTGTGAGTTACCTTATATTTCTATTGAACAGCATTGCTGTACTGGGCATTAATTTCCGGTACCTACCACTCTGTAACAAACCACCCCCAAACGTAGTCACCTAAAATCCACAACCACTTTTACATTTTGAAATTACCAGAATTGGTGGGATCTCAGCTGGAAGATTCCTCAACTGCTCTCACTTGCGGTGTCTCCTGTGTTTGCATTCAGGTGGCCACCGGGCTGTCTCAGGCTTGGTGTCTGCCACCAGGGTGCTCTTCCTTGTGTCTTTGCCTCCCCCAGGGCCCCTCTGCTGGGCTATCTCCATTGAGGAACCCTGGATTTCTTAAATGCAGCTCAAAGTGGCCAGGCCTTCTTAACACCTGGCTTGGAAGTCGCAGAACACTATTTCTTTGGCATTCCATGGGTCTAAGCAATCACAGAGCCAGTCCTGACCAGGGGAGGGGGGCAAAGGCTCCGCTTCTTAATGGGGAAGTGCCAGGCACTGACTGGGAAGAGCGGGATCATTTGGAGGCACCTTGGGGACTGGCTGTCACACTCACCTCCCCCACAGAGATTGTCCTTCTGCTTATCTAAGGTGTGACTGCAGGATCTGCATGTCTCACCAGCACCCCCAGTGGCTGCACTTGGAAGGACACTGCTCTTTTATAAGATCATGGAGACCTTTGTCAGTGTTGCCTCTAACAGTTAATTCTAAAAGAAATTTAAGAGACACAAAAGGAAGGTTTTGTTTTCTGGATTTTAACCACCCATTGCTCCTTCCATGATCCTGTATAATTCAAGAATGGTTATAAAGACGTAATTGCTTTTGTGAATGTCAGCAAGTATCATTCTGGAACGGGAGCCAGGTCCAGGGTGTTCAGGAGTAGGCCGTGCGTGTGACAGACTATAAAGCATGTGAAACCACAGGAGAGAGTGAGAGGAGTCTGTATGTGCAGGTGTGTGTACATATGGGTCTGTGCATGCATGCCTGAGTGTGCAGGTGTGTGCACGTGTGGTCTGTGTACACATGCGTGAGTGTGTGCATGCCTGAGTCTGTGGCCAGGTGCTCAGAATGCAGGCTCTGGAGCCAGCCTGCATGGTGTGAATCCCAGCTGTGCCACTTCTCCAGCTGTGTGACGTAAGGGAACTCCTCATATATAAAGTGTAAAATGGGGCACAGCAAATTCATATGGTTCTTGTGAGGATTCAATAAGTCAACACCTATAAAACATTTGGAACAGTGTCCGGACAGCACACGGCAAGTGCTCAGTGGTGCTGTTTTTATGTCTAAGAGCCAGTTGTGGTTTATGTTTATACCTCAGTTAACCCCTCTGTCCCTCTGCCTCTACTTTTACCTCTGCCTCTACCTCTCTCTCTCTCTCTCTCCAGGGAAGTGAAAAAAAGGACTGATGAAGATGACAGCAAATCCATTACCAACCTGACTGGAAGCAGTTCCAAACAGTCAACCCACATGAAGAACTGTTGCAAGGGTTAAACCCAAAACGCCTTGGCCTGTGAAGTCTTCCTTTCCAGAACACAGAATTTGTGGGACTCGTTTGCCTCTTATGTAGGGTGGTGCAGCCTACAGACACTGTCACATGGAGAGTTACAGTGTGGCAGATCTGAACTGTGTTCTTGGGTCCCTCCAGAACCTTGACTCTTCATTGCTATGTTTCCATGAATAGTTTGGGCTCCCTGGCTAAATATAATTGTCTTGCCCTTACAGAGTCTTAAACGATAGGGTGTAAAAGTTTTTTAATTGCTGAGATCAAAGCTGTAGAAGAAACTCACATAGAAGATTCATGCCGTAGCTGACATAACCTATGACAACATTTCCTTCAAATATTCAATACTAGAGTACTGGTAAAAGGGGATTACCATCCTTGCTTTGCTGTTAACTAGGCTTGTGGTCTTGGACATGTCACCAGCCCCCGTTAGATCTGTGCCCTCATCTGTACGACAGGGCAGCTTGGCCTGGCCAGCCTTTGCCCTCTCTCACATTCTGTAGCACTTTTTTTTTTTTTTGTCCATGGGAAGGAGAGTGCGATAACCCACGGTTAATAAGGACTCCAGTTGTTTGTACTTTCAAAATATTGGAGTGTTGATTTCTCACTTCTGAAACAAGAACAGAATTTTATTGAGGAAAAAATGATAATTTTCAGCCTTCAGTAGAGACAGGAAAATCTATTTTTGTATGCATAAAGAAAAAAAACATTCTTGTGATGAAAATAATTCTATATTAAAGAGGGTATTTTATAATCTCAGAAAACTTACAATGTCCATGGTTTAAATTCAGTGTTGAAAGTTCTAATAAACACACATAAAGCCCCATACTACTGAGAGTACAATGCCCAGGAAGATTGTCCTCCTCACTTAAAAAAAACACACCAGTGAGTGACCACCAGGGGCTGGGGACAGGGAGGAACTGAGAGTGACTGCTGATGGGTGTGTGACGTCTTTCAAGGATGACATGAATGTTCTGGAATTGTACTGTGGGATTAATGGTTGCACAACTTTGTGAGTACACTAAAAGCCACTGAATTTTATACTTCCAAAGGGTGAATTTTATGGTATGTGAATTATGTCTTATTAAAAAATAATTAGTCCTTAGAACTATTTAACACTTTGCCAAGTGAAAATATGCATGCTTATTTCAAACCTTCCAGTGGTTTAAAAGCATGATCTCCAGTAGAATGCAAATTGCTCCACTCTCTACCTGCCAGCATTCACTTCCTTAAATGATGAACAACGGAGGAAGCATTGTGCATGGTTCTTGGAAAAGCATCTCGTTAAAAGAGAGGATGGTGTGGTTAAGAAAGGAGTCAGGGTCCTTGGTTGAATATGACTAGTGACATCCTCACCAAGACCTAGTTGGCCTTGCTCTTCTAGAACCTGCAATACCTCCCACACTTCCCCATTGCAATGTCTCTAAGAGTGAAAGGGGTCAACACCTGACACTGGGGTGGGTCAGCGAAGCCTGGTTGTTGGTTTTTGGTCTTCAGTGGCCTGAACCAATTAAGCTATTCCCAACCAGGGAAAAGGTCCAGGCCCCAAGTAGTTTGCTGAAAAATACTTAAATAATAGTTATTATATGTAAGCTAAAGACATTCCTTTGGTTGAATTAAAGCAACTCATTGTAGCAATTTTTCTCCTGTTTATGATTTTTATGATCAGACCTTAAATTCCCCAAGCTTCATTTTTATTTTAAGGAAAATTGACTAGGTACATTACACAGATTATAAGTAGCCATGGCATCGTTTGGCTTTTGAGAGCAGGCTTTCTCTCTACTAATATCTAATTTTTTCCCTGGAAAGTGGGCTCTATCCATAGCAACTCTACTGTGGATTCCTGTTTCCTCTTTATGTTTTTTTGGTCCCAGAAAAAAGAGTTTATATTTCTGACCCAAAAGAATGCCTTGCTTGTGGGGAACTGTCAAACTGCGCAAGGGAGGGAGTGATGGTTATTTTGGGGCTCGGTGAGAGGAAAGTTCTGTACTGTGTCTGCCTGGATGACGTCTGTGGAGCCCAGATTAGAACGGACCTGATATGTATGTTTATGGGACTCCTGTTAGGTGTTTGGTGCAGTTGCACAAAACTGTTAGTTCAGGGTATCATGTGGCCTTTATTTTCCACCACTGTGTCTCTATTAGTCTTACAGTCTGTACATATGAGTACACCTTTGATACAGAAGATTGTCTGGGCCTTTGCTTCTGAATTGTATGGCCAGCACACCCAAATTGATTAGATTACACAAAAGTCACCTTTGTTCAAACACAGATAAATATTTTGGTAAGTATTTGTGTACCTTAACACCTCTAAAGAGAAAAGGTACAGTAAAAACACAGTATAAAAGATAAATGTGTGCCCACGTGCACGAGTTGGGGGACCGGTGGAGGGGGGCTGTGGAGGAAGGAGGGGGGAAGCAGAGACAGAAGGAGAGGGGAGAGAAAGGGAGAGCAGAGGTCAGAAGAGACCCCGAGAGAGAAAGCTTGAGAGGAGAAATGATGAAAGGGAGAGAGGGAGAGCGAGCCGGGGCGGGGGGGGGGGGGGGGGGGGGGCTGGACTGCTGGACTGGGAGGGAAGTTGCGTTTGTGCACAGGAGTGTGTGTGTGTCTGTGTGTGTGCGGGCGCTCGGCGTGTACAAGTCGTGCACAGCATGCTGAGCCTCCCCTTTATTTAAACCACCCAGAGCTAGCAGTAAATTCAACGTCCAAGTCGGCCCAGCCTTTTCTTTCAACATTTCAAATAAAACTTCTTGCTTATAATCCTTTACGACCTTATGGGACCACCGTCACCTTTTTGGCCTGTTCTTACGTGTGGCACAAGACTGTATTGCATATTTTTAACTTAGACTTAATTAGGTACATTGCATATTTCTATGCAGACAACTCATCTTGTGTGAATTTTGCCTTTGAGCTTTTAAAAAGTGATTTTTTAAAAGTGATTATACTATGTTCCTTTTTTGTGTGTCCTGACACATTGGATAATATTTTAATTTCATTATAGAAGAGAATGTTGGAGAAGGAGACGTTTTGTACTATTAACTTTTAGCCTCATGCATTTTCATAATTTATTTTTTCCACTTCCTGCTTTGTATGACATCTGTGACACTTGATTATTTAATACAAAATGTGATTTGCATAAACTCAAGTTGCACAGCCCTCTTGCTGAAAATAAAATTGAGGTTAAAGACAAAGATTTATTTTCATATTTGTACAGTGATCGGCTTCTGAGTGATCGTTTTTTGTGAGCTTTTATTGTACGTGTGTGTAAGAAATTTTCTATGTATGTAATAAGTAGGCCTCTGAGTATTGAATAATTGCTTTATGATTTTGGTTTATATGGTTTACATTTTCATAGTATCAGCCATACTTCGTTTATACGGTTTTATTTCTGTTCAAACCATTAATAATTATGTCATAAAGTGTAATTTTTATTGCCATGAAAATGTCTGAGGAACTATAAATATTTTGTGCATTGTAAATTAAATAAAGCAGGCTTCCTTTGGCCTTTGGGGTGTTTCCTTCAACTATACTGTGGGCATCCCTGAAGTAATTTTAATTCTAGGAGGTGCCTACATGAAACCTTGCCTCTAAAACACTTGTCTTGGTGATCTGGCAGCCGGCTAGTGGGAGAAAGAATGAACACACATTGGTTGGTGCTGTGGCACAGCCGGGTCATCTCGGCCAGTGGGGCTGCAGGTCAACCAGCTTGGGTGTGGTGGCCAGGAACATCGAGGCTTTTCTAGAAACATTTTAGGATGTGCTCTGGCCATCCGCATGCAGTGACCAGGGAAAGCAAGATCCTCTAGGGCCTGGCCTTGCCTGAGCCCCTCAGGGTCTTGCTTCCCCTGGTCATGGCTTATCATCTGTAATATGTGCTGTGCTCTTCAGCCGTCTCACTGACTCAGAGTCACCCACAGCATTTGGATAAGAACATTTTCTGCTGAAGCTCAAAAGTGACAAAAGGATGCAAAATACAGTGAATCCATTGCTCTTTCTATTTTGTTTGCAGTTCTTAATTTTGATATAAAAATCCAAAATAATTTGTATGCGTACTATGTCTTGTTTTTCTCCTTGATCTGTATTAGTTTCCTATTCCTGAGCTAAGAGATTACAGTGACCTTTGTGACTTCCAACAACACAAATTTACTGACTTACAGTTCTGGAGGCCAGTGTACAAAAATGAGTCTGGTCTAAAGTCAAGATGGTGCTCCTTCTAGTGGTCCAGGGGACGATCCATTCCCTGTGTTTTCCAGCCTCTGGGGTTGGCCTGCATTCCTTGGCTCATTGCCCCATCAGTGAGGACATCACTGTTTCTACTGTCACATCTCCTCTGGCTCTGACTCTCCTCTCTCCCTCTCTTCCTTGTGAGGACCCTTGTGAATACATTGAGGTGACCAAAATAATCCAGGATACCCTCTCCACCCCAAAATCCTTAATCATATCTGCAAACTCCCTTTTGCCAAGAAGGTGACACAATCACAGATTCTGTGGATTAGTACTTTGGCAGGCCGTTATTCTGTGCATTGCAGCATCCACAATAATTTTCTACCATTACTTTTTTGTTTTCTCAATTTCCAAGTTATTAGATGATCTTAATTTTAAAAAGGAACAATGCTTTACTCTTTACTATTTTGCTTTTGAATCTTTTAATTTTGAAAACCTAAATAAATACACAACCGTAATTTTCACACTTTTTTTTTTTTTCTATAGGAAGTGTACTGATGGTTTTTAAAATTTCTTAAGTGCTCTTGGAGAACAGGAAATAAATATCATTTGAAACATTAAGTTTAACTAAATGACCACGACTTGACATAGAGTTGACCGAGTAAACATTTTTATAGCACCGATTGGGGGGGTGCTCCCTGAAAGGCTGGGAAGAAAGGAAAAAAATATGCTCCCTACTTCTGATGAACGTATCATTTAGTTGACAAGATCACAAAAGAGGTGATTTCCTCAGCAACTGGAGAAAATGGAGCCCGGATAAATTCCAGCTGTGTGGTAACTGGCAGAATGTACGTGCTCACAGGTTTCTCTGCCAGCCACTGGGTTAATGTGTGCTCTGTGCCTCTTATCTCGTAGAGGCTGTTCAGATGGCTGTAAACAGATAGTCCTTTGAGGAGTTTGTAACTCCTGAGATTATAGACTCGATGGGATTTCAGCGGGAGCACTGAGTAAGTACACAGATGCACCACTAAAAATACACATCCCAGCAGGTACAACTGACCTTGTGCAGATGGTCTTTCCTGAAGGGCGCTCGCTAGCTGTCTACCAGAGAGCATTAGCTAGGCCTGTGGTTAGCTCAGGTTCAGGCAAGGCACCCAGGATATACGTTTCTTATTGTGGATAGGAAAACTAGTATTTCCTAAGTCTTCACTGTGCCCTTCAAGCTTTCTACATATTTTCTTATGTTTTTCTTGCAATAACATTCTTGTTTTAACAGATGAGGAAACAGGCTTCACCCTAAACTCATTCAGGGCCTAAGTGGCGCAGCTGGGATTCAAACCCAGGTCTCTCTGAGTCTGTCCACTATAGCACCCTGCCTCAGACAATGTATGTCTTAAAGATCACTGAAATTTATTGAGCCTAAGTGGTCTTGAAGAAGAAAATATCTTAGGACTTAGTGATCATAATGTATACCTTTAAAAATATCACAGGAAATGTATTTTCTTTCTATTGTCTTGACTCTGAGTTCACTAGCCTGGGAGAGGAGATAACATGGTAATGTGGCTAATGTTCTGATTCAAATTCAAGACAACCATCTGAACGACTTTTCCTGTGGCAGCCAGGACTCCTGTAGCTCTTGTTTTACAAGGACAGTGGTTTCTGTAGGGTGTTTCCTTCTCAGTCTTGAATATTGGAAGCTCTCAAGTTCTCCTGAGAATGGATTCTTGATTTCCCAACTGACTGATGGGCAGGAGAAATATTCTTGTCTCCATGCACCTACTCCACCGAGTGGACACTCAGGATGGAATTAATGTCAGAGTTAAGAGGGATTTTAGAGATTATCCATACTAAGCACTTCTTAAATGGTGAGGTAACTGGTGGTCAGGGATAGTCTCTGACTGTCTGTGTGGTTTTAGAGCTGGACCCAGAGCCCAGCTCTCCTTTCTTCAGGCCACAGTTCAAGACACCCACTTCCTCTTGCCTTGTAGGACTGGGAACTGAGAGTGTGGGCTGACGCATCCCCTTCCTTCCTTCCTTCCTTCCTTCCTTCCTTCCTTCCTTCCTTCCTTCCTTCCTTCCTTCCTTCCTTCCTTCCTTCCTTCCTTCCTTCCTCCCTCCCTCCCTCCCTCCCTCCCTCCCTCCCTCCCTCCCTCCCTCCCTCCCTTCTTTCCTTCCTTCTTTTCCTTTCTACCTTCCTCCCTCCCTCTCTCCCTTTCTTCTTTCCATCTACTGGGTGCAAAAGTGCAGGCCTGAGCAACATGGACCTTTGTTTCAAGGCACAGATGGAGAGGAAGACAACAGGAGTCTTACGGCATGGTCACTAGGGACTCCTATGGTAAGCACAGAAGTACATACCATCATGTGAATGGGGTGTGTGACGTTAAGTCAGGAGCTATACATGTGTGAGCCTTTTGTTTGCAGAGATGTTTCCTTGAAGCACGTTTCCATAAAGATCATGATGACCTCCTTCTCTAAAGGGACTTGCTGGGCCTGGATAACCTGGGTCACTGAGGAGCCCTGTCTGCTTCCTCACTGGTCACTGGGGAGCCCTGTCTCTGCTTGCTCACTGGTCACTGGGGAGTCATCTCTGCTTCCTCACTGGTCACTGGGGAGTCATCTCTGCTTCCTCACTGGTCACTGGGGAGCCCTGTCTCTGCTTCCTCGCTGGTCACTGGGGAGCCCTGTCTCTGCTTCCTCGCTGGTCACTGGGGAGCCCTGTCTCTGCTTCCTCACTGGTCACTGGGGAGCCCTGTCTCTGCTTCCTCCCTGGGTCACTGGGGAGCCCTGTCTCTGCTTCCTCCCTGGGTCACTGGGGAGCCCTGTCTCTGCTTCCTCGCTGGGTCACTGGGGAGTCATCTCTGCTTCCTCACTGGTCACTGGGGAGTCATCTCTGCTTCCTCACTGGTCACTGGGGAGCCCTGTCTCTGCTTCCTCGCTGGTCACTGGGGAGCCCTGTCTCTGCTTCCTCACTGGTCACTGGGGAGCCCTGTCTCTGCTTCCTCCCTGGGTCACTGGGGAGCCCTGTCTCTGCTTCCTCCCTGGGTCACTGGGGAGCCCTGTCTCTGCTTCCTCGCTGGTCACTGGGGAGCCCTGTCTCTGCTTCCTCCCTGGGTCACTGGGGAGCCCTGTCTCTGCTTCCTCGCTGGGTCACTGGGGAGCCCTGTCGCTTCCTCTCACCTGCCTGTTCATACTGAGAAGAGGGCTGCAGGCTGCTGCTGGTTTCCCAGATCCTCAGGACATAGAGCCAGAGTGTAAGGGAATTCAAAAAGCCCAATGGGAGAAATATATTAAACAATAAAAAAAGAAAAGTCATAAGCCCTCGAAGTGTTTAAAATAAAGGAGCAACACGCAGATGAACTGTTGTCCAGAAGAAAATTTGTTTCTCTCCAGCTGTGTGGTCCTTAGCACGAGGTGACTCCACATGTCTTATGGAAGAAAGAAAAGGAAACGGGAAAAGCGGTAGAGGAGCACGCCTAAGGCGATGGATGACAGGCGACAGGCGCCTCCTCCCGGAGCTGATGGCGCTCAGGAAGAAGGGTAGAGTGGGGGCTAGTTTCTACATGAAGTATGTAAAGATAATTGGCTCTGAACTTTTTAGGAAATGATGATGTATTTGGATAAGCCAGGAATTTGCTTTTTTTTTTTTTTTTTTTACCTATGAGACTTCTGGAATTTTGCCATATTACAGGCTACTAAAGTCTGACATCTGAAGGACTTGAATGTAAGAATTCCAGCTTTTGGACAAATTCATTGAGAAAACAGACCTCCTGCCACACATACCAGAGTTTACATCACTTACCAAAGTCGCACAGCTAGTGAGTAGCAAATTGACACACTGGGTTTTCTGATCTCAAATCCACTGGTCTTTTCTCCTCCAAGTTCACAGTTAGGGAAGCCAGGACTCAGAAAGAGCACAAGATGTGAAGACCAGTTGCCTTGGACTGGAATCTTGGCTCTTCCCCTCATCAGCTATGTAGCTTTAGAAAATTCATTTAACCAGCCTTTCTCAGATAAATAATAGCACCGTGGAAGAGCAAAATTCCACTTGTTGTGAGGAGCAAGTGTGTCTGCACATAGTAGGTGCTCCATCAATGGGACATCCTCTCAAACTCCAAACCCAGGTCTCTTGGGTCCCAGAGTAGTGGCTCCTTTGGCCACATGCTTGTGAAATGGGCCTAACCTCTTGTAACACACAAGATGCCAAGAAGTCCTAAAGTCCCAATTGATTTTGACCATATGAAGTTTGTTCAGCATCACTCAGAAGAAAACAATGCATATTAAAACAAGAATAGTATTTCACTTTTCTACTGATTAGCTTGGCGAATTCAAAAAGTTTGATAATAAATTATGCTGGCAAGTGTTTGGGTGAAACGGGCATACTCCTAGTTTGAAGAATTAATTGGTATCGTCTCTTTGGAAATTAATTTGGCAACACCTGTCACAATTTAAAATACACATACTCTTTAACCCAAAAGTTTCACTTTTACAGATGTGTACCCAAAATATGTATCATTGCAGCATTATCTACTGTAGTAAACTTTGCACAGGAACTAAATATACATTTAAAAAACAGATTAAATAAATTATGATGTTTCTGGACACTGGAATATTATGTAGCCATCAAGAAGAATGAACTAGCTCTACATATACTGGTATGGGGCTATTTCTAAGTAAGACGTACTGTTAAGTGAAAAAGAAAGACATAGATTGATAAGTATACTATGATATGGTTTGTGACATAAAGGTTGTAAATATGTATGTGCTTATATATGTACAGGCTACCTGTGGAAGGATCCAGAAGAAATTCAGGGAAGTAAAACTGGGAAATGGAGAGACAAGGGTGAGAATAAAATTACCACTCAGTACACCCTTTGGAACCTCTTGAGATTTGCTCCATGTACATGTACAGTTGAGCCTTGAAGAACACAGTTTGAACTGCATGGGTCCACTTATGTGCAAGTTTTTTCAGTACATACTTGTACTGTTGTTAATCTGTGGCTAGGCGTCCTCAGATGCAGGGAGCAGACTGTATGCATTGATCTAGGACATTTTATAGAGGAGTCTTGAGCATCCATGGAGCTTGGTATCCGCAGGATCCTGCAACTAATCCCCCATGGATACTGAGGGACAACTTAAGTTTTGGGGGAGTCTAAAGTTATATGCCAATTTTTGACACCATTGGCATCCCTAACCTCCAGGTTGTTTAAGGGTTGACTGCATTACCTGTTTTGAAAAGAAGCACAAAGCAAAAAGAAAGTCCAGCCACGCCAAATGGCCCTTCCACCCGGATCTGCTTGGCTCATCTCCTCCGGCTCGTTCACCTCTTGGATCCTCACTTGACTCCTGATGCCCGCCACAAACCTCCTTTGTCCTGACCACTCGTTTCAGACAGCCTCCTCTGGCTGCCGTCGCTGGCTCTGCCTTGGGCGTGAGGCTGCGAACACCCTCTGGCTCCGGGGAGCTCAGCTGGGTGGAGCCCCAGCTCCTGGCGAGGCCGCCGGGTCCCGGGCAGCACGCACCTCCTGGCTGCACGGCTGCCTGAATACGGGGAGGGGGCGGGGGGGATGTCCGCATGGCAGTTCACTGTGTGCCTGTAACAGTGGAACTGCCTCTGATGACATGTTGCCTTTGATTGGTCCCAGGACATCTATGTTTCTTTATGAACTTGTTTCTTCATTGGTTGATTTGTTGGTTCATTCATTCATTCATTCATTCATTCATTCAATACTTCTGAACCAGAGAAACAGAAACTCAGGTCCAACAGGATTATTAATACGAAGTGTGAGTCTGGGGACTTCATATCTATTTTCCTTTTCCCCAGCCCCATGGATACTTTAGATTTTACTATATCCCGATAGCATCAGACTTAATAATTAAACCAAGTGAACATGTTCAATGAACAGTGGCAGCTTCTGGGCGATGCCTTTAAATGACCTCCCTTTCATCCTCACCAGAAAGGGCCTACAAGGTACAACAAAGACATGTTTAGTTTAATGACATTTGCAGATGAGCCTTTTTTTCCCTTGGCTGATTTTTTTGGTTTTAAACGAGGAAAATCCTTATTATTGAGGCTTTCAGTGTTCCAGGTCTCCCCGAGGGCATCCTGGGGAGAACAAGGAATTCCTGTAGGCCATCGACCACTTTCTATCTTTAGCCACCAGGGATCTTGGGTGAGGTTAGAGGTGCTGCTAGGAACTCCATCAATATTGAAAACGCCTCTGGCTTGATTAAGCTTTGGAAATACCTCCATTGATCCTATTCAAACATGTATTGAACACCTGCCTCAGACATGCTATACTAATTAACCTCAGAAAAGTCACCTTCGCCCGAGGCCTGGGAGGGGAAGGCGCCTAAGGACACTCGGTGGGAAAAGGAAATTCCTCGTGGGCGACTGAAGAATGGGCTGGCTCAGCTCCAGCTGCAGAAGGATCCGGGGGAAAAGCCACCAGGTCCCTGAACACTGACAGGACTTATGGCTCCTGCTAGCGGGAGGTGATCCCACATGAATGGACGTCCAAACAGAAAAGGGAGCCTACAGAGAGGCAGCAGGAGTAGTCATCAGGAAGGCAATGGCTTTCATTCAGCTGAGGCACCATCCTGAACAACCCCACAGGAAAAAGCAGCACAGTTTCTTGAATTGTCTTATAGGAAGTGTTCTTTACTGTGGTAATGAAATGGCATAATACAGGCACACTGCGCAGACGTTGAGGGTTCGGTTCCAGGCCACAGCAATAAACAGAGTCATAATCTTTTGGCAGGTGGAGCGCCTTGGCTTCTATTTGTGAAAAACATCACATCTGTGAACAGCAATGAGGCAAAGTGCAATAACATGAGGTATGCTTGCATTTAGGAGTTCAGGCTCTGGAGACAGACCCGAATTTGGACACAGGCTCTACCTCTAAGTTGGCTTAACCTCTCTGGACCTCACTGTGCTCATCTCTGAAATGGGGATATGATAATACAGGGTTGCCAGAGGACCAAATGAATAAAGCATTAAGATAGCGCCAGAAGCATTTTTAAGTACTAAAAAATGTAAACAGTTATTTTAACTGTGCTTAGTTTTGCCCTTCTGAAAATGACCATGTCTTCCAGTGAGTGGATTTGTTCATTAGTCTACTTTTGAATTTATAGGTGATAAGGTTTTTGTGCTGCAAATACTTTTTTTCAGTTTTGTGGCTTTGCTCTGTTGTCCTTTCCACATTTTTATTATTATTATTTTTTAATCTCAGAGAAATGGTACAAAGAAAGGTAGCTACATGGTCTGTCATGCCAGGGGTGTGTTGCTAATCTACCTGTGCTCCTTAAATTCAAAGAGGAGCCCACTATTCTCGGCTTAAAATGTCACAAAGAGGTTGCAGCTAAAAATCCCCTGGGTCTTGAATGATTTGCCACAGATTTTTTTTCCATCTCTTATTGCAAGTATCATTAACACTAATTCCTTATCTTTCCAAAAGCCTGCAGAAAAGACCTTTTCCCTGAACTTGTGTGTTTATGGTATTTCATCCTTAGAAAATAACGTTCTCACGAAATACAAGATTTTCATGTTTAGTTAAAATGGTTTGCATTTGTGTAAAAGTTGACCTTGCCTGAGGAGACAAAGACCTTGTCAACAACAGGCTTTTGCATTTGCCCTCAACATGGTGAAAATTAGGAATATACGTATCAAATTGTCATTTGCAGAACTTAAGTACACAACAAGTTGTCATCAGCCTCGTCCTGGCTTCTGAGTTGAGCCCGAATGACCTTCAAATAAATTTTGATTTTGCAATTTGATTGTAGTTCCTACCATATTGACCTCTGCAGACTTTTGTAACAATCCATGGCCAAATGATTTTCTGTCAATTCAGTTCAAGCTGCAAATGAAATCTGCTGTCATGAAAAGAACTGTGAAAGAAAAACATTTTCCAAGTGGAACTATTCCTTAAAGGACCTCCTTCTTTAGGGTCAAGAATACTTTTTCACTGAAAACACCCACGGTCATGCTTTTTTCACACTGTATTTTGTTGAAGTGAAATGAGACTCCTCAGTTTCTTTTACACAGTCTGGTGCAGTGGGAGAAAGGTCTCCTTTGAACTCCGCAGCCAGGCTCTCCGCAGAGCCGAGCGTCAGTTCCCCAGCGCCACCTCTAGGTGGCAGTGCAGCCCAAGACAACGCTCTCGGTCCCCAACGTCCTCCCCTCCCCCTCTGTCTGGGCTGGCAGCACAGGTTGGATTAGCATGTAGGGAAAATAATCATTAAAAATAAATGCAATCAAAAGAAGTAGGTTATTATAGTGGCACATTGGAACTGCTTTAGTTAGGAGTCTGTCGGCCTCCCGTTAGAAATGTTGTTTGGGAGGAGTGTGCCACTCGGTTGTGAAAATAGACTAGAGGTTAAGCCTGACGCTCTAGGTCTCAACCCCGACGCCTATTTCCACCTAAGAAGTTTGGCTTTGGATAGCTGGGTGGCTTTGAAGGAGCATGCAAAGGCGCACAGATGGATTTGTTTTGCTTAAGGCAATTCATAACTGTTTTTGTAACACTGAAAAGCCCGATGACCTGATGACATATGGTGGTTTCATTGGCCACGTGAGAGTGCGTGTCCATAGTAAGATTTCAAGATTAAATTCTGAAAAATATTGTTGTGTGAGCAGGAAAAATATGATTAGAAAGCGCTGCACAATAAACTGTTTGGATAGGATCAGTAACAGCCTCCACCCTGTACTTTATCTGAGGCCATTCTCTTCTGACACCAGGGTCTCCTCCACTGTAAAATGAGAAGCCTTTCTCCATGACTGTTATTACCCTGTGTGAATTAGGTGTTCTGGATTATGCTGCGGGATAAGCAACCCCAAATCTGAGTGACTTACCACCACCAAATGTATTTCTCACTCATATAGCCTGTCTCACTGGGGTGCAGGGGAACCTGCTCCGTGCCATCCAGGAAGCTCGGTGATCTTGTAATTGCACCAACCAGAACACGTGTTCTTGGGCCTTGTCTTCTAGGCTTTGTTCTGGAACTGACACACGTCACTCCTGCCCCCAGCTCATTGATGACAACTAGCTACATGGCCCCACTTACTGGTAAGAGAGCAGGGACGTATTGGGTGAGCATCACAGTAGCCATCGTAAGTCACATTTAGCTCTATTTTATGATTCTATGATTCTGTTTGGGGTGCTGTCTTGTTTATATTTTAATGTTTTCAACTGTCAAGACCAAATGCATGTTAATTCTTCAAAAACTAAATTAAGTTCAATGCCTTGACGAACTCCTGGGCCCCCATGGAAGTGCAGGTTGTGTAATTAAAAAAATTTTTTTTTTTGAGGACACTTGGCCTCTTTTTCTAGGCAAAATTAATTGCTTCTTCTCTGTGCTTTGAAAATCAATAAAGATATATTTAAAAATATATAAATATATATAAAATTATGATCGCCTGACACATTTACCCTGCAAAGGAGAGCCAACGTGGAGAAAAGCCTCCAGTGAGTGACAAGAGACCTGGATTCTACTTCCTCTTCCAGTTCTACAGCTGACTGGTTGTATGACTCTTCATTTGCCTCGCCCCTGGTCCCTGTAAACTGAGAGTTAAGTTTGGATCATTAATTTTCAACTTTACATAGCGGAGAGCTTGTTAAAATGCAGCTTCTGATTCAGTGGGTCCAGGCGGCCTGAGATCCTGCAGTTCTCACCGGTTTCCTGGCGCAGCAGTTTGCGGGTCCACAGAGCACATTTGGAAGAGCCGGGAACTACATGAAGGCTTCATACTATCTGATTTCATGAGGCGTTAGAAACCCTTGATTGAACTGCTTCTGAATTTATACAGTTGGCACAAAAAGATGAAGGAATTGACCTGGTTATCTTAACATACAGGCACTTAATCATTCACCCCCACATTCATTCTCTCTTCTTCCAGCCATAAATCTAGAATTTCCCGGGAGAGCCTCTCCAGTCCTCAATCCCCGTGTTTCAGGTGAATTTGGGAAGCATCCATGTTTAAATTGTTTGGGCCACAGCAATTGGTTCAGGGAATGTCTTGAGGCAGATTGAGAGTCAATGAAATATGATGAAATGTGTTCCTGAGAACTCAGGAACAGGGGCAGAGACATTTCTCTGCTAGACTTTAACTTGAAGGACTAGAGCTGCCATACCCGTCTTACCTACCACCACGAGCCTAGTAAGGACCCAGCTAGAGAAAACGGGTCTGAGATATGGAGGGAGAGAAGCCATGTGCTGGGGAAGTCTTCTGAGCTTTACTTGTAAAAGTAACTGGACAGGTTTGACCATACATGGTTAGATACGTTATTAGCTTGGGTGTGTGTATGCACCATGACACCTGTGAGCCATGTGTGAAGGCCAATTAAATGATTATTGACTCTGCAGGTCCAGTGTCCTCCCAGATAAGGGTGGACTTGGGATCTGGGCTCAGCAGGGGAGAATGGGCCTGAGGGATTAATTCCCCAGAATTCAAGACCGAAGCCACTACTAAAAGCCAAGCAGAAAATACAACAGAGACAGGGCTGAAGCAGAGAGGTAGGAAATGGGAGGGAAGCCACAGGACCACATTAGAGATTAAGGCCCCAGCCCAAGAGGTGAGAATGGAGCCTGCAGAGAGGCGCAGAGCTGTGGCATCTAGTGTGGTCTCTTCCACGGGAAACTGGCCTCTGCAGTGGCTGAGGAAGGGATCTTGAGGTATGTCAAGCCAAGCAGGACGCAAAAAAAGGCTGCGCCGCTCTCTCAGCCCTTAATAAGGCAAATGTCAGTGTTGCTGGGGATCTGGTTCTTGCCTTCAGAAGAAGGATTTTAACATGAGAGACAGAGAATTGCAGCAAGCGGCAACGTTTTATTTAAAAGCGAGAGTACGCCCGAGGGACACTCAGGTGGGCAGCCTGAGCTGGGTTGGGGTGCTCTGAATGGGCCTAGCTCCCGGCTTTTGGTTTTGCTTTTGCGCCCCCACGTTCTGCCTTAATCTTTTTGTACTGTTCCTCCTCTAGCTGGTGGGCTTCCTGGAATTTTGTTTGTCTGCTTCGCTGGTGGGTTTCCTAGAATTTTGTTTGCCTGCTTAGCTGGTGGGCTCGTAACATTTGCCCTTTCACTGCTGAGTCACTTTAACTGTATTTCTCCCTGTTTTTTGGTCTAATCGTGCTGATTGTTTTTAACTCCTGATCTCTCTGTTTCGCTCCGGCACGATCTGTACGCCCTGTCCCCGTTCCGCTCGTATCTGTCTAACCACCTGCTCTGCCTCCTCTACCAGCAAAGACGCAACTACGGACTGAAATTGGTTTTGGTTAGGAAACTGCTTGCAGTTCTCTGTCTCTGATTATTTATTTATTTCCAGACAGAAGCAGTCATCTCAAATAGGCTCTTGAGACTGGATGTCTCAGATGAAGTCCTCATAGGCTGGCCCACTTCGCTCTGGCCGGAGACAAAAGCGATTTAAATTTTATTAGGGAAGCAGGCCAAGCGCCCTCTTAGACCTTTGGGTGATTAAAAGAAAATCATCCTACAGAATGTTTCATTATATAGGTCTGTTCCCTGACCGTGGCTTCTTGATGAATTTACAGTACCTGAGAGCATAAAGGTAACAGTTTATCCGAACCCGACTCCGCACACTGCGTGGCGTGGCGCGTCCTGAGATCTGCGGTTTGCAGTTTGTGAGCAATCGCCGCCCTTTCCCCTCCCGAGCATGCCGCTGCTGCAGCGAGGCTGCGACCCGCGTTGCGTGATCGTTTCTGCCCCGCTTCAGCGGCTGCGGAGCATCTGTCCGTGTAACGGCGCGGGCTTCGCTCCGCTGCTCCCACAGCCCTCACGCCTCGGTGCACTTGCTTGATGCGACAAGACACAACGCTGCTTGGTATATTTTATGTATCCAGATGAATATTTATAGCAAACAAAGGAAGCAGGCATTTTTAAAAAAGATATCATCATTTTGAGGCAAATGGCTAATTAAGTTTTTATCATGCATAACAATTTACAATTCCGTGTAACCCTCGTTTGCCTTCCAGGACTATGTGCTGGGCCACACTGGACTAAATGGTGGGTGCTCACATGTTGGATTATTAATAAACCAAAATACATCCTAAAATATGATTGCAAACTCCCATCTTGGGTTCATTATTCTGGAGCAGTCATTTAGATGTAGCGTCATAATGTGTGTGTAAGGATATTCTGAACAGAAAGTTTTGATTGGGGAAAATTAGACAAAAAAAATATCAAGAGGATGTCTGTACTGTGGTAGAGACTCGTGAAGGAATCCAATGCAGTTGCTGAGAAACAATGAGATAGGCTTATCCTTGTTGACCAGGAAGAATTTCTAAAAACAAAGACAATTTTGTATATATAGTGTATGTACAGTATAAACATAATTTTATTAAAATAGTAATAGTAAAAATAATACATATTTGCATTTTCATAAAACTGTGGAGGAAACTACCAAATTGTTTTCACGAGGGAGGTAAGGTAATGGGTTACTATCTCTTTCTAAATACATTTCCATATAATTTTGTGTGGAATTTATAATAAGAAGAACAAAGTAAATGTTTTCTTTTGAAAATGGTCCCTACTTAGTGTATCAAAAAGAATTCTGGCCTCCTATTGGAAATCTGGCCACCGACAAGAGAGCTGTGTGGTAAAATGAAGTAGTTTCTATGGGGGAAAGGGGGACATCCTTCACAATGACATCAATTTTTATTTGTTTGTTAACCCCCATCTGAGGATATTTTTTTCCATTGATTTTCAGAGAGAGTGGAAGGGCTGGGGGGGGAGAGAAACATCAATGTGAGAGAGACACATCAATTGGTTGCCTCCCGCACTCGCCCTGAGCAAGGCCCTGGGATCAAGGTACATGCCATGATTAGAATCAAACCCATGACTCATTCGTAGGGCCAAAGCTCTAACCACTGAGCCAAACTGGCTAGGGCACAAAGACCAGCTAGGGCATGACATCAATTCTTGAACTCCTACCAGGCAGGGAACTTCATAACAGGAAATCCAGCGCATCATTTTTGAAGATGGGAAGAGAAAAGATTGGCGGATTAGGGGTGTGTTTCCTGAGCTAGGGCAATTGGTACATGATGAGATGGCCATACATTTGAGTCCCAAGACTCCTCAGAGATCCCACTGGACGTTTTCTCTGTGATAATCTTTTTCCCAGTTTAAGGGTTAATAATACCCAAGTTTTGAAATATGTCTGCCATTGCATTTGAAAGCTAAGTAATACTTTAGCTCATTAACTGGAGAATCCTAAAACACCTGTGTCTTCAATTGCTTATATTTTATTACTGTGCTGTACAATTCTAGCTTTGACTGTGGGAAATGAATTATTCATGACTCTTCCTTGAAGCAGTGAGCCCTTATTATGGTACCTTCATTTTCCAGATGAAGGAACACGGCACCAAGAGGGTAAGTGATGTGCCCTTGGTCGCACGCTGGGGTCAGTGGCAACGTTGTTAACAGTCTAGCTTGAATCGGAGGGTTTTATCTCAGGTTCTCTCTTGCCTTCTGCTTTAAAAACTAGTTCTGAAAATCCAGGACATTTATCGTCGACTTACAGATTCTTGTATTTTTGGATTTCAAGAATTTAATTTTTGTAGTAGGAAAAAAAAGGAGACAAAATTATGAAGTTAGAAAAATAATTATATAACACAGGTATTAACCAGATAATTAACCCCTCACTATTGAGCCTAGATTTGTTGGCATATCTGGGAAGAGTGTAACACTTATAAAGTGCCTGTGTATAAATCCTGTTTCTATTCTATGAGAAAGATACAGAAATAAGCTTTTTGCCTGCTTTTTTTTTTTATTTTTAAAAAATGTGTGTAAGGCCCATAGGAAGGTTTTAGATTTGTCTTTCTCAGACTTGTGTGATGTAGCAATGAATTTGTCTCTATTGGACCATTCTGTGCATAAGACTATTTCAATTATGTATTTAGAAATCTAAATTAAACCCTCCATTAATTTGATGGGAAAGAGTCAGATAAGGTGAAACACATTACCCAGACTCTCCTGAGACACTCACACCCTTGCTGAACCTATTGGGACTCCCAATTCATCGAGTGCACCTGTGAGAATCCACAGGCAGGTTATTTTTTCCCCACATTAGGTCTTTGGGAGTCTTTGTTTATACATGAGAGTCATTTTAGTCAAGTACTTCCTTATGAAACACACACTCATACTTAAAGTTATTCTTCGTTAGTGGAATGAACTGAAGCTCCCACCCCTATAACAAGAGCAGAGCCATGGTGATCAGAGAGGAGGAGGGAACTTTGTACCAGCCAGCACCTTATGGTCTCCAGGAGTTAATATGAGTTTCTGTCAAGTAAAAACTGACCCAGGAAAGCAGGCAGTACAGTCTCAGGATAATATGGCCAGGGGAGTTATATTCCAGCGTTGGGTTGGAGTTGGGCTTGTAAGAGCAGTCCTGTGAGCTGTTTCCTAGGCTGGGTGTAGGTTGAGGGGGCGGTCTTCAGATACACTAGCCCAGGTGACCTACAGAAGATGGTGACTTATAATGAAGACCAGAAGTGGTTGCCTTGGGGTTCCTCACCTCCATTCATTAACGCTGGTGGACAGCTGTCATTAATTTATGCAGTTGTCTGGACTAGCAGTCAGGCGGTTCATGTTTGAGCGTGCACTCTGTAGAGTGAACTCTTTTTGGGTGTCACAAGAGTGCAGAATTTAGAAATATGTAACAGCAGAGACGATATGCTCTTCTATTTATTAGTTATTTTAAAAGGGAAGACTGCAGTCAGTCTGTTTCATTATGTTTTGACGGTAACCTTCCCTTGTACAACACATCCGTTTTGGATAAGACAAATTCCCTACCCCCCATAATACATAAACCTTTCAAGCTCAGAGATTCTAGCAGATGACTGACAAAGCTTTAACTTCACTGCACATGATGCTATAATTAAGGAAATGTGGACTTTAGAGATAATCATTAGTTCTTCCGTATGAACATCTAGCCTAGGATTTTGCTGCCTACTGTTTCCTTCCTAATGACAATGCTGGGAGGTTTCCATGGAATTGAAACTGCCCCCTTTGAAGAACTGATGTGTTAAGTGATCATGTAATCTCATGATAAGCAAATAATGAAGAGATGAAGAGAATGTATATACTGGCACAAAGTGGAAATAAATAGACCATCATATGTTAAATTTCTGTACCATTCTACAAGTTTGTGCTGTTGAATTAAAGTAGTTAGAAGTTGCCCACTGCTGTGTAAAAAGGATGCTTCTAGACTGTTTTAGGTTTATCCTAAATCAATTCCAAACATACTCCATGGATTCAGCCACTCAGGGTGAAGGACCATATGTACGTATATATGTCGTATGTAGGACTTCAGGTGCTGCATTTCAAGCATCCCCCAAACTTGCTCACAGGTCTATGGGTCTCATGCATTTGAACTGGGTGAGGCTGGACCCTGCCTTCCAGGCTCCGAGCTGTGGCTCAGGTTGGGTTTTGCCTGCTCCGCAGGTGTCTTATCCTTCTTGGACCAGTAGCTATCCAGAGCTTGCTCTTCATATGGCAAATGGCAGGAATTCAAGAGAGCCAATGGAAACAAGTGATGCCACTAGAGTTCTCAGTCATGAACTCTCACACTGTCTCTTACACACACCATTCATTGGCAAGTTGCAATGCGGCAGGGCAGGGATTCCAAGTCACATGGCAAAAGCCATGGATGCATAGAATTATATTATATACAATAACTGTAAATAGTGATTAAAGCTACAGCAAGGCCAATAATCTCTATTCCTACAGACTTCCCAGGTTATTCTTCCTGCTCCTTGAGAAGTATTCGATATATTTTGTTCATTTTTATAGTCTCCTACTCACAGATTCTCAAAGCAACAGTCAGGTCAAATTGTTAATAATGAATTCACTTCAAATGAAGTTCACAAAATGTGCTGGAAGAAGAGTATTTGCTCTCTAGAGGGTCTTGTTTTTTTCTTAGGGATTGGTTTATGGATACACATACTTAGGGCAGATGTTTAGATTTTGTCTTCTTTAGTCACTAAATACCTTCCAGAACATATGCAGGCCCCTGTTGTGGAAGAGTCCGTATCAGCAGGAAACCCTCTCTGCCTTGGGGAGGAGAGAGAGCTGTCACCTCTTCCACCGCACAACCTCTACTCCCTTCCCACGTCTGGATGTCTGGCCAGTCAGCACATGGGAAGAAGGGCTACACCTGGCCAGGCCAGGATATGTTTGAGCTGCTCTCACCTTTAATTTTGTGTGGGTATGGAGTTGCGTTCAGTTCTCTAGTTAAGAATTTAAGTATGGGATGCCTTTAATATCAAGTTAAATTATGAGAATGTGCAGTACTTTTGCCTGAAGGAGCAATTAAAAGCTCAACCAAATTTTTCTACGTATTCTAAAGGAAATGAAAAAAAAATTAAAAGGAAACTCCAGGTCATTTTGTTCTTCCTGCATGTGGCTCTGGTGAGCCTTGCTGTGTTCCTTGTTACACAATACTCCATCCATTTTATTTTCACATTGTCTGAAGAGGAGTGTTTTTATGGGGCAGGCTACTTGAAATAGGAACTTTCCATTAAACCTTGAGAACACAGCCAGCCAGTCTATACATGAGTCATTCTAGCGCTCTCTCTCAAAATTTAAGCTCTTAAGAGAGACTTTAATTCACTCTATTACTATCAAGTCTCAAATTACATATAGGAAGCATTTCACAAATGTTTTTGGATTTTGGAAGATTTTGATTCAAATACTTGGATGCAGAGATGGAGAAATGGAGGCAAGAATGTTCCATTCCTTAGCTCAGTCCTCACGCTAAGTTTGCATCCTAAGGAATGAGAGAACATCTCTGCCTTTCTGCATGGAGTGTGGTCCATAGAGGAGCAAAAGGCACACGGAGCTGTCCTGCAATCTTCAGGGTATGAACTGCTCCTGCAGGACCCAGCACTGGAGAAGGCAGCTGTCTGTGGGGGGTACATAGCATTGTCAGGGTTGGAGAGCCATTCTCAGATATCTGAGCTGACCGTTGACATCCCAGTGGCTGCCAAAGTGGAGAAACAAATGGAACATGTTTTGGAACCCATGTCAGACATCTCTGACTCAGTATGTGTGTACGTAGGGAGACTAAAGTGCTGCTCTAAATCAGCAAATTTTTGCTTCCTAACATTTTTAGGACTTTTTGTTTTGTTCACAAATAGGTGAAACTTAAAACAATTCAGGTTACTGAATTTGCCAAGCAGATGCATTTCGCCAAGTAGATATGTTAAATACCAACTGTTGAGTTGTTTGGCTTCATCCAAATAGTTCTCTGATGAGCGTATGGTCATGGGAAGTTCATGGTCCCATGAAAGCAACTCCCTGCCATCCTTCTGTGTCTTACCGCCCTTGCAGTTCTTTTTGTGAAAACTGCCCAGTTCTCTACCATCCCACGTTCCCACCCTCCTCACCAGCACAGACTGTTTTGGAGACGATGTGTCCTGTTCTTGGCTCATTCTTTGTCATTTCACTCAAATACCTGTTATTAGACCTCAAGAATAGGGAGATTTATTTTTCTGTCTGGTCAGGGCTGAGCATTTGGTGAGGGTCATTTCTATTTTTAGTGTGCAGTGTTCTGGACCCAATACTTTGAGTGTGGTGGTCCAATGCATTGCCTTAGATTTCGGGCCAGCTTCCTGGTTTAGAAAACTTAAGTCAGCCACAATCCTTAAAAAAGCCCTCTAAGAACATACCAGGTACACTTCTATATTAGAAATGTTCTAGCATTTTTGGAATGAGGTGCTTTTGAGTATTTTTACTCCATTGACATCATGGATGCCATATTTCAATTGCACGTCAATTACTGACTCATCCTTCTGCAATATCAATTTTGTAACTTCTTGCTCACAAATTAGACTGAGTTTTAAATACCCCTCAAATCATGCAAAAGGGATGAGCTTGCTGCCTACAGATTTTTAGAGATAGTCATAGAAAATGAACTTTTTAAGTGGCATCCATGCTAGAAGAATTACCTTGGAAGCATAAAACAGCCTCAAGGTTTTTCTAAGTGCTCCTCGACACAAAGGCGCCTCAGTGATTGAGATTTGAACTCCTGTGATCTGCTTAATACCGAGAAGGTTATTCCAAGGGCTTTGTGCTCTCAAACATGAGCAGCATTTCATTACCCCAGAATACAACAGAACTCCTGAAACGCCAAGAATTTGCCTGCCGTTCCGCAGCCGGGTGGAATGCGGCCTGGTCCAGCAGGTCGGAGGGCCTCACCTTCGGACGTGGCCCACTGCGAACGTGAACTGCTGAGTTTGTGCAGCCAGAGCTTTTGAAATGGCCTTTCAGTCCTTAATTAGTGGATGCTTCCTCTCCTGCTGACTACCTGGGACCGACATGAAGGAGAATTTGCCTAGTTGGCAGGGGGGGCCAGGGAGAGCCATTATCAATCACAGTGTGTTAGAAATGAAAGGTGATTAAAACCCCAGCGGCTGCCTCACAAATGAACTTCAGGAGAAAAAGCAGTTTAGTGTAAATGCGGCGAGTCTTCATATTGGAGCTTGATGAAATTAAAGGCAATGCCGAGTAATATAAACCATTGTTGAATCTTTCTTTTATTAAAACTGGGCTAAAACAAGGAGTAGGAATTTGTCAGGCGCAGTAATTACTTTGGTACTTTACTGATGAAAGCTCTCTGGGGCAAACCCCTTTGCTCATCTATTTTCCAATCCTCCGAGTTTTATCTTTCGCTGCTAGAGGAAAATAAATACGAGCTGAGGAGAGGGCAACCTCACAGTCTATCTGTCTATGGATTAAATATTTCTAAGGGTAACGAGAAGGGTGTTTTTCTCATTCTTTCTGTTGCCCTGAATTCTGAATTATTACCTTGAGAAATTTTCTGGATTATTTAGTCAAATATGTCCTTAAGAGAGCATAGAAATATACATGCCGGTGACCATAGAAACAAGAAAAAAAATTGAAACACCTGCTGAGACAACATTTGTTGTATGTGAAAATACTATAACCCAGGTATTGCAGCTGGGGCAGGAGATGGAGGGAGGATACTGGGGCGTCGAAAGTGGGATCAGAGAAACTGGGGAGGAAGAAAGGACAAGTGTGTCAGGTCCTTGCTACTTACTGTGTGGTCTTTGAAGCAGCGTAAGCCTCACCTGGAAGCTTGTTAAAGATGCAGAATCTCAGACTTTACCCGGGATCCCGAGCTGGGATTTGCATTTTAACGAGATCTGCAGGTGATTCATGTGAGCATCAGAGTTTAAGAAGCTCTGGTCTAGAGAAGGCCCTTGGAACTGGGTGCTGCCTAACCCAGGCAGGCCTATAAAACCCAGAGGATATTCACAGGCTCTCTGAAGGCCTTTGGACAGGGCCTGCCAGCTGAAGGAATTACGCACTGGGTACTGGTGAAGACAGAAACAAACAGCTAGAGCAGTGGAAATTCACATGAAATTTTTATAGTGAAGACCAAAAGCTCTGTCCTTTAGCGATTGAAATTTGTGCAGTAGTAGAAAGAAGTTAACGATTCCTTGCAATGATTTACTCCTTGTGAAAAAAGGCACTGAGGGGTCCAAACAAGGGTGGCAGGATGCGTATCAGATGTGGAGCTACTGGAAGCAGGAGGAACGCATCAGCGCCAGGCAGGAAGACAGCGGTGTGGCCCAGCACAAAGGTCTGTTGTAATCACTTTTTGCTACTAGCTTTAACAAAAGCTATTAGTGAGGGAGAGTTAACAGTAAACCCAGACCACAGTTATCCATGTTAATTCTTTGTAATTTACTGCATGTTCTCATCTATTCCCACGTCTACTTAAATTAACTCTTTAATTAACTCTACATATTTTCCAGCTCCACTTTCATACGCTGTGTGACTTTGACAACCTGGATCTTAACCTCACTTGCCTCAGTTTCTTCAGCTGTAAAATGGGGATAAACAGTACTACTCATCTCATAGGTTCATTTGATAACTAAACGAATTGGTACACGTTACGTTTATTTTCTTAAAAGAGTGTCTGACACATAGTTCAGGTTTAATAATTACTACTTATGATTATTATTTATAAAGTCCTGGAATAAAAGTATCCATTTATGTCTTATAAGGAGAGGTAGCTGACCCAGGAGTATTTGACCAGCAGTGGCAGTCACTCCGCTAGTACCCAAAGATGAGAGAGCACCTGGTCAGACCTGTTATTTTTAGGTGCTCCCTACCTTCAACATGAAAATTATATAGAATTTGAAGTAGTCATGAATGTACTTGAATGTATTTTTATATAGTCAAGAAATGAACTCATTGGAAATAGAAAAATCCATTACTTATCTTTGCTTCCAGAAATCTCATCCATTTTCTTGGATCCTGTTTCCTCTCACTTACTTTGAAGGCCAGTAGTTCTTGGATAAATAGTGATAGTAAAAGTAGTGTGGCTGAATTTCATTCTTTAAAAATTGGTTTAGAAATTGAAATTAATTTTCAGCTGCATTACGTATCTTGGTCCATACTACAGGAATACTAGAATGCAATTGAGATATGAAAAAACCGTAAAATATTTAGGATCTGCTGTAACTCATTAAGAAGGAGAGTAGTTATTCTTGAAACCAGCTGTAATGAAAAAGTGGTTTCCCCCAACGACTTTGCAGTGGTTTTGCATGTGCATTTTGAAGGTTTTTCTCCCCCTTCCCCTCCCCTGACCCTCCCCTCTGCTTATTCTTCTCTCCCTGTTTCTTCTCCTTTCCCGAAGGCCATTTCTGCAAGGAACTGTCATTAAAAACACAGTCTGTCATAGGTGATGGCAGTAATATCCAAAAGCAATGCATTTGAACAGCTCTCCTTGAAAGGCGTAACTAATGCATAAAGTAAATAAATTTGACCACGTTATAGACTGAATATCTGAAAACGTCCTTTCTTGCTGTGATTCCGCTCGGACATGGTTATCATTTCCCTTCTCTAGGCTTCCGTGTTATCTGTGAAATCTGGATTAAAATGTAAAATCATATATTCAACCGCATTATAATTCTAGGCCTCTATGACTAGGACCCTGCACAAAAGGATTATGAAAAGCTTTTCTAACCAATTAAACTTCCCCTGGTTTAGGAGGATTGGGGTCAGGGCCCAACATGAGGCAGCCCTGGGGAGAAGGGCAAGTCTTTCCCTGAATATAATACTTTCCTTGGGTAAATGTAATTTCTGAGGATAATTTCCTTTTTTTAAAAAATATATCCTTATCGATTTCAGAGAGAAGAAAGGAGAGGGAGAGACAGAAACATAAATGATGAGAGAGTCATTGATCGAGCCTACAACCCAGGCATGTGCCCTGACCGGGAATCGAACCCTGATCGCCTGGATCCTAGGTCCATGCTCAACCGCTGAACCACGCCAGGCCGGGCAGAATAATTTCTTTTCCTCATTTCCTTTCTATCGGGGGCCGTGTTGGTGAGCCTTTTTTGGTAATACGGATTTTTATTTTTAAAAGTTACTTTTTTGCGTTTGCTTCCTCTGTATCATTGAAGATGTCGTCGCCAGTCTATACAAAATCAGGAGAAAGGTCTTTGGGATGCTAATGCATTACACTCCTAATCACTTGGCCCGTGTGGCCCAGGTTTGGCAAGAAGGACATGGCAAAGGTGCAGGGAGGTCCTGAGCCAGCAGGGATTACTGCAGTTGAATTCAAACCCTTGTTGCCTTCCAGCCCAGGCACACTTCTTTGCCTTGTTTCTATTTTCTTTCTGGCTTCCATAAATAATCTGCAAAGTGGACCATCGGCAGCCAGAAAATCCATTGGTCTTTGTATATGCCTTAATTAATCTCTCATTGTCAAACACCCAAAAGTCATTTGTAGGGAATAAACTAACTCTGCTAACTGTTACAGTGATTTCTTTATCTAAATTATGATTTACATACAATATTATATTAGTGCCAGGTATACAACAGATGATTAGACAATTATATACTTTACAAAGGGATCATCCCAGGAAGTCTAGTACCCATCTGACACCAGACATGTTATTACAATGTTATTGACTATATTCCTTGTGCTGAACTTTACAGCCCGAGTTACGGTGCTTTTTATAGATGTCAAAACAAAGAGACAGTCTGGGTGGGACAAACAGGCACAATTCTATAACTGAGGGCACTCTATCTGGCCTTCTTCTTTTCTTGACTTACGTATCTGTAGAAGACAATGTTTACCTAAATAAAAAATTATTAAGATTAATAAGTATTAACTATTTAGCATTAGATATATTATCTTATTTGGCCTCTACTTTAAACTGCACTTTAGCGTTGTGTTTCAAAAACTCTGAGCATTATAACTAAATAGAAAATAGAGATGACAAAGTGAAAAGTGTAATCATAAAGTACATGAACATCCCTAGGGCTTTGAAACATATAAACAAGGAGCACAGCAGACACGTATTAGATGCCCAAGAAATATTTAATGTATGAATGGAATTTTCCAAAACAGATCTTGTTTATATCTCTAGCTACCAGAAGCTTAAGCGATAGCCCATTTGCCTTATACTTGCCAATACCGTTCAATTCTTTTCCGTTTTATAAATTCAAAAGCAATATATTCTTACTCTACACCTATTAGAATAATTAAAATAAGAAATGCTGAAAATACCAAATGCTGGTGGGAATATGGAGCGATGGGAACTCTTGTGCACTGCTGGTGGAGATTCGAAATTGGGCAGCAACTTTGGAAAACAGTTTGGCAGTTTCATATAAAGTTAAAAATATACTTATAATAAAACTCAGCAAGCACACTCCTAGATATTTGAGAAATAAAAATCTGTGTTCATACAAAAACCTGTACACAATGTCTGTAGTAGCTCTATTCATAATCTCCCCAAACTAGACACAATCTAAATGTGCTTCAGTGCGCCAATGGATTAGCAAACTGCTACATCCACATGATGGAATACTACCCAGTGATATAAAGAAAAAGATTACTGGTGTACACAACTACTTGGATAAATCTCAAAGGCATCATGCTGAGTGAAAGAAGCCAGTCTCAAAAGACTACTGCACGACATTCTCAAGAAGTCAAAACTGTAGTGATGCAGAGTAATCAGTGGCTGTCAAGGGTCTGGGGTGGGGAGAGGGTTATTAGGGACTGAGGACACACTTCCCTTTCACTGCCTTCTGAAGCCCATAGGATGCCTTGGAAATATTTTAAAAAGAAGGAAAAGATGGGAGGGGGTTTGGGGGCTGGGTGAAACAGGTGAAGGGGTTAAGAAGCACAAATGCGTAGCTACAAAATAGTCAGGGAGCAGTGGGGAAGAAAACTGGGCTCCAGCTGGAAAATCTGAGTGCGAATTCTGCTTAGCCACCAGTTAGCTGGGTGAAGTTGAGGATTCACTTTATATTGTCTGGTTTTCAGTCGCTTCTGCTGTAAAATGATATGGTTAGACGATATGAACTCTCAAAGCCCTGAATTACCTCCATTTACAAATGGGGAGAGCGGGGCTCACACAAGTGAAATGATTTGCCAGTGGTCCCCCGGGAAGCAAGAGGGAGAGCCGAGTCTTGAACACGGGTCTTCAGACCTCAAACCTCGGCTGCACCGAGCCGGCCTGAACAGCGCCTCCCCAGGAGCTGCGCGGGAAGGGGGCGCATCCTCCCTGCGCATCTTTTCCCACCAGGGCAGGCGCAGGTGCGGGCGCGGTCGCGTGCACGCCCCGCAGGAGGCTGCCGGCCGCCTTTGCCTCCTGGGCCTGCCCCTCGCAGCCCCGGGGGCGGAGCTGCGCTCGCTCTGGCCGGGCGGTGGGGGCGCAGCTCGGTTGGCCCGGGCGGTGGGGGCGCAGCTCGGTTGGCCCGGCCGTGGGGGGAGCGCAGCTCGGTTGGCCCGGGCCGGGGGAGGGGAGGGCGCAGCTCGGTTGGCCGGGCCGGTGGGGGCGCAGCTCGGTTGGCCGGGCCGTGGAGGGGGCGCAGCTCGGTTGGCCCGGCCGTGGGGGCGCAGCTCGGTTGGCCGGGCCGGTGGGGGCGCAGCTCGGTTGGCCCGGCCGTGGGGGCGCAGCTCGGTTGGCCGGGCCGGTGGGGGCGCAGCTCGGTTGGCCCGGCCGTGGGGGCGCAGCTCGGTTGGCCCGGCCGCAGCAGCCGGGTGCAGATGGCGGGGCGGCTGCTCGCACAGCGGTCGGGCCTCCGGGCGCCGGGAGCGCGGCTGTGCTGTTCTGGAGCCGTCCTGACAACATTGCTCTCCTGGCAGCCGTGTACTCTCTCCTCCGCTCCTGTGCAAGCAAATGGCTCGGCAGCAGCTTCCCCAGGTCCCGGAGACTAGGTACACGCATCAGGCCTGTGCATGTGCGTGCATGTCACTTAAATCTTCCCACAGGCTCTCTCTGGGCTTTATTTCCACCTTCCTTTCCATGGATTTCCCTTTGGGTTGAATGAATACAGTTATTCTTTTGAGTCAATAGCAGGATTATTTTTAAAAAATCGCAAACCTAAGACTCCAATTTCTAGAAACACAAAAATAAATAAGTAAACAGACAATCAAACCAACAGACACACTCATCCTACAAACCCGGTAAAGTGCTTCTTCAGCTGGATCCTATTGGCTTCTAATTAGGACGCAGTTCGCTTGTTTTGTACATGGCTTAAGAATCAAGTGTAACTCTGTAAAGTGTTTGATTGTGTAACCACTATGCTGTACACCTGAAACTAATACAAAGTAATACTGAATATAAACTATAATTGGGGGAAAATTTTTTTTTAATTAAAAAAAAGAGTCAATTGTTCATCTATGACACATACCTTTAACTTCTTTTGGATACAAGCTTCTGGAGTTTTGACTTGTAGCTTCATTTTTTCTGACCCAGTTTTTCCTCCACTACCTCGCTCTGTTTATTTCCCGTCTTGACCAACCTCTTTGTTACTCCTGACCAGTGGTTTTCAACTTTGGGTACACATTCGAATCACTTGGGGATTTAATTCATCTTTGTTGGATCCCAAGTCTGCATAATATTCAAAAGTACCTCAAGTGAGTAGTAGGGAAGGGAAGAAATGGAAGCATTTGTAAAGGGGATCAACTCCTTTCTTTTTCTAACTAGCCCCTTCATTTCCTCTTTCAGTGATTCCCAGGTAGGAAATGGGAGGGTCCGAGAGGGTGGGTGTGGTTTTCCCCGTCTTTGACTTGACAATGCATTTCTCACTCTGTCTGGGGGTATGGCGGCCCACTCTATGGACTTACAGGCACTTCTACGGGTCATAGGCTGAGCACGAGGCATAGCAAGATTTTTTTGCTTGTTTTTTAATTTCCTCTAAATCGCTCTTTCTCTCAGTATGGAAAACAGCAGGTGAATCATGTAAGATTTCTACATTCCTCAATAAAATGAGAAGAGGAAAGGGAGCTCTAAATTGCAGAAATTTGCATAGAACGAAAGTTTGCTTCCGTCATTGCACATTTCAGAATATATGGTATTGCTAGTTAGATGTTTGTGAGTCTGGTTCTTTTAGACACACGTAGGGACATTCTGGCTATGCGGACACAAGGCATTTTGCATAGGCTGTATGTTTAAACTCATGAGAAGGGGGTCATAAAGCGCATCTCCCATGTCCACCTTCTGTTGGGTATCGAGAAAACTCCTTTCTCTTTGCCGAAGCACCTGTGTTGAATTTGGTGGCTGTGGCGTTTGGACTGATTTAGTAGTAATTAATCTCCAGGCTAATTATGAGCCCTGTTGTCATTTTGCTAGATGTAATTAAATTGCATAGCTGGAGAAAGTTTGGAAACTACGGTTTCCAAGAAAACTCTTCCCTGTAACTTGGCAAGGAGCTCAGGAGTGACAACATAATCAGCCAATTAAATGTAAGCTGGAAGCCTGATGTCCTTCAGGATGAGTTTTTAGGAAGAAGACAAATGTATGTTCACAAGAGGTACCTGCTGTTTTACTGCTGCCTTTTTGGAAAGAGCTTGGAGTGTTCTAGAGGCTTTCTCTCATCAATCCTTTTGATAGCTTTATTAAACAGGAAGTAGATCAAACATTTTAGTCCCTTTCAAACCAATGAGGTGATTAACATCCATGAAGGTCAAGTGTCTTGTAAAAGGGCATAGTGACCATGGGTCAGAAGTGATTTTAATAACATTTCCTTACAAAATATGATGCTTCTCTCCATCGAGTCCTATAGCAACCCCCAAATATATAAGAAGGTTATATTAGCATGAATTTATAAATATATCCTTTGGTGAATAAAATTTTAAGTCTTTTCGGGCCAGAGTTCTGTTTCTTTTTTTGGTTTTGGGTAAGGAGATGCAGACCATATGTGAACTGTAAGCTAACAGGGGGTGGTGTGGGTTGCCGAATTACACTGGCTTTGGCCTTGCCTGGCAAGAGGCACTTTGAAGAGGTAAGAGGGTGGACCTGGTCCACATGTCCATAAAAACGAGCTTTGATGACCTCTTGGCAAATAAACAGTAAGTTTCCAATGCCTGATATAGGCAGAAAGACATTACATTTTGCAATTTTAAATAGGTTTTTAAATTTTACTTTACTAGCACTCTTAAACTGACTCTACCCTGAATGTGCATAGAGTGCCTGGTTAAGGAGAAAGCATTTACAGTATGGGAGAGCTATGGCGGTTGCAGTGTTTCCAAAAGTGTGCATGGGTGTGCACCTGCACCCCGCAGCTGTACTCCCGGACTCAGGATGATTTGGGTGGCACATTGACTGATATCAGTACACTTTTTAAATTGTTGGATATTTTTCATATTCTCACTCTGGCAAAGGTTTTCCATTAAAAATAATAGAAAAAAGTTCCTTTTGAAAATAAACTTTTAAAAACTTGCCCGGCCAGGCGTGGCTCAGTGGTTGAGCGTCGGCCTAGGATCCAGGCAATCGGGGTTTGATTCCTGGTCAGGGCACATGGCCGGGTTGTGGGCTTGATCAATGACTCTCTCATCATTGATGTTTCTATCTCTCTCTCCCCCTCTCCTTTCCTCTCTCTGAAATCAGTAAAGATATATTTAAAAAAATAATAATAATAAAAAAAATAAAAACTGTAAATGGGATAATATAAATTGTTAAACAAATAGTGAGATGGGTGAGACAGGAGACTCTAAAGGAAAATATCCGTATCCACACTTCCTGAGTGACTGACACCAACACAGCGGATGAATCTCAAATGCCTTGCGCTAAGTGAAAGAAGCCATACGCTTTGATTACATTCTCAGGGCTTTCTGGACAGGACAGAAAACTTTTTAGTGGTTTCCAGGGGTTAAAGTTTGCCTTCCAAGGGTCAGGGAAAGGTTTTCAGGATGATGGAACCATTCTCTCTCTTTATTATGGTGGTGGTTGCATAAGTATTTTCCGTTTGTCAAAATCCTAGAAAGGGTGACTTACTGGCTGTAAATTATACCTCAATAAACCTAAGAAACAAATGTGTTCTTAGTGTTCCATAGGAAGAATAACAAATATAATGTGAAATAACAGTCAAACCAAAACAAAAGGCCACAAATACCTGTAAATCATTTCTTGAGGGGGGAGAAAGTCAGACTGAACTTTTGAATTGATTTACATTGGTAGACAGCCTTTTAATCTGTATGTCTGGAGGGGAAATGTCAAGCGTATGCTTTTATACAAACTGTTTCCATTCCATCTTCTTGTGTTTGCTCCTGACTAGATTCATTTCAGTCCCACCTCTCCTCACAGTGGGGAAAATATTTAGGTTCTGGCACTATTATCACTGCAATTGATGGCTATCGAGTACAGTAAATCGCTGTCAATGAGTGGTCTGCGGAACTTTTTCCATGCAAAATATCGTCTTCTTTGCTTTTCATACAATTAGGGAATTTCTAAGTGTGGAAATGACAGAGAAATTAGGAATACATAAACTTTTGGAGATCACATGTTAGGAATTACTTGGGATATGGCCAACTTATTTAATAGTGTGATCAGGTGCAAATAGGGGTTTATAACCCCCTCTTCCTGTGCTCATCATACTGTATGGAGATTTAAAAAATTTATTTTATTTACTTATTTTTGCTTTCCTGGATGTCTCCGCAGGAGCAGGAGCCATATTTCATTCATTTTTGTATGCTTATTACCTAGCACAGTGTTTGTAGAAACTAAAAATTGTTTCTGAATAAATACATGAAAATATAGCTTCATAATTATTTTAAATGAATTATTTCCATGTAAAAATAGACTTTTGCAAGGAGTTGGGCAAACACATGAATTGCGAGATGACCAGATAGCCATGGGAGGACATTTGTCTGTGATACTGCAGGTGTAACTTTCCTGGAGGCACGTAGCTGGATTTGAAACCTATTCCAGTCTCTGGTTGGGTGAAGTAAGAACTGCTCAAAACTTTTAATATATTACCTTCAAATTGTTTAATATAATAATTAAATTAAGTCACTTAAAAATAAAATAAACATATAGCACATTTTCAAGGTTTTTCTACCATACAAATATAATGCATTATCAAAATTTAACCATATTTTTATAGACATTGTTTTTACAGGGCTAATTTATTTTCTTTAGAAGCATTGGTATATTCTTACCAATTCAAATTATTCCATAGTTTATCACTTTCTAGGCAAGTTGTTTTTATGTAGCACATGAAAGTCTGATTAATACATAATCTAGTGTTCATAAACTGTATGCTTTGTGGTCCAAGAGCTGACTTTAAGATTTCTGTTTCATTTATTTTCTCTCTTGTTTTAGGGTAATTGCAATTAGCCATGTCACCTTCTGATACCTATAAGACCACTTTCCTGTTGCAGAAGGCAGAGCTTACCTTAGCAAGCCCCAGTATCGTTCACTGATTACAGACTCAGTTAATTCTTCTCAACCGGTGCAAACAGTCAAGATCAGCCCCTTTTTGTTGATTTATTTCCAAGAGGCCCTGAAGGCACTACCCACCTCTGTGGCTTCTTTTCACAATTTATCTTGGCTGTGTTGCCCTTTCACACATCATATTTATCATCGTCTCACTTATCCCAGGCTTCCTAAACAATACATTAATTAACAAATATTTGCTGGGTACTTTTCGAGGTAGGCACGCGTGTGTTTCTCTTGCCTAGGAAACAACCTCGGTTTCCTGTGATAACCAGACTTTGGTTTTCCTCTGGGGAGTGTCCCCTCTACAGCTCTTAAGTCATGTGCATGAATCCATAATGTGCTCCAGCGGTGGGCACATGACTTAGACTGGTCAGTCAGCATATTCCATTCCTCTGCCTTGTATGGCGATGGACACACTACCTAAAATAGTCCATTAGGAATAAATTCCATGTTTTTTTGCTGAAACTGTGGGAAAGAGAAATTCTCTTTCTGCTAGGGTTACTAACCAGGTGCAATATTTCTGGGCCTATCTTTAATCCTACTATATGGAAAGTTCTTAGGAGAATGAAGCCAGTAGAGAGAAAACCAGAGCCAAGGAACAGAGAGAGAAATTCTATTTTCTCTTTAGGAAGCCTGATCCAACTGTGCCTGAAGCTGATATCAGGCTACACTGGACTTTAGAATATACAAGCCAAATATTTTAAATGTAATTTTTCCTTCACTAAAAAAGACTACTGGTTAAAACACACACATGTGCAATGATTCTGGAAGATATAAATTCCTGGCTTTTAAAGGTTTACAATAAATCAGAAAGTATAAAATATCACATCAAGTTAGTATTACTCTTCTAAACATGTTATTTTTCTTTATTCTTGAAATTACTACTTGATGTCAGAATTATTTACATAGAACCTTTTCTTCTGTGATAAATTGCAGGGAAGAGAGCCTGATGTTCTATTCAACTTTTTGTCCTTACTATCTAGCACAGTGCTTTGCACGTAGAAAATGTTCAGTGAGTTTTTATTGCATTTATCTGCAATGACAACTAGTGTTACTCAAGGATTTATGGTAAATGCCAAATAAGTGATTTAGATCATGACATCCTATTGCTTTAGGTTAAATGGCTTTTTTTTTTTTTTGTCCTCTGGGCTAGATCCTCATTTAAATTGCTACTGCTTGATGATTTGTGTTTTGTTTTGTTCTATTGAGCAAAGGCAGGACTCAATACTAGACAGAGACAGTTTTGTGGAGATAGAAGAAGGGGAATTGGGAGATGAAGGCTCCAGGGGTTTGTGTTCTTACGATGAATATGCTTCATTATCAAGGGCATGTTAAATTAGCTTGTTAACTTACCAAATTATATCGGTAAAACATAAAATTCTAAGTTTAATGAGGAAAAGAACATGAAGAAAAACTCACTCCCAAGAATTAAAAATATGTGCAATAGTAATCATATCTGGATTGTAATCATTGTCTTTGACCTTTTGTAGCTCTAATTACTCTTAACTGCTTTTATATAGTTGCGTTGTGAAACCATTTTGTTGCTAGTTAATTAGAACCAAATGTTCTGACAATGTCTGATTCTTTTTTTATTCTCAGAGCTGTGAATCTTTGTTCTTCCTGGAACAAACGGAAACAAACTTCCTTCCTGTCTGATATTTCTCTGTCTTATTAGAAATCAACTATAGTAAAAACACTCTAAAACATTCAAATACATGAAGGATCACATGATCTTACTCATATGTGGAATCTAAGGAACAAAACAAACTGATGAACAGGACAGAGCCAGAGCACAGACTGATGAATCTCAGAGGGAAGGAGGGGGTTGCTGGGTGGGGAGAGATTAACCTAAGAATTTATATGAATATATGTATAATCCATGGACACAGACAATAGTGTGGAGAAGGCCTGGGGGGAGGGGTACAAGGTGGAGGGGATCAATGGGGGGGAAAAAGGGGACATTTGTAATACTTTCAACAATAAAGATAAATTTTAAAAAAAAGTAAAAGCACCCAAAGCTATTTTGTCTAAGGTATACAACTAGTTATCTGCACTGAATATTTCTTTCTTTTGGATTTTAATCAATACAACCATGAATGGTCTTGTTATTTGAGTATGTTTTTAAGGACAAAGACAATGTTTTTACTGCAATAGCTAAGGCTCAGAGGAGGAACTGAAAATACATGGGTGATATTCAAAACTTGTATCCTTTTCATGTTGGGTATTATCATTCTGTGGGGCGTGAAATAATGATGGTAACATTTAATAATTCCTTTTTATGATTTCATTAGATAAATACCATCGTATGTTTTTCAGAAAAGAGTGACCGCTGGAATCAGAGAGACCCAAGTTTGAATCCTGGTACCACCATTTGCTAGAGCTTTTAGTTGTAGAGAAGTAACTTACATTTTTCAGCCTGTTTTCTCTTCTGTCCCTCATGCTGTTCCTTTGAGGACTAAATATTCAAATGTATGTGAAGTCAAAGCTCAGTGGCGGCAGTAGCAGTGGTTACAGATTAGCTCGGGTGGTTGCTCTATGACCGGTCCCCGGTTCCTTCCTCGGAAATGTGAAATAAAGGCGGTTTCGTTTTTCCCGGGGTTGACGGGGCTGTGCGGCCGGCTCGGCCCATCCTTTCTTCACATTGTCCCTGCGACCCTCCAAGGATGCCCTAGGGTTGAACTGGGGGTCTTTCCAAGGTGGGGGAAAACTGTCCTCTCGTTCGAGGCATACTACTAGAAAACATGATAATAAAACAGAATAGAAAAGAACCAGCCCCAAATGCTGTCAAATTGTGAGAATGAAGCTAATGCTGATTTTCATGTAGCTGAGTTTTTCTGTTAAAGGAATTAAATTCTAATAAAACCGGCTTTGATCAAAACAGTTGACCCATTTTTTAAATTTTTTTTTCTTACGAGAAATGATGTTCCTGAGAATTGAACAGCTTATTGCTAGAATAACAAAGATCACAACAGGAAGAATTTTGCTCTCTTGTTTTCCATTGAATCCCAGCTCCTAAAGTTGTGCCTGAAATAGGGTGTTCCATAAACAGCTGCTGGTCGAATGAATGTTCCTAAAATAAAAAATAGGTGGAGCTGGGCTGAACTTTAGGCACGATAAATGTGGCCATATAAAAGAAACTGTATAGAAGCAACATAGTTAGTCCAGGACACTGAAGTTCCTCTTCTCTGAAAATGTCTAAGAATAAGCTCAGCTCTCATTTCTCCAAGATCACGTCAGTGTCACTTTTGAAGAGGAGAGGACAGGCCCGATATATTCTGAGGCTGAAAGGTTCTAGAACTCTCACGGAAAGCTCCTTATCTGCGTGCAGGAGCTTTCCTCCGTTTGGAACTTGGCAGGCTTTGCCAGGCAACGCAAATATTTACCCACGGCTAATCTTCTACCCCCAATCAGGCCCTAAGACAGACATTCCTGGCACTGGTCCATTTTGCTTCTTACACGATTTTGTGGCGAGCCACCTGTTACTTGTGTGTGCAGGTGATAATGACCTCAGTGATATTTATTAATAGTCCGCCTTTCCTTCACAAGAAAGCAGGAAACCGTCCTCATTAGTGTCCGGGCCGTAAATCAATAGCTGAAGGACACTGTTGCTTTTTGTCTTCAGACAAAGGAGAGGAGTTTTGCTCAAGGTTTCACAGATAATTCTGATTTTTGTGTCCTAGTCCATCTTCAGCCCAGGATACCATACTACATTACGGTTCTACTTTCCTGTCGAATACAGTGCAGTAGATCAAAGTACTGTCTCCTTTTTTATGAATAATGCTTTATTCATTCAAACTCCTGCTATAAAACAAGACTATTTACTAAAAGGTTTCCTGGAAACTTTGGGTAGAAAACAGTGCTTATTTTATAATCAGTCTGAAATTATTTTGAGAAAAAAACCTTTCTTATTACCATGTTGAAGTACTGACAATTTTTTAGGACAGGTAACTCATTTAATAATTGACTATATTTCTGTTGCCAAGACATCTGAAAGTGGACAAGTTTCATGCTAAAGCGTCAAATGTATATAAAGCCAAAGAAAAATTTTTCTTGTTCAGCTACTGAATTGATACAATACCTGAAATAAAGCACAGCCTAGAAGCCCGCATTGTAGCCACAATACATCTCAGGAAGGCACAATCGGAAGAGAAGTTTAAACCAATAAAACCCACATATCAGAAAGACACTCATTACACATCTAAAGATTCTACATCATCAAAAACACCCTACGATGGTATCGATGAGTCAAAGGACCCAGCTCACTAAAACAGACATAATTACATGCATTTGTAAATAAAAGGCAAGTGTATCTGATGAAACCAAGATGACTAAAATAGTAAAAGGTTTCCGTGCTCTTTCGTTTGCTTTAAAGGTATAATTTATGAAGATGCTTTAAGGTCATGTGTAATACAAATGACAATATTTCTAGAAATATATTTGTGCTCTGTGGGATTCATGAGTATTAATACGGGGAGCCCTCCAGCAAAGGTAACTGCATGAATTAATGGAGCACATCTGGGCTTCAGTCCAATAAAAATGCTGGCTGAATGTTTCCTTGGAGGGGGGTGGAGATATTGAGAACTGAAGAGCTATAAGCAGTGGATGCTGTTTAAACAGAACATCCTCCTTATTTGTTTGCACTCACTCCTCAGCTAGGTCAGCTATGTACCTTTGAGAGAGGAAGAAGGCTTCTAGGGGCACATTTGCTTTAAAGCAGAGTCGGTTTTCAAGTAACTTAGTTCTTTGTGGATGGACTGACATTGCATATCAGGCTTACTTGCAAGCCCTTAATAACGAAGCCTCCACATTTAATGCTGAAATCTCAGCCTTATATTGCATACGTCCTATACGATCAAAGTATAATACTTAATCCTCAATTTTTATGCAACTATATATGTGAACTATATATATTTATTTCGTGTAGGGAACAGTGGGAAGAAACGGAATGACATTAATGAGGTCTTATAGAAAGAGTTCCCTTCTCTTTTGGCTTGAAATAGATTATACTCTTTTCCTTGGGGACGTAAGAAAAGAAAAAAAACTCCAGGCTCCTGAGAACCTCTATGTCCCACTTGCCAATCAGAAATAGAAGGCAACTGGGAAGTCTTGAAGCGATTGGTAGTGTGCCTAGAGGAGAAGACAGTGTGGTGTGAGGTGGCTGAGCTGGGTGGACGCCCGCTTGCCCTTTGGAATTGGTGTGAAGGCCACTGTCCCCACTCACAGTCATGAGATGGATGGAGAACCAAGTTCAGGGTCAGCATATTTTCATTCACCCCTATCCCTTTCTAGCCATTTTATTCCGGGCAAGTCACTTAACTTCTCTGAGCCCCACTTCTTTCATCTACATAATTGGAAACAGGGCTCTCCTTGGTGCGTCACCATCGCTCCCTGAGCCTCCACCGAGATCATGCGTGCGGAGCGCTTTGCTGGTGGTGGAGACGATGTCTTTGTCAGTGTGGATGATATTATATTATCCTCTCTAATGGAAAGCTCCCTGAGGGTTTATACCTTTCATAAACCTCCTCCAGCTGCCTGCTTTATTTCCCGAGCACTCCCCCTTTGGCTCTTCCTTTTTTTTTTTTTTTTTTTTTGTTCTAATTACATCCAGGAGGAAGCCTCCATTAGGAATTAATGAGCTTTAGTGCCTTCATTTACCATCTGCTTCCCCTCCCCCTTTTAACAACCGAAGGTGTTTCTCAGTCTCAAGACCTTATGTTGGCTGTAGCCAGGCAGATGGGAGTGATTCAGATGAGAAAGATTCTTTTTTTCCGTGGTACCAAGGTCACATTTGGATTTGGTGTTGCTTTTGGGAACCAGATGGTGACTAGAAGGTGAGAAGACCCTCTTTTTAGAGCCCTGCTATGGAACACATAGACCATGGCATTCATTCATTTGAGCATGCATTTATTCATTCCATTGACATTTATTGTGAGTCTGTTATATGGCAGGCACTGTGCTAGGTGGTGGGTATATAAAGTTGAATAAAATAGACTCGTTTTCTTGAATGCTCACATGCTAGTGGAGGAGATAAATACATGTACTCAGGTAATTTTAGTGCAATGCTTGATATGCTATAATAGTGCTACAGCACCATGTCTAGTTTAGGATGTGGGGACGGTTAGAAGAGCTAAGTCACTCTCAAAATTTGGACTCTTCAGAGAAAGGACTGTCCTCTCGGTTCCTGCCACATCTATTAGGAAGGGGAGCTGGTTTGTGGACCATATGTATCTAGTTGATACCCCCAATTCCACATCTCTTCCCCTTCATGCTTATATATGCTGTGTCCAGCTTGGGATTCACCTAGGCCCTAACTGCAGCATCGGAAGTACTTGCACGTGTGTAGAGTATAATAATCTCCTCTCTCTCTTTATTATAACGATGTGCCTATTGTTTGATGAAGAGGGTGGTAATTAGGGTCCTAATAGAAAACAGATGGCAAATAAAACTGTTAGACATGGGTGAGCACAACTCCACCCCAGGATTGTGCAGGAATCTGGGGACAGTAGCGGCTGAGCCGATATGACCTCTATATCTAAAGGGAAAAAGAGAGCGATCTGTTTCGAGAACCAGGAGAAGGTCTTGTAGAACTGGCCTCCTTGAGAGGCACAGCGACCCACTCCAAGGCAGGGAGAGAGCCAGGCAACAAGTCCCCTGACTTACTCTCCCCCTCTGTCCCTCGGATCTCTCTGGTGCTCTCCATAGTCTAGACTCATTCAGAGGCCACAGGGGTCAGGACCCTGTAAACCTCACCCTTGCACATCCCTTGAGAAGGGTAAAGAGTGGACCTGGAGATGCAAACAGAAGACAGTCATGCACAGAAGATCAGGTCCTCAACTGTAGCATTAAGCCATGAGAATACAGATTTGTCAACTCCAAAAATTTATATCTATCTATCTATCTATCTATCTATCTATCTATCTATCTATCTATCTATCTATCTATCTATCTATCTAATAGATAGATAGATCTATAAATCATAACTTTTATGCACATATTTTAGAATGCCTAAATATATATATACACATTATATATGCACATATAGTTGTGTGTGTGTTTTGTGAAAATAATAGCACATGAATTTTGTATAACTTTTATTTTCTTACTTGAGATGCTTGGAGAGACAGTTGAGCCAAACTCCCCTCCCCTCCCCCCCCTCCCCTCCCCTCCCCTCCCCTCCCCTCCCCTCCCCTCCCCTCCCCTCCCCTCCCCTCCCCTCCCCTCCCCTCCCCTCCCCTTCCTTCCTCTGTTTTTTTTTTAACTTTCTTTTTTATGGAGAATTTCAAACATACCAAAGTGGAGAGAATAGTATAACAAACCCTTAGATACCTAGTATCCTGCTTCAACACTTGTCAATTCATGACCAGTCTTGTTTCATTCCTACTCCCATCCAATCTCCACAATCCTATGATTTTGAAATATATTCCAAACACCGTATCATCTCATCTTCAGCTTCTGTTAGACTAGAGGCATGCTCAAACTATTCTCAATCACAAATTAAGCATATATGTTGGAGAGTTGAATCATAAGCAGAAGTGAATATGTTTTTTAAAAAGTCAGTCAGCCCCACTTAACCCTAAATTATTTTAAAATGATGAAAGAATGACTGCAACATACAATGAAGTCATGTGTGTTTTATAACTACTTACTGTGTTATATTTTAACAATACTGACTTGTACCTTTATTTACCTCACTCTTTTTCTTTTCTTTGCTTTGCAGTTCAGTAAAATTAAACTAAGGAAAGCTTCATTTGGGAATTTAGTTAATCCACTCCCATACCGGGAACCTCTTGTGGGGCACCAGGTACCGCATAGAACATAGCTCCCTCTGATTTGTACGTCATATCTTCTGGTATCAGATTTTAATACATGAATGAGACTGGATCTCTTTTTATCTTTTGGGTTGTTGTTTTTTAAATCACTGTCTTAATCAGTATCACTTTATAATAATTCTTCATTTCTTGTGTTTGGAGTCTTCAAAAGTTTCCTGGCTCTCCTTGGCCTGCTCTTCCACATAAATAGATCCACCTTGTCAAACTCCATGGGGTGAAAATCTTTTTGGTATTTGGCAGTTGATTTTTAAAATGATCTGAGCTACAACACGTATTTTTTGAGAACTTTGAAAGTTTTCTGGTAGTTTATGAACTGAAGACTACATGAGCTTGAAGCTTAAGACAAACAGGAATGAAATAAGATTTCCTCTTTATTTGTGCATGTGTTTTTTAGCAGCAGCAGCCTGTAGAAATCTTGATGGAAAGAAAAAAGAATATATCTTTGTAATAATTTGTGTGTCAAACATAAAAGCCATATCTCTTTGATTAATGTAGTTTTCCACTCACTTTAAGACCTTTCTTTGCAATATAGGCTGTCTCAGTGATAAAGAAGGCAAAGCTGAGAAGAAATGATTCACAGAAAATCTCAAACAGTTGTCTCAAAAATATGCACCATGGACCCAAGGGACAATGCAGGGAAGGAACAAATTAATTGGCTGGTGATTTAAACATATTAACAATGAGGATCGCAAATGCAATAGAACCGAATCACCAGGAATTTAAAAACGGAGTATCTGAATGCCTAGGGATTGCATTAGTTATCTGTTGCTGCATAACAAACTACCAGAGTGGCTTAAAACAACACAAGTTTTATCTCAGAGATTGCCTGGGTCAGGAGTCCAGGCACTGGGTCTTCTGCTTAAGGTCTCATCACACCCCAGTAAGTGTGTGGCGGGACCACAATTTTATTTGGATGACAAACTGGAGAGGAACCCAAAACCGAACTTATTCTGGTTGTTGCCGGAATTTATTTCCTGGTTGCTCTATGACTGAGGGCCCCAGTTTTTTGCTGGCTGTCAGCTGGAGGCCACCCCAGCCCCTGCAGGCCACCTGCATGCAGCTCTTGCCATGCGGGCTTCCTCAACACGGGGAGGTAAGTACATGGCTCTCACAGGCAGGTAGTCTCCTCGCAATCAGCGGCCCAAGAAGGAGGTAAGCCCTGACTTCTGTTCCTCTGCCAGAAGTTTTTGTTTAGATGCTTAATTGTGATTGGAAGTTTAAGCTTAGGGTGTGTGCTCAGTGACCTGAGACATTCAGAGATGTCATTTAGTACTTGCTCTTAAGCCTGCTCCCCAAGATGAGAATGAAAGGAGCTGCGGGTGCATTGTTGGTGCAAATGCTGGACAAACAATTGTCTTTCTGGCTTTGCAACAGTTCCCCAGGTACAGGTGGTCTGTGTGTGGCCTTTGTCTTGTGCCTCTCCCTTCACCTTTCTGCCCCCGCCCCCCAAGAAAAAACTTCAGGCACAGCGGGGGCGATGCCTGATGGCGAGAGAAAAAGCTTGTTAGCATTTCCTAACAGCTCCCCAAACACAAAGGCCTCCCCCAGCCTCGGACGGAACACCTTTGACCATTCATCGCTCCTCTAACGGCAAAGCCACGCACCGTACAATTTGTGCTTAATTATACGAAAAGAGAAATCTGTTTCTCCGGGAGAGCCTCTGAGAACCTGTTGGGGAAAAGCTTTCCATTTTAATTACAGGAGAAATACTGGCTGAGCCAACGCTGAAAGGGAATTACCTTTCCTTTTCTTCTGATTTTGCAAAACAGCTGGCCAAACAGAACACCGCGGCTGTGTTTGGGCAGCCGGCGCGCGGGGCCGCCCCGCAGTTCATTTTGCAAATCAGCTGGAAAGATTTCTTTGGGGCTTGAGGAAGCTAATTTAAACATCGCCCGTGTACAGAAACTTTAATCCCTCTTAACATGTCAGCTGCTCCGGCAGAAAAGCGAGGAGAAAACCAACACGGCCTTCATTACTCAGACCATCAGCCCGCAGACAAAGGGGAGAGTCGGGGAACAAATCGCCCCGACCAGGTCTTTCCTCGCCCCTCCCGCAGCCGCCTGCTTCTCTTCATGGTAATTGAAGCCGGCCCAGGAGCCCTCCGAGGCTTGTATCTTCTTCTCACATGAGCGACGCTTCAGTGATAAACTTGAACTTAAAGTCACCGAGGCGGAACTGAGGGTTCATTTGATAGCTGGTGGTTCTGAGCCGCGCGGCGGGGCTGCGGGCCAGCGTGCGGTAGATTGTTAATGTCCCGCGAGGGGCAACAATAACACATTTCATCAACGCGCCCATGCGTGAAGCATCCATTAGGGCGCCGGGGGATTAATGACGTTATGCTTCAAACTGACACGCGGGCATGACAGGCGCGGCAAGGTCGGGTGGGAAGAGATGACACGGCGAACAAATATTTGAACGGCTTCATTTGCCTTGCGGGTCAAACGGTGGGTGCAAGGAAGGGAGGGGTGCGGCTGGAAGGGAACCTCTTGGTTTTAACGTGGCCCGGCGGCGGGCAAGCCAAGGAAAAGAAAACACATGCATGTGTGCACGTGTGTTCCTCTCTTCCCAAAGAAAATCGGAGTCCGGCAGTAGTTTAAAGCACGAAAACAGATTTTTACTCAGGAACGACTGCAGTTGGGGGAAGCGAGACATCAGTTTAAAGCTGGGCTCCCGTCCAAGAACAGCGTGGGCAAGTGGGGATTTATTGCTGAGGAGCAGGGTGGGGGCCTGAGGTTGGAAAATTACTAAGAGAGAAAAAAACACACACATCAGGACTAAGGGGGCATTGTGACTAAAGGGACTTGGCAGGATTCTTGCTGAAGGCAGGCCAGGGGGATCAGACACCAAGGGTTGGGGGTGAGGATTTTGATCAGATACTGGAGGTCATCAGATATGCAGGGTGGGGGTTCCTTCAAAACCAGCTTTCCAGGATTCTTGCTAAAACTGGACGATACATGCCTGACAAAGGTGGACATGGTAGGTCGAGGCCTTGAGAGCTTAGAGGAGACTGACTAGAGTCAAGGAGAGATTCCCTGTGACCCCGCCCCCTCCACACACACAGCCAGGATGGTGGGAGGCATGAAGAGAGACTAGCTGAAAGCCACAGGTCAAGTGGGAAAGGGCCAGGCCGACTCTTGGCTGCCAGGAGACTTTCCTTGAGCAAAAGCTTTCTGCAGAGAATCCCATCATCAGGCCAGAATGGAGAAAAAGCAGTGCATCCTCTGCCCAGCCTCATCATGGCTGATGGATGGGGGATTTGGAAACACAAGTGTTGGCTGGTAGCATTACTGGATCCTTCATCTAGGCCCTGGTGGCATGAGACAGTCACTGAATGGTACTGGGAGGAAGACATGGAGGGTCAGACTTGAAGCTGACCTCTAGTAGCAGCGAGTTTGTTGAGTATTTAGCAAATGTGCAGAATGTGACAAGTTTTAGAACAGGGGTCAGTGCAAAGTGCTTTGAGAAATAGACCAAATGTGACTAATATTTACAATGACATACATCTGAGTTTGCCACGGAGAGTCTTGGTTTATGCCCGTTTACCCAGTGTAATTACTGGGATTCATAAGAGTATCCCAGTTGGAGGTCAAGTGAATCTGTGGTGTTGGAAGTCAGGAGAGTAGTTTCCTTTGGTACAGGGGCGCAGGGAGGGAGTTCTGGGTTAATGTACTCCTTCTTTATCTGAGTGCTGGTTCCACAGGGGTAGTCACATATGCATATGCTTTGTGCCCTTTTGTGTGTGTTATGCTTCAATCAAAATATTTTTTCTTGTTTGTCTCCCAGTTGGGAAACACCCTAATTAATGCACTGCCTATTACTCCCTCAACTTCCACACTCCTCGCCAACTTAAGATCTTTACCTAGAAGGAGTGCATAGACATCTGAGCTCATACTATCTTAGCTCAGTTTAGCTGACAAAGTAGAACTGACAACTCCTTCATCAAAGTCTCAAAGACAGAAAAGCCTGCAAAAGGAACCATGTGAGAAAGAAAGGAAGAGCAGAGGAGGTCCTCATCATGACCACTCAGACTTGGAGCCTGGGCTCCAACTGCAAAGGTCTGCAGCTCTGACCAAGAAACCGCTATCATTGCCATCTCAGTCCAGAGATGCTAACATTTGAATTGCTAAAAAAAAAAAATCAAAAAAAATCATGACAATGTAATTCACTGAATTCTTATATAGGCTGAATTGAGCAGTTACTGTTCTGTACTTGCTTTGATGATGAGAGGTAGAAAAGGACTTGATTTTCTCCCTGGGTTGCAGCAGTTGAATTTTCGTTTGGATTCTGAGCGGGGAGGGTTTGACAGCTGCAGATCAGGCAGGAGATGGCAGCCACACACGTCTGTCTCCAGGTGACAAGTCCATTCAACTTGAAAGGTCTGAGCATTTGGCAGCTTCTCTGAGGAGGGAGCCCTTTGGTTTCCTTATCTGGATTCCAATGGTCTTTCCCAGCCAGAGAAGACAATTCCTTTAAGGCTGTTCTAGAACAGATTGAGGGCTGACCTGCATCTAAATTAGCAAAACAGCGGGTTTCACAGGCTGGGAGAATCAAATGCCAACTTGGGCAATCTCGAATGGCAACCCCCACACAAGAAGTTATTGCACAAGTGGGACCTCACACCTTGCACATATTTTTTTTGAAAGGCAGAATTTGAATGGAACTGAAAGGAATTAAAATATTAGCAGCAAGATGGAGCTCTCCAAGTATTTCTCTAGTCAGTTAAAATGATATTGGTCCCAGATTAAATAGAAACACCTATGAAGCTTCAAGACATTTTTCCTCCCCAATTAGAAGTTGAGTATGATGAATCTTCCCTGATGGTATTTTAATATTGCTATTTATTCATTGCAGCCAATGGCCCTCGTTAATGCTGGAAAAGACGGAGCTATAATGAATCAGGGTAGCAGGAACGAGCCAGAGATGCTGTGAATGGAAACATTTTAAGCCAAACTCTTTTGGAACCAGGACTACCTAGAAGATGACCCTGTCCCCACCAACCCCCTTCTCTCACTCCACTGATTCTTGGACTTTGCTTTGGCTCCCCCTACGAATGCTTGGAAACCCAGCCAAAATGCTGTTTCCTCTGAAAGCCTGCCTGGACCCCTCCAGTCGAGGTTGGGTGGACCTCTGATGTATTCCTCATGAACCCTGGCTTCCCTCTCACAGAGCCATCACACGTTCGTCTCCCTCACTAGAATATGGGTCCCACTGGACACCCATGGCAGAACTTGACATGAGTGTTTAAAAAATGGAGGCCAAAAGGCAATACAAGAAAAGAAATATGTGGTATAGAAGTACATCGCCTTTCATAAGGAAATTGTCACAGTCTGAAATGTTTCTGAAATAAGATATTTGGTTATCTTGCTACATATGTCTCAGGTGACAAACTCATTGTTCAAGTCCTAGTTAAGTACACACCGAGACCAGTGTAGACAATTGTTTATACTCTTAGTTTGGGCCACTTGGAATTGCTGGAAACTGACTCTCTTTGGCCTAGAAAAACGGCTGTTTCACATGGTTTAACCTATTATTTTGTTCTCTGCAGTAACAGATATAATTCTAATTAGAAAAAATGTGCTTTACTTTGTATGGATTTTAGTAAGTTTTGCCAACAAGTCCAAGCATCGGGACACTTCTCTTTTTAAGGCAAGCTTAAAAAGGTGTTGAGCTTTTGCCACCTCTAATCAATGGGACGTGACTGTCTGACATTGACAGCGACAGTTGATGCTGGCTGGTGAGGGTGCAGAAGAGGTGAATGACATCGAGGGGGGAGTCTGGATCCCACCTGTTCCCTGGTGCCTGCATCACTCTCAGTACTGTGACCTTTCTTCCTAGGAGATGACTCCCGGCAGATGGCAGTGAGCTAAAGGGCAGGACTGGCATTAATTAAATCCAAAAAAATTAGATCTGAATAATTTGAAAAGAGATTGTTATATTGTTCCTTTTGGAGGTAAATGAGATTTCTTTTGGCACAAGAAGAGTTTTGTTTTTGCAGAATTTCTGTCATCCCGTAGTTTATACACAGCAGAGGAATTTTCACATGTTGAAGAAAACCTTTTAGTTTTGGAGGTGAAAGAAAGAGGTTAATGTGCCCTTAAAAGAGGGGGGATGTGCAAGTACAGGACTTTATGTAATGAAGAGAGGCTCAGAGGAGTAGTGAGCTCAGGAACCCTCTCCTACACCCTGCTTTCTGAGCACAGCAATCTGACCTTGCTATCAATAGCGTGTGAAATGATCTCTTCTAAATGAGCTGGCACCAGAGCAGAATGGTAGGGAAGGTGTTCCCACAGCTGCACTTCCCACTGTAAGGAAAGCGAAGACGGGGCGCCAGGAGAGCCATGGTCCCTCCTAGGCAGGCATCGCGAAGCAATGGCAATGCCCCTTCCTGCAGAGCCTGAGCGCAGGCGTGACCTCAGAGTCCTTCCCAACGCAGAGCAGGGCAGCCTCCATTTACCGTTCTTGCCAACATCCTGAGCAAACTGGAAAAAAAGGTGTGGCAAACTGACAGTTTGACTGGTTCAATTTGCTGAATAGCTTTTCAATGCAAATCTAATTCGAATGACTTTCCCGTAGACTTCCTTTTTATGAGTGGTCTCCTCCCAAGTTCTACAACATGGGCACCCTCTGTTCTCTAGCATTTGCAATTTGTTTTTATCTGCTTTTTATGAAAACTTAAACATTTGAGAAAGAAGAACATGAAAGGCCTCCATTTGGTTTTTCTTCAAAATATGTTTATAAAACTTTCATCTTCAGTGTTGCGAGAACCAGAGACATTTCTTAATAGCCACTTATTTTTTGTTCGAATTCTAAATACTTGGAGGTATAATTAATTCTGTTCAAATTTCCTTGCCTGCTTCCTTATAAGAAAGAGGAATGTTGTCTTGATACATTTTTAAAAACTGATGGTTGAGACTGAACTTTTAAAACACACATTTTTCTGAATTTATACTTGTAATTTCTCTGTGCATTATTTTATTTTCTTCTGCTCAGAATGGGTCTATGCCAGACTAAAATGTGATATTTACTTCCCATTTAATTGTTAAATTCTTTTCTTCCAACCATCAATATTTGGAAATCAACACTCATCACTAATTCTGGATCTTCTTGCTGCTTTTAGGAAACCAACAGAACATTAAATACTATTACATGGATTCATATTGTAAGGAAACATTTTCTCCTTTCCTCTTTGGGGTATCACGCAGTTGGCCCCAAATGCATCCATGGCAAACAGCCAGACCCCCTACAGCCTATTTCTTGCTCGTGCTTTGAACCCAGGTGGCCGGCACAAGACATCAACTATACCCGAAATGGAGAAGTGGCTGGCTACTTGGCCAGTCTTTGTTGGCTAAAGCCAAGGTTTTTGAATGTTCTGTTTACTCATGATCCAGAAACTCCAGCAATGTTGGCGCAGGCGGAGTTGAACAGGTAAGAAAAGACCTTATCTGGGGCCGTGTCATCCTCCCAAAGCCTTCTTTCAGAACTGAGCACATGGCGTCATTTCCCTTGTTCTGTTCAATGAAGTTGACATCTCTCCGACCACGCTGTCTATGAAGGGTGCCACAGGGCCCTGTGGTCTTTGTCGCCCTGTGCCTGGCTCAGACGCTCGCGGTGTCTGCTCAAGCACACTCTGCGGCAGTTGAGGCAAACCCTGGCCTCCCCTGTGGGCACTGTGGTCTCACAGGCTCACTGCAGCACACGCTCATGACTTTGGGTGGGATTCTTTCACAGCGGCTCTTTGTCTACGAAAGGTCATATCTTTTAATGCTTCTGCCTGGCTGCCGGAGCTTTTCCGTACCTTACTGGCCTGCTTTAATGCTGAGGCAGCTCGTAACAATGGGGAGATGGGGCACAAAAACATAAGTGTAAGGAACCTATGTGCTGTTTCTCGGCTCACATGCCTCCAGGGGCTTCATTTACTGAGATTAGATTTCTAAGTCCTGCTCGAAAATGGATCTGTTATGATCTAAGGCAGCACTGCCCAATAGTAATATAATGTGATAAACAAGTAATTTGAAATTTTCTATTAGCCACGTTAAAAAAGTAATAAAATTAATTTTAGTAATATATTTGATTTAACTCAACATGTCCAACATCCATATAATATGTAAAGAACATAAAAGAATCAACATGTAGTCTCTATAAAACTTATTAATGAGATATTTTACATTCTTTCCTTCATGCTGTCTTCAAAACCTGGTATGTGTCTTACACATAAGGCACATCTCGATTTGGATGGACCACATTTCAAATGCTCAGTGGCCACATGTGGCTAGTGGCTACCATGTTGGACAGTGCTGGTCTAAGACACTGAAGCACGTGGTCTCCTGAGATTTTACACACACACACGCCATTTGTAGTTACCAGTGGCAGTATGGCCCACAGAGCATGAGTAGTGAATCCAGGCATAATTTAGATCTTAACCTTTTGTAAGGGTTCTTCCTAAGGGATAGGATGGACCAATTTGGGTCTTATCTTCATACTTTAATTACTGGTCTATTTAAAATTACTTGCATTATATAGTGCTCTTTACTTTTTCAAGGCATTTTCACACGTTTCTCCATCTTCTGCTCTTGACAACCTTATGAAATCAGTGGGACAAGTGACAATAGTCATTTTACTCTTTTGAGATGAGGAAACTGAGTCACACTTTCCTGCATAAAGGTGCTAAAGTCGTGGAACTTCCTGAAGATGGGCAAAAGTGAAAAACCTGGGGAGTCCCTTGTTTGAACGACACACTCCTAAATGAATGAAAACTGTCATTTATGAACAGGAGTCCTTGGTTCAGTTACTCCTGTGAGGATCACTGGTAGCTGTGGCTGAGCCGCAGGCACTCTTCCAAGAACCTTACATATGTTGACTTATTTAAACCTCATGACAAACTGGATTAGATGTCATTATTAGCCCATCTTATAGACAAGGAAATGGAGGCACAGAGAGGTTAAGTAATTTACCTAAGGTCACACAGCCAGGAAGTGGCAGGGCTCAAATCAGAACCGAGGCTGACCTGACTCCCGAACACTGTCCATAGCCACTGTGCTGTTTGCCTCAACATCATGTCTAGGATTGAGGGACTCAAGGTCCCCAATTTTTCTCAAAAACACAGGCGGGATTTGTCTTTGGAACATACGGTTTGAAACATACTGTTCAGCAGAGGCCTTCCCCAGCTGGCCTGCTATCTGATTCCTTCTGCCCTCCGAGGACTGGCTGTGTTAACAAAACCTGATTCATACAATGCAGTGTAAAGTTAAGGACCTTTCCTTTAATGTTCTTTTCCCACTAACCTATTGTTTTACTCTCTTATTTTGTACATGTCACAGAGTAATAGAATTATGGTCCCTGTGAGAATTTTTTTTCTCCGATGTTTAAAAAGATGAGCAAAGGAGAGGAGCCCTCTTCAGGGGTGTTGGCAGCTGGTGGCCAGTCAGTCCTTGGGAGGGACCAGTTTGCAAGCAGGGGCTGGAGTTTCTATTTTTAAAAGTAGTGAATTACTTCTTAGTACTTATTTTGTTTGCTTTGTATCCTTCTATAACAGTATCTTTTTAAAATTTCAGAAGTTATACCTGTTTGCCTTAAGTAACTTATAGACAAGAGTATTATAAAGAAAATAAAATCACCTATAATCCCACCTCTCAGAGATACCTTTGATTAACACTGAGATGTATTTCCTTCCTTAGCAATCCATCTGTCTCCTATCCCCCCGTCATGAGTCATGTCCTTTTTTCACTTGGTATTTTATATTCTATATATCATATTTTGCAACATCATTGTGACTTTTTCATAAGTGGGACTGGTTAATTAAAGTCTTAGTTTTTATGGTATACATGCAAAAACGGTTTTAGCTTCCCAGTCATTGTTTTTAGATGACACTCCTTTCCTCCTAGGGTGCCGGCTCTTAATGACACCCTGGTCAGATTCCCCGCCTTTCCCATCACTTTCTGTTCTTCCCACAGTCCCATTTTTTGGCTCTTTAAGGTGGAGTGAGCCCTGTACTTGAAGTTGCATAGCTTGGCTCTTTTCATTTCCCAGAACAGGCTATATGGCTCTCTGACCCCGGAGCTGGGGAACTAGGGAGCTGGGGTTGTGTGGGGAGAATGATCTGGTTCTGATCACTGTCCTCTCCCTGTTCTCAGCCTGTCACCTCCGGTGTTGGAGGCGGGTACATGGTGAGGAGTTAGTGCCGCCTCATTCGGCTTCCTTGCGGGTTTCATTTGATGTCGATGGATGTGCTGATCCTGAGTGGGGGCCCATGCATGGTTTTCTTGGGGTGGCATTCAGTTTCACTCTGATCCCCTATATCCTCGGGGGTCCTCTCTCAGAGGGACAGCTGTGTTTAGCTGCTGCATGAGCCTTTGATGACTTTTCTTGGATAAGCCCCCTCTTTCCCAAGAGCCCAGTCCCTGCCCAGATCTCGATGCCCCTTGACAAGGAGCCATGGGAGTTGCAGTGGGTATATTCTGCACCCTCCAGGGGCCACAGAGAACTGTAGGTGGTGGCATTGCCCTGCTTTCTCCCTGGGAAGGTTGCACCTGGGCCCCTACGAGCCTTACTGTATTGGCTACTCCAGTAGGCACCCCCTCCTTCAGGAATCTCTCCACCCAGCTTGGTACCCCTTTCCGTGTCCCTGTGCCCAGAGCTTCAGGGGGCCCATGTCAGATGCTTCCCCAAACTCTCACTAGCATCAGATTGAGCTGCAGGCTGCTGCCCGGCAGCAGGGAAGCAAGATTCTCGCCTCTCCTTCGGTGAATCCTGCAACCCTGACAATGCCCCCTCTGGAGACCGTTTAACCAGAACATCCTTAGAAGGACGCCTTGCATAAAGTGGGGTGCGGCTTCTCCAGGTCTCTGGCAGGTTTCTTATAACAGAACTCAGAGGACATAAGGCAAGGAGGTCTTTTAGGTGGTGTTTTAAAGTAGGAACACCAGAGAAACGCTTAGGAAGGGTAGCTCCAAACTGCCGAGGCCCCGCTGGCGAGCCTCTTGGGGAGGGGGAGCTGTTTTGCTGAGTCCCTTAACTGCAGTTCTACTTCATTATGAATATTAATGATCCAGCATTTCTAACTGTTAGGAGATGAACTGAGCTGGAATTATGGCCCATAAGCATGATCCATTTTTAAATAGATTCAAATGATAATTAGGGTATGCATGCCCATCAGGGTCTGAGATGAAAGGCGAGCCTTTCAGCTTTAGCGAATTAGCTTATTTTAGCTGAAATTAAAACTGGAGTTTTCCAGGCAGCGTATCTCACTCTTCCAGGCTGTCATAGCCACTCCAGTCGCACTAGGTGTCACTGTGTGAACTTCTACGGAATAGAAGATGGAATAAAAAAGGAAAAGAGAAGGTGAGACTATTTTAATCTGCTGACACTGTTCTATATTTGGCATTCCTCTCCCATTTATTTCTTTTTAGTATCAGCTATTTTTAAGATTATGGAACACAGGTATAAACTCATTATTGGATGACCAGGTTGTCCAGCTATGACTTTGGGGACCATCATTCTTTCAGGGTAGCTGCAAGGAGCCCTGTTTGCACATGTGTTCAGGAGTCTAGTAGAGAGACACATGAGATTTTGTTTTTTTAAAATTAAGCCTTAAATGTTTTGTTTTTAGTTTTATTGTATAATTTACACAAATTTTCATCTTTGGGGTATGTCTCTCTTTTAAAGGAAAGAAAGGGAGTATCCTACTTGATATGAAACACACAATGCATAAAAATATTTCGGTTTTAAAATTCCAAAAATGGTAACTCATTTTCAAATATTTTATTTTATTTTATTTTATTTTATTTCATTTCATTTCATTTCATTTCATTTCATTTCATTTCATTTCATTTCATTTCATTCACAAAGCTTCTTTCCCTCCAACCCATGCAGAGAAAGTTGAACTTTTATGGTCTCTGTGGCTGTGATCTGATATTTGTAGCATACAGTGTCATCTCATAGCACCTCAACTAGCAGAGATCTTTAGTCTAGGCAATAATCCTATCACTGGAGGATGTGCTTGGGCCAGTGAAAAGACCAGCGCCGTACTTGCTTTGTATGAAGGCCATGGAAAATTCAGACTCTGTGCTGCTGAAAAAGAAACACCGACAGACTCCCTAAACACACCATCAATCATCGCTATCCCTTAAGACTATGGTTTTTCCTTTGCTTGAAAGCCTGGAATCTTTTATTCTGTGTTAAGTAACTCGGTAGCATCTTCCCTTAAAAAATATATGGCTCATAATCAATTAGGGCCTGGAGAGACTGTTATTTTATATTTTGTGCAATGCCTGTAGCATTTTGTAGTGCCCAATAAATATTTCATAATAATAGCTGCATGCCAACTATATAGCATGTATCATAGATAACCTTTATTTTCAGGTAAATAGTGGAAATACACCTCAGTTTTTGACACCTGTGGCTTGCATGGTCTTCATTTCTGTACTTATTGTGACACCTGGGAATCTGTAACCTTTTTTTGAGTCAAATGATGTCTTTTAGAGCTAAAGATAGCACTCGTGTGGTGTGCCATAACCTATAGAGTGAGAAAAGAGGTATCAGAAACAGAAGTCAATGTTTAATTCAGGGGATACTCCTGGTGGCTTTTATAATAAACTTATTATTAGAACTAACTTAACTAGCATTATCTGTATGCTCTATTAAGCACTTTCTATATGTTCACCCTAATCCTTCCAACAAACCATTGAAGTAGGAAATACTAATATCCCCATTTTGCAATGGTGCACAGAGGAGCTAGGTTACTTTTCTAAGGTCATTCAGCTGGTAGGTGGCAGAGTTTGGGGTTTAAATCTAAGTAGCCTGGCTCCAGAGTCCCTGCTCACTCAGAACCACTGAACTGTTCTGTGAATGCCTCCTCCCAACCCTGAGGTGTCTTCAGGTGCTTTTCAGCTTCTGATATAACCTCTCTAGGCTTCAATTTCTTGGTAGTTTGAAGGACTGGTGCAGCTCGATTACCTCTTAGATCCTTCCCTACCTGAAATCCTATGATTCTATCATCCATGAGAGGTGTTCTAGAGAGTGTTTAATGGAATATCCTAGATGTGGATTGGAATCCGGGCACAGCAGGCAGGGGAGAGTTAGAGGTGTCCCCTTGGATACCTGAAAGTAAGGTAATACGGTAAGGAGTATAGGAAAGTCAAAGTCTGGCAAAGCTGTGTCTGAATTTATGCTAGTTTTTGGTGGTGAAGAAACATCTCAGTAGTTTCACGAGGCAACTGGTAATACGGTTTCAGAGCAGCGTTCCTCAAACTCTGGCTTACAGACGACCACTTACAGACCTCAGCATCACTTGAGGGCTTGAAAATGGAACTTCCTGGGTTCTTCTCCAGATCTTTTGAGCCAGAAACTCTGAGGGGACTTAGGAATCTGCATTTTATCAGGTTTTCTAGGAGGTACTCATGGGTCAATGAATGAGAACTTGAAAGGCAGCAGTTGGTGATGTCACTTCAAGAGCCACAAAAGGAGCTCTCTGAGTGGGATGAGTATACCAAGGGAAGTGTGGGATCCACCCTAGCGCTGAAGAGGAGGCCCGGAGGGGAGGCGTTGGGAAAATGGAAGAGCAGTGTTTAGAGAGGAGCGGGGACAAGGTTGTCTGAGGAAGAAGAGGGAGATGTGCTGCCACTTGACTTTGAGGACACAGAAGGTACTATTTCAGTTGAGAGATGAAGACAAATGGAAGACACATTTAGAAAAGCAGGACTAAGTGGTGGTGATAAAATATAGACCCTGAAAATGAAGATTGAAATAAGATGGCAGTGTGAAGGGGCGTCATCGCAAGAGACGGCCTGTCAAGATAAGGAAAACCTGTTCTTGTTGGAAAGCCCGTTAGAGTCACATTCGTATACTGGGCCAAGTAGAGCAGCTTGGGGAGGGCAGGGACCTGTGTCTGACCCCTCTCCCTTTCCTTAGGATCACTGTGGGGGCAGAGATAAGAGAAAGGTTCTCCATCATCTTTAATACTTCGGTGATGACTGGTAGAAGCTACCTTCGAGGGCATGAGATATTTCCCACTCACTCCGGTGGTGTCTGTGTAGGCTAAAATATGGCTCCTCTAAAGATATCCACACTCTAGTTCTTGGGTCCTGTGAATATTTCCTTATATGACAAAAAACCAAAACAAGATCTTTGTAGCTGTGATTCAGTTAAGGATCTTGCTTATCTAGGTGGGACCTAAATGCAGCCACATGGTTTCATGTAATGAAAGGCCAAGGGTGAGTTGACCACACGCAGTCACACACAGAAGAGAGGAGGAGGCCGTGTCACCACAGAGGCAGAGGCTAGAGTGACACAGCCCCAGCCACGGAGGCACCAACAGTGCCCAGAAGCTGCAAGAGACAAGAAATGGATTCTTTGTAGAACCTTGATTTCAGCCCAGTGAAAATGACTTTGGACTTCTGACCTCCAGAATTGTGGCAAAGAAAGTGAATACTGTTTAAAGCCACCAGGTTTGTGAGAATTTGCTAGAGCAGCCATAAGAAACTAAACCAGTGTCCCAGTTGGGATGGGTTACACGAGGTACAAAGAAAATGTTCTCTTTCATGTCACCCAGCCCAGCATAGCCTTTGTTCCTGATGGCTTAACAATAACATCCTTCACAAAGGCACTTTCAGCCGCTCCATCCCTCCCTGTCTTCTTGACAGTTCGGAAGGAATTAAAGCACTTTGCTTTTCGCACAGTGAGTAATGGGGCTTGCTGTGCTATGAGAGTGGTGTTTTAGCGTACTTTTTTTGGGTAAATTGTGGAACTCATTATTGTAATACTTGAACAAATTTAAGCACCTAACTCACACTCCTCTTTTATTCCTTTCTCCCTATGTGGCTAACTGTAGATACTGCGTAATGAAACCAAATAAACTCCACGAAGTGTGCAATGCCTGCTTAATTCTGTCCCCGCTCTCTAAATCGAGCACTTCTCTCTCCCTGACTGCAGCCTGTGGGCTAACACATACAGAAATTCCCGTTTGTCCACATTTAGTTACCTGGAGTTAAGACAGATAAAACTGAAGTCCAGTAACATTGTCAAGACACTTAGTGATTAATGGAAATGATCTTTATGTTAGTGTAAGGTTAAGAAGTAGCATTTAGAATGGCCATTGATTGCAGTGATGGGTCCCTGCTTTCTTGGAGAGTTTATTCTAACAAGGAAACAAAGAAACACTACGTGGTTATAGAGATATATGTATACACACACACACACTACCAGAAAATAAAAGAAACATAATAAATGATTTTCAGTTTTTTTCTTAGGTTGCCAATAAGTGGCAAACTCATTGCCTTTCTACCGACAATTTGAATTAAATGTGAATTCGTTTAAAAAAGCTTAAATTAGTGTTTAAAAAGCTTGGTATCTCTTACTTCCTTTGTATCTCTTGTAAATAGTAATACAATATACTACTATACTGTAGCATATGAAGCATGTACAACACTTCATACACAGTATGTTTTTTACTACATATGAGACTTAAAGGCCAAAAATAAGTAAATGACTGAAAATAAAACAGGACAATATTTAGTTGTTTCATACTAAATTCATGCAGATCAAATTAACTACTATCTCTTAGAGATTAACACACCCATTTTAAAAACAATTTTTAAATTAAATTTATTGTGGTGATATTGGTTAATATGATTATATAGGTTTCAAGTGTACGTTTCTATGATACATGATCCTATATTGCATCGTATGCCCACCACCCCTAGTCGTGATTTAAAAACAGTTTAACCAATGATCTTAACTTAATTAGCTTGAGATGGCTGTGAGGTTCTTTGGCCAGATCCTTTCTTTTATGATGCTATTTTGTGATATAGCTGGCCTAACCCAAACTGGACTGAAGTCAGGGCTGTATTTTATGCCAGCCCACCCTTACAAGCTTACCCATTTGATTTTAATGGTTGAGAGGCTGAAATCAGGAGTTAGGAAGAAGCTGACTGTCAGTATTCATGCATTCGTTCCTGCACCCTTTTAAGTGGGCTCATCACTATTCAGGAGGCATAATTTGTGTCTCCATCAAGAAAGCAATTGCTAGGACAAATTTTCCCAAAATGTGGGGACAGGGTGGGGGTAGGGGGGCAGGAAAGAAATCTAAAATGAATGTATGTCTCAGAATTCCATATGCTTAAATTGCCAAGCTTCTTTTTCTGATTACCTTTGCACCCCCTAAGCCAAAGTATCTCACCAAGTAAAAATGGTCTGTAAGCTTTCTCAGTCTGATTGGTATAGCTCTTTCTTTTTTTGAATCACTTAAGTGGTTTCTACAGATTTGCCTCACAAAATGTTGACTTTTCTTCCTCTCCAGCTCCATCCTGAGTGGAACTGTGTAGTATATTGGCTACTGTGATTGGACTCATGTAGACTTCAAGTAGCTCTTTGATTATGATTTCAGGCTATCAAACCTGGCTTGGTTCACCCATTCTGTATAAATTATAGTACTAACAATGAATAGAGAAGTAAGGACGTCGGTGCCCCCTCTGCCTATGGTGTATTGAAGGTAAAACTAGCAGACCCAAGTAGGCAACTGCTAATTATAAGGCGCCAATAATGAGAGAAGGGCCCTTCCATGAAGAAAAATACTACCAGAGGGCCTAATCCAGCATGTTTTCACCCAGTGTAAAATACGGAATTACTGTGTGACTGCCTTCCACGGGAAAGGCCAACAGACCCTAGCATTTATGTGGCCTAGAACAAGAAGGTCCCTTCTCTTCCCATTTTTGACTCCCTCCCAAACTTTGAGGGGCTTCAAGTGCACACTGGCAGGCACCCAGCCTGCAATTGTCAGGCATCCTTTACATTCCTCCACCCTGAACAGCTGCTCTTTGGCCACCCCTCAGGTGGTCCAGGGAATCATCGCAAGCACAGACACAAGAAAAGACTCACAAGCCTCTCAGGAACGGAGGGTCTCATTGGCAGGAAGCTCTAGGCTCCCAGGTATGCACAGCCTGGTCTAGAAGGAGAAAGAAGGCACAGGCTCCAGGTGGGCTGAACTTCTGCACCCATAGCCCATTTTCCTGGCAGGAGCAATACAGCTGGAAGGGTGGCAGATGGGGGGCCTCTAACTCACCCAAGCTCAGGGCAGGCCCCCAAGTTGCCTGATGGCGGTCCTGGAAAAACAGTTATTTTCCTGGGTTAAGTTAGAGATGTCTTTCAAAATTCAGAACTCCTTCTATACCCCCTCCCCCCTCTTTCCTCTTTCTCTCTTACTCTCTTCCTTTCTCTTTGTCACTATTCTTCAATGCCCTTTCTCCCCCTTCATTCCGTGAATATTTAACAGTATCTTATTCTAGAATCCTGCAGTTTGGGTGAATCCAGATGGTTTAGCTTGAATTTTCTCACTGATATTCAACTCTGGAGTTCTAGTATTCAGTCAGCAGCCCAGGTGAACCATGGACCAGGAGGTCAGCAGGTATAGTTTGGAGACATTTTTCCAATATGCTCGTAAGACATTCCTTTTGGCCTTTGATTTCCAAGTTGGATGGGCCCAGACTCTCCCATCTGCCACGTTGCCTTTTGCTGTGAATGAACTTCCTTTTCATTGGCTCAGTCTCTAATGGCACAGGATCCGCTTGGCAACACGCACACATGGGGCCTGTGCATTAGGGGACAAAAGACTTAAAATGTGTGGCTGTAGAAATGTAAAGCTTTTTACTGTATCAAGATGATGAAAGGGGTAAGGAGGGGGTAAAATTTCTGCATCACAAAATAATCGAAGCTTTAATTTATAAATACTCTCAGTATAGTGTTAAACTGCAAGGGGCCTAAGGCCAGAGAGTATTGGGAGAAGTGTCAATAAATAAATAAATAAATAAATAAATAAATAAATAAATAAATAAAATCAGAAAGATGACAATATTTGGTGTTTTTCTCATTAACTAAGGAATGTACTATAAAGAGACATTGTAATTTTTAAACACTGTGCTATTCAAACTCTATGGACCTGTGCTAACACAGGAGCCACTAGCCAAACATGGCTATTGAGTCCTTGACATGTAGCTACGTCTGAACTGAGATTTGTTATAAGTATAAAAATCACACTAGATTTGGAGACTTAGTATAAATGAAAGGGGGGGAATGGCTCACTAGTGGTTTTTATATTGTTACATGTTGAAATATTAATACTTTAGATGTATTGGATTAAATAAGTTAGGTTATTAATATTATTTTTACTTGATTTCTTGGAGGTTTTAATGTTGCTACCAGAGAAATTTAGATTACATATATAGCTCACATTTTCTTTCTCTTGGCCAGTGGTGGTAGAGACGGCTCTGCTCTGAAAGTTGAAAGTTAATGCCTGTTATTTGATATATATATTTAAAATTTGGGGAAAGAGCTGAGTGGAGGTGGGGTGGTTTGCGTGTTTGCTCCAGAAATTTCTGTCTTTCTGGAGGACAGATGACCGGATGGCCCTTTGGCCTTTCTCATTTCCAGACCTCTGTGTGGGCAGCTCTGTGTTGTCATTCTCCTCTCGGCTCCAAGGCCACCCCTTCGCAGAAGTTCCCTCAGTACTCCAGCTGAGACAGCATCGCTGCACGCTTTTATTTTCCCGGGGACACAGTTACCGGAAGTTACCTTGCTTGTTGTCTAGTTATTATCTCTTTCCTCCACTAGAATGCAAGCCACAGAAGGACCGGGACAGTATCAAAACTGATTCTCACTACGTCTCATAAGGGGTAAATATCCAAAATATATGAGAAACTCTTGCAACTCTATAGTAAATAACAAAATAATCTGATTAGAAAATGGGCAGAAGACCTGAGTTGACCTTCATATATATATGAAAATATGTACAAATTTTATTTGTCAATTATACCTCAATAAAGTAGAATAAAATTTTCAGGATGTGGGAAATGCTCACAATATAATGCTAAAAGAAAAAAAGAAAGGAAATAGACCATATATAATGTAACCCCAATTTTATAGAAGAAAATCTATGTATATGTTTAGAAAAAATACTAGAAGTAGATACATCAAAATATCAATAAAAATTATTATTCTGTATGAAAATAAACAAAGAAATAAATCGATTATCACTGTATTCTCCAGTGCCTAACCTTGACAGTGACCATGGATACACAGCCAGTAGAAAAGTTACTCAATAAATGCCTGCCTGCCAATTGATTTTCTAACCACCTGTGTGTCAGATTGTGGCTAGACATATTGGTGCAGCCAAACCCGGAGAAAATTTGCAATTTTTAATGTTTTATTTACTTGAGCGCTTATAAGATTTGTATATTTAAGACCAGGGCTGATAATATGTTCAAGAAGTAGACTCAAGTTCAAAGATTATCTTGGCTCTATTTATGGCTTTGGGCAGATCGATAAATTTTGGATTTAGTTTCATCTCTCAAATGAGGGATTTGAATAAAATGATTGTTCAGATAGTCCTCAGCCCTGAAATTCCATGTTAGGGATTTCATCCGAAGGGTGGGTTTCACTTTAGTTACCAGCTGCCTGAGTCTTTCTCATCCGCTGTGACACGAGAGGACAGAGCCCTGAGAGTGAGTATGAAAGGAGGGGAGGAGCTGGGCTCACTGGTCAGTCCCTGGGATAATGGAAGGCTAGACAGAGGGGTCTTACAAAGACAGGGCTTGAAGCTTCGGGATGCTGTGTATGAGAGCAAGGTTCTGGGGAGGTCCTGCTACTTTCCAATTTAACTTTATGAAGTATCTATGTGTTTATGAGTATGTGCCCCCCCCCCCATTATATCATGATGGTTTCCCTTTTATACAGTGGGAGAAAGGACAAATTAGGACTTATCCTTTGCCTCGGACACTGAACTAAACTCATCATGGCAGGCAGTAGGTGAACGACATTTAGGAAGGGGAAATAGAGAAGTGCTTCAAGAATAAAGTGACAGGTCCTTGAGACTCACTGAGAAGGGCTGTTCAGCCTCGGAGATGACGGCAGTGTGGCGAAGGGTGCCTGTAAGAGTCTTTTGAAAAGGACAATTTCTCTCAAAATGTATGGAGATAGATTTCTCTATCGCCCTGAACTTTCGGCACCAGGTGGCCTTCTCAGTATTTCAATTTATTTTTCTAGGCACTTTCTGATGAAGACCTATTCTCTTTCCTTCATTGTTTATGGTGGGTCGTGCAAATATCCAAATGCACAGTGACCAGGCATCCGAGTGAGCAATGCTCTCAATAATTCTTAAACAAACCCTGCTGATAGGATGGGCAAGCCATTTCCTAAAAGGGGTTTTCTTGGTTTGGAGGAGATAAAATGGGTTGGGGGGGTGTTGCTTCTATTTGGTGAAGTCACAGACTGGGGCCCCTGGGTGGCTGAGAGTCTCAATAGCTAGTAAGGGAAGAGAGAAAACTTTCCAAGACTTTCATTTATCTTGTTTTTTGGTGTTAGAGTTCTTGAAGAGTTCAGGTATAATCAAAGCCTTCTGTTGCAACAGGAAGCACCATCTGCTGGAGCATTCTGTACGCAGTATAACATCTCTCCAGAGATAGTTTAGCATTTAATTCACAAAGAAAGATGGCAGGGACTTGTAAACAAAAGGAAACAACTGAAGCAGTGAAGGATGGGCTGTGCTCTAAACATTCAATATGTTTCTTTATAGCTGAGAAACCCTGTAATGCTACAAGACCCTGGCAGAGTTCTCTGATGTATTAATTGTTTCGGTTTGTGTCTGCGTGTTCTTTAAACTCCAGTCTCTGAAACTGCCTCTTCTAATGCACTGCTCCTGGTTCTTGTTTTGTTGTGATTTTTGTTTTTTTTGTTTTTTTTCATGATAGCCATTTTCACTAACCAGGTGGGTCAGGGGTGGTTACTGGTGAGACACTTTAAAAAAAAAAATTAATTAAAACATTTTAGAGATGCTGCACTTTGTATATAGCTATGTATTTGAAGTAATGGCATATCAAGGGCTGGGAGGGTTAGGCACTATAATATGAAATGGGGTCTTAGCTCAAGAACTCTCCTATTTAGTGCTTTGCTATTTTGTCACAGGGGAAACAACAGACAGTCCCCAAATTTCTGTAGATACCAAGTTGGTGGAAAATACTGCCTTGTACCCTAAAGGAGGGTCCTCTGGAAAATAATTTGCATTGTTGAAAGATCAAATGTTTAAGAAAAGTTTGCTCAGTTTTTCTATAGTCCAATTGTGTCTGATGAAAGCCACATGGGGTGGGGGGAGCAGAGAGTGCTAATACTGTAGAGAGAAAAGACATTGACCTTCGGTTTAATTCAATTCTTTAAGCAGAGCAGGAGCTCAAAATTTTCTTTTTTTAAATATATCTATTGATTTCAGAGAGAAGAAAGGAGAGAGAGGGAGAGAGACAGAAACATCAGTGATGAGAGAGTCATTGATCGGCTGCCTCCTGCACACCCCCCGCTGGGGATCGGGCCCGCAACTCGGGCATGTGCCCTGACCGGGAATCGAACCCTGATTGCCTGGATCTTAGGCCGACGCTCAACGGCTGAGCCACGCCTGACCGGGTGCTCAAAAATTAACTTTGAGTAAATAAATGATTTTGGGGAAAATTTGTATTAATAAAAGCCTTCCGGTATTCAGCTCCATCTTTCATTAGATACATATCTGGATGTTTTGATCTTTAGTTGCATATTTTCCAAAATATTGTTTATATGGTATGTAAAATGCATAGGAGCATTGACCATGATTTAAAACCTTTACCCCTGAACTCGGACTGTAAATGTCCCAAACTGCAACATTACAGGAAAGAAAAAACACCTAAATGCCTTTCTCCTCAAAAAACAAAACTCTAGTTCTAATTGCTGTGTCATTATATAAATTAATGATACTGTGTGCGTGTGCACTAGCGTGCATGCACTACACCTCGATAATTGTTTTATCTGATGGTCTTTATTACCTTGTAGAAATTACATTGTCATAATTAAAACACGTTTCATTATTTTCCACTTCTACGCCCATAAAATAGATCACTACCGTTTTTGCGGTGGGCCATTAGGCAATACAGATTGGATTGTTTTCCCCTGGATTTGTCGGTTTACTGCTTTTAAAAGAATTAATCACCTGTCTTATAGCTTCCCTGTAACTCTGCTGGCTTCCACTTGGAAGGAGCTCTTTACTTTTCAGAATCACAGTGTGTCTGAGAGGACCCCAGACTACACTGGGTAAAGGATACTGTGCAATACTGTCTATAGAGTCCGTGGAGTGTTCTGTTGGCTATTTTGCCTGGTCACCAGAATGTTTTAAAGTTATGGGTCTTTTTGGCACCCTTGCGAATAAGTGCTGTTGGAGGCCAGCTTGGTCCTGGTTGCAAAGCAAGCGCTTAGCAACTTTGCTTTGCATCCTGCCTGATTCCTGCATTTGGTGTGTGTCTGCTCTCTGCATGTGTGTGATGTGTCTGCTCTCTGTATATGCAGACATGTTTGTCATTTATTATAGAGCGCGGCAGGAATTAGGCGTTCCTTGGTTCCTAATAATGACACTATGAAATACCACATATGTATACACACACACATACCTGGACATGTATATACATTATCTCATGATGCGGACATATAACTTCATTGACATATAGTATATGGTTTATCATAATGAACACCGGTCTTCATTTAAAAATAAATTTCTCATTAAAAAATTTAAATGTTGCATATAAAATATTATAATCACTTGTGTAATTATGAGAGAAAAGACTCCCGAATAGCATCCACTCATTCAACATCATTTATACGCTTGATGAACATTTATTATATGCCGGTTATTGAGTTCTGGCTCTGTAATGACTTACAGGAAATAATTGATTTGATATCACTTTAAGGTTTCTGCTGACTAAGTCAAGGGGTGATATCACAGAGACAATGTGGCCAAGGGACTAGTCTTTAACCTAGCTTATTATGGGCTAGCTTGTGTTCCTCTACTCCCTTGTCTAATATATGTCCTAGGAGAGGGTCTTTAAGTTAGTTAGTTCCTATGCATGCAGGACTCAATAGGCACTGCTATTTGCCTGATTTATCATCTCCAAGACATCAATCTCTCTGAGTTCTTCTGTTTCCCCTTGGTGTTCCTGGTTGTGAATAGGGTTCCGAGTGTCCTGACTGTGGGAATGAGAGGGACCCTTGGTAACTCCTTGTGTAGGAGAGTCATTACCAGCTTGTGGCCTGACTTGCAGAAGGAACCCCACTGGGTGGTGCTCTGACGCCTTCTGTGAAAGGCCATTAAATGTCCCCTTCACCCTAGTGCACTACTGGTGTGGTAGGATAGCGGTCCCCCAAAGATGTCTACATCCTAATCTCCAAATTCTGTGAATGCCAGCCTATATTTGGCTGCATCTCTGTGCCTCTCTCACCTTTGATTGAGACATTCATGACAACTTAACGAGAAGGAGTAGCAATTCAGTGACCATGTGCACTTGACAGAAAATTTAACAAAGCTAAATTGGTAACCTGAATACATTGTATAAACAAAAGCTCTCCCAGGCTTCATTAGCTGTTAAATGAATGAATGAATAAATAAGTAAATCTTAAAAATCTGGTTACTCTCTCCTACATGCTGTAAAATTCATAAAAAGGTGTCCAAGAATAGCTTGTTAACTCCCTAAATCGTTCAGCTTTACACATTTTCTTCTTACTGGGGGAAGGAGTTGTATAGGATCCATTTTCATAGGTTAGCATGTGCTTTCTGGGCCAAACAATTGTTGAATGCCAGGAGGCAACAGCCAGAATAACACCTTCTACTTATATATTTTGCGTTACATAAGACACTTTCCCACACGCTATTTCATTTACACCCATGACAATCCTGGGGTGTAGGAATGATTTTCACCCAACCTATGAACAGCTCACCTCGGTGAGATTCAGAGCGTTGTTGACAGTCACAGGGTATCTGGTCCTGAAACCCAGATTTGCTCATGCCACGAGCCCAGGACTCCGTATTACAAGGTTACTATGCGGATTCTTCCCCTTTCATCCCCAGGGAAAAGTGACCTGTGTTTCCAGCTCTCTGCAAGCAGAGGAAGCCAATGGGATGCGTTCTTACCCTCCTGCTGTGGGTCCAACCTATACTAAGCACACCACAGAATAGATTTTAAAGTTTTGGTGGCCTAGACCCAGTGACTCATGTTCAGCTTTCCTTTTACAACAGACGACGTGGCTGGGGTGAAACGCCAATGTCATTCAAGATTTGCTCCGTATGCACAGGGCTGGCCTAAAATTGTATGGATTTCAGAAGTGACACTCCATGCATTTTGGCGTCATCTACTGCTACTCTTCCTGTTGAGGGCTTCCAAAGACCATAATCAAATTCTTTATGGCATTTGAAGCTTGACCATATCAGTCTTGTTTAATTGTTAGTCACTTATATTTTCACATTGCAGCTTGTGCCTTGTGATGCCAGGACAAGACAAGGATAAAGACACAGCCCTTGCTTTCAAGCAGCTCAATCTAAAATGGAAATCTTACAGTCTTACTCACACAGAGCTATCACCAGAATTATAATCAAAAAGGTTAAGCCCAGGTCTAAAATTCTTATCATGGTGATTAGGCTTTGCTAGATATTTTCTGTTTTCCCCTCTAGATCCATTCTCCATTCCTTTTGTCCCCCATCCTGTGTCCTTGGGGCGGATATTTATTGACTGAAACAATGGGCTACCTTGCTTTTTGGCTTCTGGTTGGGTTTGCCCTTTGGCAGAAAGAGATCAAAGTATGTGTTCCTTTGTCTTCTTCCCTGCTGGACTGTATCTCTCTTGGTTGCTATTGACTTTGTCCCTCTAACCTAAGATCATAGCTCACTGTGGGCGACCTGGTTCTATAGCTACAGCTACCACTTATTCTTTAGGTTCCATCCCTAATCTTCTCCGGGTGATAAGGACTCCTTGCTGTCCCTAGTCAGACAGCATTTCGCTATCTCTTGTTAGTTTCCCTAAATCCTGCTCATACTTTTAAAAAATATCTGGCCATTAAACTTCCCTTGATTACTTCATTTTGGACTTGCCATCCGTCTCTCAAAGAACCCTGAGTGACTCAAGGCTCTCCATGATCTGGCTCTAAACTCTCAATGCAGCCACATCTGTCAATGCATGTCATTCACAGTCTCTGCCCCCTCCTCAAAGGCCCTCACAATGGGGCCATGTTCTGGAAGGGCCTACTCATCAACAAATGCTACCCTGTTCATGAGGGTAGCATTATCCTACTCCACAGTCACAATTAAACCCACCTTCCTCTGCTCCTGATAGCAAATCAAATGCCGATGGATTACTTATTTCATTCAACTTTCTCTCCTCTTGTCTTCCTTATCGGGCCACTTGCTCCCTGAGGTCAGGGCCTCCATGCTTCTCACATCTGGAAATAATTCCATAGTGAGCAGGGAGTGTGCGTTCAATTGATGAGGAGCGGGCTTGGTTGCAGGATAAACATGAAATCATTTGGTGGTTAGTGATATGATCTGGGAATAACCCAGTCTCTCTCTTTTGTTTTTCTCACCCACTCCTTTGCTATGAATGGGAGATTGGAGGAGGGGATTTGAAATAAATCAATGGTGTTTATCATGAATAGTTCGGGTGAAAGCAATATTGAGGAGAAGGCTGAAACTTTTCAAAAATAACCATGTCTGTGGACTTGATAGAGAAGAGGAAGGGCTCTTTTTCCCGTTGACAATGGTTTCTGAGCACTAACTCTCCTGTGTGAACGTTGTAATATTTGCTTGGTGAGGGGACATTCGGCTTAGCTTGAGTTGATGCAAATAATAGGGCTTCAAATGGTGCTCTGATGGGAGAGGATTTCTTTTTACTAGCTACTTCCAGAGAATACCTCAGAATAAAGGGCTGTGGGGTACAGAACAGGTTGAAGGGGCCACTTGTCCCTTGGGCCAACTCTACTTGGTGCTGGGGTCAAGAGTATTCCTTTCCTATTCATTTCTTTTGCTTGCTTAACAGCCCTGTGCTCCTTCTCAGCAAGACATGTAAGTGTCTTGTTTTGTCCTAAAGTGAGCTCTTCCTAACAAATGTTCTCTAGTTAGATCTGCTCTTTCCTTCCAGCTCAACGTTTTGCATGGAGGTTAGCATGTTACTGTTTTTTTGCATGTAGGTTAGGGAGCGGCTGTTTGCCCCTAGAGCCCCTGGTCCTGAAGGCTCCTCTATCGGCTCCTTATTACTTGATCAGCACTGTCACTAATGCAAATCTATTCCCCCACATGAGGAGCGACATTAATTTTACGTTGTTTACGTACTCTTGCCATAAGGTTAAGCAATTCCTACTATTAAGCTTGATGAAATTGCATTACCTTAATGAAATGCACTTTACTGATAAAGAAGAATGTCACTTTCACAAGTGGAAGCACTGTTAGCAAATTTTTACGAGAGAATTCCCAAAATCATATCTTAATTGCTTGGACAGCTGTGTAGTTTCCATAACGAGCAAACAATGCCAAGGTTTTTTATTTCCTTTGTCAGCTGTACTGGGTGTTAGTATGCATGGTGGACCTTTTTTGGGCCTTTTATTACTTGATTGCAAATCATTCTTCATTGTTGCCCAAATTTATGGAAGGACATTGCTCCCCGAGGTGCCATTTCCTTTCAGGTCTGTAACTGAACATGACTGATGGCGCCAGAGTAACAGTTGCTTATTACTGCGTTCACTGAGCTGTGATTGCTCCAATACTTTATGTTGGCAGATGTGTTTCCCTAGGAACAGCATCTCTGAGACAGAGGTCATTGATCAAACCCCCTCTGGCTGTTCCATTATGTGCAAATTATTGCTAAAAGCAGAGAGGCTGCAAGGGAGGTGGTGTGTACTCATTGCAGATAGAGGGGAGGGAAGTTAAAAAAAAATGGAAGGAAAGAAAGGCAAGTGTAATGAAGCAGAAAAAAATTCCACCTAAACTAGAGCAATGTTTTTATAATGTGAATAAATAGAGAAAAGGGGGAAATTAAGTGATTTTGAGAGACACAATGGGAGAAGAGTCAGATTTTATTGTTCTGGGGTAACCTCTAAAATTGGGCTTGCTGACAGCATCTTTGGCAGCTGTCCTAGTCTGGGAGGAGGCATGTGTGTGGGCCGTATCCAGAGCACTGTTGTCCTAATAGGGTGGGGATTAAGGTAGTTAAGTGGCCAATAAACAGCACTCACTTCTGTCCATTTCTGGCCAAATATTTAGGAAATGCCGGAGGCATACAGGGGACATATGCAGAGATCTCCCTGTCCCCCAGCTTCTCAGGGAACGGATGGAAGCAATGATAGATCAACTGATAAGTGAGAAGCACTTAAATGGAGACTGTCCTTTACTCAGGCTTGATAGAGTGAGACTTAGTTTTTTGCTCAGCTGCAGCATGGCTCTTCTCAGTGGATTTCTATTCCAGGAAAGATGGCTGGTCCCCACTGTGGGTGTCTTGTCCTTTGCTGGCTTCCATGGGACTACTGGATGGCTCAGATAGAATATGTGGCCTGCACACTCAGCAAGACTCCAGTGGTGCTGGGCCTTCCCAGCCACAGACTGTCACCCCATTTCTCACATCGGCTTGCTCTTTAGTGTTGGCAAGACTCACCTTTTTATTATTGCAATTCAGTTCTCCTTATCTATAAAATCTTTCTTAATATTGAGCCAGACTTTCCCCAGACCTAAATTACTCCCTTAACATATAGAAGCTTCAGAAACAGTCTATGCTAATTTATGGGACACAGACATAGCCTTTAGGGCATTGCTAGGATCCTCCTAGATACTGTGTTTACCCCCAAGGTAACTTGATATTACCCCATCGTTACCCGCAAGGAAAGGTGAGAGTGGGTATAGAAATTCCTTTACTTGCAAACCTGATGGGTACTAGAAGGCGAAGCAAGGCTTTATGTTTGTAATTCCGGAGGGGCTGCTAATGCTCTCTATGGGTGGCAGGCAGGTTTAATACCCTTTTTCTCTGGTAGGAGTTGTAGTCACAGTAATGAAGGTACCTGCTAAAGAATGTTTTTTAAAAAGAGGTAAAACTTTACTTTCATATATATCTAAATCATACATATCTAAAATGAATGTATCTCAAAGATTCTGTTAAACTCACTAACTAAATGAGGGAATTAATAAGATATTAGGACCAGTTCAAAGGAGAATCCAATGAAGGGGATGCATTTATGGATCAAGAGTATTGAAATGAAATAGCAAAGAGATTCAAAACTGTCTTGGGGCCCGGCCGGGGGTGGCTCAGCGGTTGAGCGTCGACCTAGGATCCAGGCAATCAGGGTTCGATTCCCGGTCAGGGCACATGTCTCGTTGTGGGCTTGATCAATGACTTTCTCATCATTGATGTTTCTAACTCTCTCTCCCTCACCTTTCCTCTCTCTGAAATCAATAAAGATACAAAACTGTCTTGGGGGTCCTGGCCAGTGTGGCTCAGTTGGGTGAGCATCTTCCCATGCACCAAAAGGCCTCTGCTTTGATTCCTGGGCAGCGCACATGCCTGGGTTTCGGGCTTGATCCCCAGTAAGGGTGTGTGCAGGAGGCAGTCGATCGATGTTTCTCTCACATCAATGTTTCTCTCTCTCTCCCTCTCCTTTTCTCTCTCTCTCAAATCAGTGAAAACTTATTTTAAAAAACTGGCTTGGGGGGATTTAAATTAATTTGCATGTCTATGGACAAGAATTTTTTGCATTTCTATTAGTTTGTAAAAGTGAAGCTTAATCTCTATAGTTATGAAGAGCTTAGTAATACTAATAATAAATAGCATTTATTTAGTGCTGGCACTGTGTCAGATGTTTTAAAACCCAATATTTCTTCTATAACATAATTTTGTCCTAATGTTACTTAGGAACAAAAAGTGTTGTCTTCCTAATAAAAATGTTTATTTGTCTTTCTTCATTCAAATCTACCCACAGAACAACTGGAGATTAAAGATAAAATAGTTTACTAGAGTAGACAGACATTTAAGTACGTAATTTTAAGTGATAAAGTAAACTTGAGTACAAAAGGAGTATAAAGGAAGGGGGAAAAAGACATTTTTCAATTTTAACCAATCTCAGTATTTTCCTTCCAGCTTCGTCAGATGATTAGAGCATGAGGATAAGTAGAATAGGTGTCTGGAAAGCAAGCTGGGGCCCTATTGTAGAAGTCCTGGCGCCAGAATGGGGAGTTTATAGGTAATTAGGCTGACAGTGGGCCACCATTGGCTGTTTTGAGTAGAAGTGATATTGTTAGAGCTGCACTTTAAAAGATTAGCACAACAGAAGTCTCTGGGATAACTTAGAGAAGGAAGAGATGAGAGGGGAAGCAATTCAGCTATTTCAGTAGTTACAATGCGAGGTAGTAAAAGTTTGAACTGTAACATTAGAGGAGTGCTGACAAGTGTTACTTCAGATAGAGCCAGAGCATTTGGAAGATACTGGCTGCTAGACGGAGCCTGGATATGGAAGCAAAGGGTGATGTGTGGCTTGGAGACTACTTTGTGACTTCAAGGATGATAAAGAATATTAACAAACATAGAAAATGCTGGAAGAAAGTGGCATATGGGGGAAAGACATGCTCAATTTTTCAATTACTGATTTTGAGATGTAAATGGGATGTTGAATTGAATATATCTAGGAGGCTATTGGAAATGTCAAGAGTGGTGGAATCACTGAAGAAACGAGTATGAAGAGGGAATTCCTGGGCTGAGGACAGTCATGAAGCCACCTACATTCGGGGGAGCAGGAGGAGAAAGTAGTTAAAAATGGGGCAGAGATTGATCAGACAGGTTAGAAGAGAGTCATTTTCAGCAGAGACAAGAGAGGAGCTTCAATGAGGCCATGGTCACTGTCATACTACGTAGAAGGGATGGGAGGTAGGCACTGAGGTGTAGTCAGTTGCTGGTACTACCTTGTAAGAGTTAAGAAGTGGGTGAGGAGCCAGAAGGGAGAATGAAATTAAAATACGTGTTCAATGCATTGTTATTGAAAAGAGAGGGTAAAAGGGAGGAGAAGAGAGACAAAGTGATGATCTTTGACTGGTCAGAGTGAAGGGAAGTGTTTTAGTACGTGGGAAAATTAAGCACGGTGCTTAAGCTAGTTGAAAGAACTTGGAGAGAAATTGAAAATGAGAAACACAGAGGAGAAAATTCTGAAGGAAAACTGGAAGGGAGTGAATCAAGTAGCAAAAGAGAAATATTTTGAGATCAAGTGGAGGAAAGTTGAAACGGCTTCTGTCCTATGGAACTGAGCTTGGTAAAGGTGAAATTGAAGGGTCCCAGATGGGGTTGGAGGTTGGGGGTTTAGGAGACTAGTTTTGAAATCCCTGCTCAAGAAATATGATGAGGTAGATCCAACAGGGGCCCAAAGGATCCCCTGACAATACTGAGAGCTCACATCAGGTTAAGTTGCATATGTAGAAATGTATTTCAGGAAGTTCATGGCAGCCAGTACCAGGGCCATACCATATCATGAGGGGAAATAAAAGATTGGGGCATCTGTGAAGGTAAGATGGCAGAATATTATAGAAGTAAGGGATCATTCTATTGTTGTGATGAAAGGACTGGCCAGGCCAGTTAGAGAGTCAGAATCTGGAAGAGGGTCCTTGCCCATCCAAGAGGGATTGCAGAGTTCAAAGATCTAGAGGTGATAAGGATCATAGAAAACAGTCATTGGAAGTATGGAAATTAGGCAAAATAGGAGATGAGCTCTGGTCAGAGAAAAGGAATGTCTGAAAGTAGAGACTTTGGAGGGAAGCAATGTTCTGGGGTTATGGTGAGTAAGATCTGCCCACGTAAGCAGGTGGTTGGTTAACGTGGAGCGGACCTATACCTCTGGGAGCTGAAATCAGAAAGGACATCTGAGGCACTTGCTTCCCGAGATCCACTGTCATGTGCAGGCGGCAACAGCAAAGGTCTGAGTTGGCTCTTGACATGAGAGCTTGGAAAGAAAGAAGATGGGTGATTGCATGGGAAATCTGTACAGGATGAGAGGTTGTTGTGTGAAGGTAGATGACTTAGAAGTGGTTCCATCTGTTGCGTTTATGAGAAAAGTGTGGAGACATAGTTGAGAAGTGTTTTGGAGACCAAGGACAATTCTCTAGAAGAATCTCTGTGAGTTGTGTTTTGTTTTTTTAAAAATACAAGGGGATGAATGTAAATTTAAAAAGGTTAAATGTATAAGTAATTTATTTTTATTTTAAAGTTAAGAATGGATTTAATCTAAATATATAAGAGAATAATAGTGTCTTTTTATGGAGAGGGTGTGTGTGTTTGTGTGTGTGTGTTTGTCTATGTGTGCCTGTGCACATGTGTTTTTAAAGCAAAGATAGATGCAGGAGGTTGGCAAGGTACAGTGGTAAAGTTCTGTTATGAGACCACGACCAGATATTTTACTCTCATTTTCTTGCTAGTCTTGGGCCATTTCACTGCTAATCTACACATCCATCAAACAAACAGGAAGGGGAAATGGAGAGTTGAATTACAAATCTGTCAATTTTGTTATTCTTGGCAGTTCAGGTTCAAGTTGTGGTGGGGGCAGAGTTTGAAACAAATGACAAAAATCAGATTTTCTGATTGTGGAAACATTGTTATTATGGCTAATGAGTCAACAACTTGAAATGCCACACACAGGACAAATTTATGGATTATTTGGGTGCTCAATGGAGATGGAATACATCTTTTTTCAGTGAAATCTAGTCACCAAACTTGCTTTTCCTGAAGACTTTTATGCTTTTTATGTTATCAGGTAGAAAGCAACAGTAAAAAGCCATAGAGCACCTGGAGAAATACACCGTAATGGGTATGAATTTCATAGGCTGCAGACCCAGATGGGCAAAAGGAAACTTAGCTTCTATTCACACCCTTTTTTGGCTTAAAAGCAGAAAACTTAACTTCCCTGGTTAAAGGTCAACTCAATCAACTTTATTTTTCATACTATTCAAGATAAACATAGTTAAAACCAGTGTCTTTACCCTCCCACTCTTTTTACCCAGTGTAGCAGCCAAGTTCCCAGGAGATTTGGGCTTCATGATATTGACGGAAGGGGACACTTGGGTTCATGACTGTCCTTGATCCCCTGCTGGGATCCATAAAGGTGTGTCTCATCTTGGCTGGTCATTTGCTCACTGTCTTCTATCACTAACTGGAATCCACTGTGAATAGCCATCTGTCTTGGCCTCTGGTTAACATGTCAGCCCACCCATTGCCTTTTTGAGGCCTTGCTAATCCACTAGACATCTCTCAGCCATATATGAGCCCCTCTTCTGTGGTCTTAGAGATTTTCTGATACTTTTCTTCCTACTCCCTGGGTTGCCTACGCATTTAAAGTTTGCCCTCACCTCTTGCCTGGACCCCTCTCCTAGCCTTTGACACTCTCTGGCTTTAGCACCATGACGGGTACAAGGTTCCTCTCCAAGGCTTGCAGCTTCTCTTCGGATATGCGCTGAGATACGAGGCAGGGGCACTCTCTGATCTAGCATCTCCCTAAACCTATGTAAGGTTTTCACTAACTTGAAACTAACTTCACTCAAGGTTTTCACTTTGTAGGTGGGCATAGTATTCTTTCTCAAAGATACCAGCAAGTTAGATAACTCGCTTTTACACCATAAAGTTTTCTTCTTACATCTATTAGTTATATTATTATTTTTGTGTACTGCAATCATTTTAAAATCAAGGATTTGGGGACTCAGGTAATCTTTTTTGTAATGCCTAGTTTGGGCAAACCACACATTCATTGGCCTCCAATTTTGTAGAGTAAGCCCTCACAGTTTTGTTTTCTTTTTGTAATGCAAATAACTGACTTAAGTTTTGCTTACCTAGGCATCCACTTCAAAGAAGGCGGTCTCAGATAAACACTTTGCAGCCACAGGTATGAGCCAGGCCAGGCCCCCCATGAGGCTCCTTTGTTTTAGAGTCTTGGTTGATTTCAATGACTGACCATTTGGACCACTTGTTTTTTCTCTCCCTGTGCTTTCAATCCCTGCTCTTATGTTTTAAATTCACCCATAAAGAGTGAGCCCATGAATCCAAGCCCCCTCCCTACCCCAGTGAAAGCAGAACCCAGCCAGTGCACAAGCCCTCTCTCTTTCCACGGGGGCCTCTCTGTGCCGGCCCCAGGTGTGCTGTATAATTTCCAAGTCCTGTGAGTAATAAATCTTTATTTTTTCAAAGTTTCCTAATGGCTATTGCTTAAGGGCATCTTGCAATCATAACAAGAACCACAAGGGCCAGTCCAGCCACAGCATTGGTTATCGATAGGTTGAGACCCACACAAAATAAATACAGGCATGCCTTGTTCTATTGCACTGGGCTTTATTGAGCTTCACAGATGTTTCATGTTTTACAAATTGAAGGCAAGAGGCTCCACCAGCAAAAAGATTACGACTCTATTGTGACACTTGCTTTACTGCAGTGGTCTGGAACCGAACCCGCAATGTCTCTGAGGTATGCCTGTGTTTATTTTCTTTATTATGAATTTTAAAATCATTTCAGAAATGATGTGGAATTCTTTGTTATTTGTACTTTCTTTGGCTAGGAAACTGGGACTTCAAAGATGAACCATGGAGCGACAAGAAAAAACTTTGCTTCCCTCTCAGTTATAAACATCCAGAGTCTAGATATGATAGTTATTCTAGCTTTAAGCATAAGATACCCTTCGACTAGGGTGACCATAGCATTTGTCTTTCAAACCAGGGCACTTCTGAGAGTGAAACAGATAGCAATGAATAATTATTACATGAAAACAGGCAGACAGCAGGACTATCCCAAGACCACTGGGATGTGGGATCACCCTACCTTTGATCCATGGAGACAGGCTGGCTTCCAGTCAGAGATGCAGTGGTCTGAAGGGCACCATAGACTGAAGATAACAAATAGATGCAGATAACTGGTTATCTCTTTGTGTGTTCTTTTTACTTCAGCAACTTTAGGGAAGCTGGATGTAAGGATTTAAGCCTGGACTCAGTTATGTTTGGGGTGTGTGTGTGTGTGTGTGTGGTGTGTGTGTAACACGACATAGAGAGTCAATTGAACAGTTCCTCCTAGGGCTGGCGTAGGGAGGTGACAGGAGCAATTAGCGAGGGGAAGGAAATTTTTGAAAGAGTTGGAAATGGGATCCAGGCACCCTTTTGTGTTGATCTTTTCCCTCCATTACCAACTAGAAAGGACCTGGGTGTGCTTGGATTAAGAAAGTCTGCCTGGCAAGGTGCCCTGCGATTGAGTTTGTGAGCAATGATTAATTTCCCACGCGTCCCTTTGTTGGGGGCAGAGATGTTGATTGTACTCTGTTAACTGTGATTGTGAAAGGGGGGAGGGCACCTAATAGGAATAGGACCGTAGTTGTTTAAAGATTAGTCACCTTACTAACTATAGATAAGACGTTTTCCTACAGACCCTGGGAAACTGGAAGGCGTGCTGCAAGAAGAAAAACAGGGCTGTAAAAAGATGAGACACCTTGGGGCCTGGATGGGTCCGTTGCCCAGACAAGAAAGTGCATTTTGATAACAGACAAAGGACAGGACGGCCTTTGATTTGGTTGCTGTGCCTGGAGCCTGACCCCCCTCCTGGAGTTTGCCTCAGGAATGCTAACCATTCTCAGGCCTCAGGAACTGGTGGAACTGGGTTTTAACACCATTGAAAATTAACTACCTTGTTATCAGACTTAAAGATCCTGGAAGTAGACACGGGGACCACAGACCCTGCAGCCATCCCCCCCACCCCCACATCCCCTTTGGATGTAGCCTTTCTTCTTCATCCCTATATAACCAGCCAGGTAATAGGGGAAGGGCAGAGCAGATTTTATGTGTACAAATCCCTCCGCTCTCCCATTTTGCTGGCAATAATGGAATAAATGCTTAAATATGGCTCAACCTTGTCTCTGCTTAATTGGCTGAAGCAGCGACAGGCAGCCGGGACCTATTGTGTTGGGTTTCACTTTGATCTTGAAAAGCAATGTTGTAGTGAGATAGCCAGAGCCCAGGTAGGGCTGAGGAAACCAGTGTCATTTTAAGTTATTTAACATAAATATATCTAACATCATGTTTGGCTTGTTTAGTGTTTACATTAAAAAAATTATTTTCTAAAATATAAATATCAATATATTTCACAGAAATAAACAGATTTCTCTCTCTCTCTCTCTCTCTCTCTCTTTTAAAAAACCCAGGAGGTCTGGTAATCTGGCTCAGCATCTCCTGGAAGCAAATATTGGCTGGAGCCACACCTGAGGGCCTATCCTAGATGTGGCATTTTCTTTGCAGTTCACTTGGGCCCCACCACTCCTTACTATTATATCCAAACCATTTCATTGACTTATGTTGGCTATTGCCTACCTCAGATTTCCAATTTTGTGATTCCTGTATTATACCAGGCTGTGTGTTGGAAACTTCCAAATACACAGGGCTAAGTATGGCAGGTATATCATGGTTCATGCTTTTCTACAAAATCCTAGCTGTCATTATTCAGACCAGATTATTAAACATCCATTTTTAATATTATGAGGTATAAGTAACCTACGGGGAAATGCAAGGCATTAAGTGTAGAGTGTAATAAATTTTGACAAATGTGTATTTCATGCATTACTAACACACAACTGAAGATTTTGGACATTCATTACCCCCGAAAATTCCCTTGTACCCTCTCTAGTCAATACTCCCTCCCTCCACCCATATATAACCACTGTTGAAAGTTTTATTGCTATAGATTAACTATGCCTATTTTAGAATTTTATATAAATGAATCATACAGTGTGAACTTTTTATTTCCAACTTTTTTCTTTCTCAATAATGTTTTTTTTTAATTCTCCCATGTTGCTGGACGAAGCAATTGTTATTTTGCGATGCTGAGTAGTTTTCCACTGTATAAATATATCATCATTTGTTAATTCACCCACCTCTTAATGGGTGGTTTCCAGTTTAGAGCTAGTTTGGATGAAGCAGGTAGGACAGTCTTATGCATGTAAATAATGTCAGTCTAAAGTACATAAAGTGACAGCAATATGGCTACTAATTGTTGACTAGACGGGAGGAAATCGGCACATCTGCAGTGGTGAGCACAAAGTTTGGAATGTCTCAGAAACAGCAAGATAAGTGACAGTAAAGGCTTACATTTTTGTGTCTCAGCGAGGCTTACATTTTCTTTGTCAGAGAGGGAGCTTCTAAAGATTTTCCACTAAATAAGAGGAACAAGTTCAACTACATAGCTGTGTGATTGTACCTGTTCCCGGGGGCAGGCAGGCTGCTTGTCTCTGAGAGCATTCGATCCCCTTCCTGGCGGATCCAACTACCACTCACCTGAAGTGCTGTCAGTGGGACTCTCCACCCTGTGCCAGATAATAGCTTCTCCTCTTAGTGTGGGAAGAGCGTATCTTTCTGAGGTTCTTGGGAGGGAGAAACTGCCCTGAGGAAGCATGCAGCAGGTTCTGCTTTGGTGAGTGAGAAAAAACATGACCTGTGTTGGTTGAGAGCAATAATTGAGGAGCAAGTCTCAGAGTCTAGCAGCCCATGTCTCCTTAGTGGACTCAGACTGCTGCTCAACCCATGATAGGGTCGTGTGCTTGCTCGAAACCTTCAGTAGTTCCTGAAGTCCTAGAGCGTGGAGGTCAAAGTCCTTCAACATTAAGTACAAACTGAGCTCACTAGCCTGACAGCCCACAGACTAAATGCCACAGTCATCAGCGCTGCCTACCAAATATTTCCCTCTCCCCTCTTTCTGAATGCATGGCACTGGGGTGTGATCATGCGACTCGTTTTTGTGAATCAAAACGTGAGAGCAAGTGGCATCTGCCACTTCTGGCAGAAATGTGTGTGATTTACCAGGTTGGTTTTTCAGTTGCCTGTTGACTGCGGGATTCCAGTTGGGGCATTGCCGTTTAGGACACAGCGTTTCCCATCTCTCCTGGATAATGCTCAAACGTGTGCAGGCGAAAGTGGGCAAAGAGACCAGGGGCTTGGAGTCATGTCAGGGACACCTGTGCTCCTCTGCTTCTACCTAGAAAAGCAGATTCAAGTAGAGTAAAATCTGTGCTCCGCAGCCCCTATCTCATGCCTTGTCTCTTTGGCTCTTGAATCCCACATCTGTAAAATGAGATAATTATATTTACTTTTTGTCTTAGTCTGTTTGGGCTGCTACCACAAAAACATGCTACTCTAGGTGGCTTAAGCATTGAAGATTTATTTCCCAGAAGTCCAAGGTTAAGGCGCTGGCAGAGTCAGTGTCTGGGGGCCTGCTTTCTGGTTCATGATGGCTCTCTTTGTGTTGTGTCCTCTCATGGTGGGAAAGAACAGGAAAACCCTCTGGATCCTCTTCTGTGAGGGCACTAATCTCATTTATGAGCGCTCTACCCTCAGGACCTAATCACTTCCCAATGGCCTCACCTCCAAATACCCTCACAGCGGGGGCTTCGATTTCAACATATGGATTGTGGAGGGGACACAGACATTCAGACCATAACACCTCGGAAAGCACTAGAAACAATACTGAGGAACTCTCACCCAGCAGTTTATGTTACACACCTTCTTTGTCAAGCAGAGTAGGCAAACAGATGAATTTAAGTTGAATTTTTAAAATGAACAAAAGAGAAGCAGGCTGAGAAAGTTGGCATTTGTGGTTTTAGGGTAGGCTGATAGTCATGATAAGAATACTTATCAGGTATGTTTCCGTTTTGAAGTTTAACATGAGTTTAACACTGTTTTTGTTAGGAGAATCCAAGTACTTATCAAAACCGAAACAAAATAAACAGTCTTTTATTTCCTAACAAGTTATGTTTGATGCCAATAAGCTAGTAACGAAATGTCAACTGGATATTAGCAGGATTTAGTAGCTAATGCTCAGGTCATGTATATTTACTAAACTGTTGCCCAGTGATTGGACTTATCACCTTCCTGAATCTCCAGGTTTCACTATGAGAGTCACATTTTGTCCTAGAGTATTTATAATGGTCTGACCCTCAGCAGTTTTATTCATAAAGACAATTCTTTTGCAGATCTTATCTAAGAACCTTCTTCAGTGGAATTTAATCACTAAGAAAAAATTTTCAGCTGTTTTCTGGAAGAGAAGCAAACTTGTTCTATTTTCCTAATGTCAGTAAGCAGGAAAAGATTTAAAGAATTACTGTGACTTCTCAGACATTTCCAATGTAAAATATAATTATTTGATTATGAGCATTAATTATCATACTGCTCAAACTTGACTCCAATTTTGTGGTTTACAGATTTCAGATTGTCAGGGAAATGACATATAATTTGTTTTCCAAATTCAATTATTAGACAGTGGCATGGCTTGTGCAGTCAAAACTTAACTTGGAAAAGCATTTAATCATTAAAATGCCAAGTGTAGGGAAAAGGGAAAACATCTCCCCGCGCTTTCAAATTATGTTTGTTGGAAAAGCCAAACTTGAAATGTCTGGGCCTAACAATAGATACAATGAAGGGCTGGAAGTGTCATGGCTGAAGACTCCTTCAGAAGTTTGACTCAGTACAAACCATTTATTTTTACCATATAATTTAATCTTTATAATCTAGGTTATTATGTCCTGAAGTCTAGTGTGTTCCCAAATTTGTCAGAGTATTTACAAAAGCTAGCTGCTGAGCTTCTAACACAGGAGGACTAACAATGATCAGCTCATCCCATTCAGCTGGAAAATTGGAGGCCCACCCAGATAATTTTCGTGCTCCAGCTCAGACAGTGCAGAGGAAAGACTGAACTCCAAGTCTTTTACATCCTTGGCCTAGGGCTCTTTCAGCTGCACAAAGTCCAGTGGTTCCTCAGGCCGTGACATTTCTGCGGGGCTGAAGCCTAAGAAATAACTAAACCTGGGGTCGACTTGGGCATCAGTTGAGGGACTGGTTCACCTAATCTACACCGTCTCTCCTAGCTGTAGGCGATGTCATGTCTAGTGGAAATTTTCTAGGATGAAGACTACATGCATTTAGGAACCTCCATCTTCTCCAAAAACTGAACAAAAGCAAGCAACTAAGAGACATGACCCCCCCCCCCCCGTTTCTGAGAAACTATTTGTAAGGTGTGCCAAAACAAGTTTAGCTTCACGCAGGAGGCATTGGGCAGGGGTCCAGAGGAGCAGGGAAGAGAGATGGTAGAGGCAGAATGGCAGCACTGATTTAAATCAAGTTTGATAATCCTGGACGACATAGAACACGTTCTGGAGAATTCTACTCGCTGCCTCTGACTTGTTAAAACACCTAGAGAGAATGGTCTCCAAGGTCAACTGATCTATTGCCAGAGAAACATAGGAGATGTTTTAAAGATCTGCTGTGAACCAAGATATTAGAAATAAGGTTTCGACATCTCTTATGACACTTTCAGCTAAAATCTCGGAAACCTTGACTTAACAGGCATAAATGATTCAGAAATTTATTTCATCAAACCGGAAATGCAGAGGTACCGTGGGCTTCAGGATTATTTCAGGCCACTGTTTAATAGTGCCACACTTTGTTCTGTCTGTCCTGCCATCCTCATGTTCAGCCTCATCCTAAAACTAGTGACCCTCAGATCTTTAGAGCTGCCAGTTGTGGTCAGGGAGACATGCTTTCTTATCATGTCCCTCAGAAAAGAGAGTGGTCCACTCCCTGAGCATGGGGACAGCAGGGTTAGTAGTTGCAGCAAAGCAAGTTGCTGGCACGTGTGTTGGGTGGTGATGCTCATCAGGCCAACTCTGCAGCATGAACTGGGCGTCAGTCCTTGAAACTTCACCTTGAGTCATTTCTCCACCCTCCTCACAAACACATGAAATAGCTAACATCCTTTATTAACATTTTTTTCTGCTTAAATTAATCACAGTGGACACACAAGAGATAACATAAGCAAAATTAACAGAAATTATAGACGGAAACAAATTTGGGACATATGTAACACCGCTAACAGATATTATGTGCAATGGGCTTTTACAAATTGGTAAAAACAAATAAAAGAAACAATGTAATAGAAAAAAATAGGTTTAAAAATGGATAACTAATTCATAGATGAACAAATACAAATGGCCAATAACATGAAAATGTGCTCATGTTCACTAGTAGTGAGTAAATAGAAATTAAAGCAGCCATTCACTTTCACTCTTTACCTATCCAGTTGTCAAAAATTAAAATGAATGGGAATAATAATTTTAGGTAGAAAGCAAGGAAAAGTGAATTCTCATAAACTTCTGGTGAGATGTGAATTGCTATAGACTTTCTCGGAGAGTAATTTGACAGTATCTCCTGAAATCAAAGCTACAGTCTTACAGTCTCTTGCTGCTCACACAATGGGTAACCTTTGCCAGTCCACATGGGCTCCTGGAGAAAGCTAAGCCCTCAGGGAACAAGTGTTAGGGCAAAGTAGGCCAGGAAACCCAAGGAAACAGTGAGGTTAAAATTGGGGAGATATGTTCCCAACACATACCACTTCACAGTATGTTGGATGGTTGTCATACTGATTCAATATGCACAATTATGAACCCCCCCCCCCCCCCATATGGTAGGTATCCTGCTCAATTTTAGGAATGGAACAGAAAGGGAAACTGCCTTCCCCTCCCCTGTCTGCAAGAGTGAGACTTGGGAGCAGTGTGTCATTTGGAGCAGGACTTGTCCTGGCCGATCCTCCGCTTGGCTTGCTGTCCACGCTCCTCAATGGTGCCAGAGGAGCTTCATTTCCATTCCTTATTCCCTGGACCATCTGCATGTTCTTTGCCACTCTTTCCATTCCCTGGCTTATCCATTTAGTCTGAACCCTAATCTCCAGGATCCTGTCACTCTTCCAGTCCCTATCCTGCATGCATCTCCTGCATCCTGTGAAGCATCCCTCAGCTGGAACCTTCCAGAATGTGGCCCCAGAGGGCCTTCAAGTCCAGCCACACTTGATATGGCCTCCGGTGTTTAAATTTAGTGAAACCCTTATTTTTACCAGCCCATCTTAGAAATGGTTTTGAACTCTAGCAGTAAAAATATCTCCTAAAATTATTTTCAAAGTGCTTACTTTCCAGTAGATTCTCACCCTCAGTGTGTTACACCTAATGACAAAATATCTTTTTTTAAAAACATATTTATCTCTTGCCAGTCCTTTCATTTCAAAAATACGTATCACTGCAGAAATATTGAACAGAGCAGGTGCTGACCTATGGGTGGGTGCATTTGAGGAATAGCTTGTGGTTAATGTTATAGGCCCCCTGTCAAGTATCTTTATGTGGAAGAAATTTTGGAGAGATGCACAGTCATGTGCCTTATTTTCTGGATACAGATAAAGACAGGAGGCTAGACACAGCGCACCTCTGTGAGCTGTGCTAGAGTGACTTTCCCAGATGTCTTTGGGCTTTGCAGGTTGGTTCTGTCTTTAGGGAACTGCTTGGATTTGATTTAATATTTTCTAAATTGGTTCACCCACCTTTGAGTTTAGAGGATGCATTGCTTCGTGCTCTCTCAGATTAATGTACTGCCAGCAGGTCTGACGCTCCCATCTCAGGAAATTCATTAACACGTTGGCAATCCGGAGACCAGGTGTGGCACTGAAAGGTTACTCACCCTCCTTCCTTCTTCATAGCAACTTCAGAGTGAATTATACTCTAGTCCTTTAGGGTGAGCGAATGAAGGCGATACACCTTCCCTGTGCTGAAAGTGGGACTCAGGCACAGCTAGATTTTAGTTAAGATGCATAGACATCCTGTGTGTTTCTGTGTGTGCACACACATCCCTCCACTCCTAAGCACCTTTAATATGGTTCGATCGTGTTTCTTTAACTAGTTTAAGTGTGTACTCTTTTCCTTCAGCTCAGGAGTACAGAGCAATCTGCAGGAACACTACAGAGCTATAGACTTCCCAGGCCACTCCAGTGTGCACAGAGTAAAGGTAACCCTCACAACCTGAGGAGAAATGGATTTTGCTCAGATGTCTTTTCTGGAGTGAAGTTATTGCAGCACCTTTATTTGGTCTGGAGCTTCTGGCTGTGGTACTTCAAGTTCCCTTTAAGGCCAGTACCACTTCTTCTTGCTTTATGTTAGCACATTTTCCACCTGCATCTGCCTCCGTCTGCTGAAGAAACAGTGGTGTGTCTTGACCATGGTATTGCATCGTTTCTTGTTCCGCCATTGAGCTAAACCTTGGTTCACTGCAACACAGAGCCCCTGGCTGACTTCAGCTCTCACAAACTCAGATTTATTGCCAAGAAATTGGAATTTCTTTATTTTCTCACCCTCTTATCTATTGGCTTCCTCACCTCCTTCAAGCCCCCTCTTCCCCCACCTACCCTCCCAGCCTAACCTTATTGCAGAGATTATCAGGTTTACTTTGGGATTTTACTGCTTTCCATTCAAATTTTGCCCATAAAACCACTTTACTATTACAGAATGAAATATTATTTTCATTACTTTCCTACCCTAAATATGCATAGCAATAACACACTTGTGATGTATAGCAAGTCCTGTATTAAATACATGATAATACATAATAAGAATGTATCATTTTAATGAAATATTTTATTTCCTTTTTTGTTACTTATTGTAATTTGGCTTAATTTGGCTCTACTAACCTTTTTGCCCACGTGTAACTCTTACAACACGTTCTTATGAACACTGCATATTAAAAAAGAAAGGAAGAAAGAAAAAAAGCCAGTCGGCATCAACTAAATATCAAGGTGAACATAAGGTCAGGTTCAAGTTTGGGGAGAAAAAAGTACAAAGGAATTTAACAGAAATATTTCATTGAGGAAATGTGCACAGCATCCACCTTCTATGCTCTTGATACATTTTAATGTTAGTCTTTGGCAAGGCTTTCATTCTTTCATTAGTTTTAGGTCCCAGCTTTTGTCATAGATCTGGGAGAAATATCTGGGAAGAGCTGTCTCAGCCAGCCTGTCTGGAGAGGAGAGCTGGTTCCTTTTCTCTGCAGCCCAATCATTAAAGTAAAAAATGCGCATGTGGCAGAACAACTCCGCAGGCCTGGCTTGTTTAATAGATTCTTAGTAAATTATATTAGCTCTTGAATACCATCCAGGTCCTTAATGATGATATTTCTGAAGGTGACAAGCTTCAAGAGCTTGGAAAAGTTCACTGCAGTCTCTGGTGGTTGTGATTTCACCCTAATAAAATTATCATTTGTACACAGGCTTTTTAGCTGTGGCCAGTTCCTTTCAGATTATGGGATCTGGGGCTGTAAGAATGTGGCATGGGGGGACCTGGGGACCAAGCCCCTGGCAAATGCTGAGGCCTAGAGTGCTGGCTCTCAAACTTTTATAGTAGTCAGCAGCACTTACAGGGCTTATTAAATATACTTGCTAAAGATGTCCCCATCCTAATCTCCAGAACCTGTGACTATGCATGGCAAAGGGAAATAAAGTTGCAAGTGGATTAAATTTTGCTAATCTGTTGACTTTAAAACAGGGAGATTATTCTGGGTTATCTGGGGAGGCCCAATATAATCACAAGGACCCTTCAAAGTGGAAGTGGAAGAGGGATGTGATGTGAGAGGGTTTCTCACTGCCGCTGGCTTTGAAGATGCAGGAACGGGCTGTGAGCCAAGGGAAGCAGGTGGCTTCTTAGAAGCCGGAAAAAGCAAGAAACGGAACTTCCCCAGAGTCCCCAGAAAGGAACTCGGCTCTGCTGACGCACTGACTTTATAACCTATAGAACTATAAGCTAATGAATCTGCTGTTTTATGCCAAAACAAAACAAAATTAAATTTAAACGCAGATGTGCTGAACTCTGCCCTCAGAGTTTCTGAGTTTCTGGTCCAGAATGGGCCCAAGCATGTGCGTTCCTAACACATTTCCAGGTGAAGATGAGGCCTGTGCTGCCGACCTGCTGCCACCTTTTAAGAACCTAGTCTGAAGATTTAAGATGAAAGGATCTCATTGAAGAGCTGTGACTACTGGTTACTTAGCTAATTATAATGTCAAAGACGAGCGAGCAGCTCCCCCTCTCTGAAGTCTCGGAGTAGTGCTGTGCAGCTAGCACAGGAATTGCCCACCCTCTGCAGCTTCACTCTTTCTCCTGCGTGAGTTTTAGTTCATTTCTCTTGCCTGTCCCGTGGCTTCCCCTGTCTTTTGCTTTAATTATTATTTCTGAGCCATACAGACTTGAATTTTAATCCTGACCCGTACGTAACCATTTGCTAGTTATGTAGCCTCTGGCATTTTATTATACTCCTTTGAAGATCATTTTTCTTATTGGTAAAATAATAATACCTATTTCTAAGGCGATTGTGAAACTAAAAGAGCTCTTACGCCCTCAGGCCGTGGTCCAGTACCAGGTGTATTGCAGTACACAATAAATATTTGTCACCCTGGTTTTTATTGCCTGAAAATACCTCTTTCTTTTTCTCTCTCTGCTTAGTAGTCCAGCACTTTGCTTCCATGCTTCCACGTCCTCGCCTTTGTTCATTTTTCCTAGCAGGCTCGCTGAACTGGGGATGACATCCATCATTATATCCAACACACTCTGTCAGATCGAAGCTCAGCCTCTATCAAAGCCCGTGTGAAGTTCACAAGGAGCAGGCTTCTCCTTTGTGACTTGTGCCTTCGCTCCCCCGAGATCACTTCCTTCGGGCTTGGCAGGATGTTGCGTGATTACTCGCTAAAGGGCTGCAGCCGTTTGCAATGGGACTGGTAGTGCAACGGGGTCAAGTTAAAAGTTCTTGCCGAATATGCCTTACCTGGGAGTTCACAGGGAGCTGCCTGTGGAGTCAAACCATTTATTACCCCACTTCTCTGATCCCAGGTTTGCATCTTTCTCTTTAAAGAGTATTCTTCTCATCTGACAATCTTAACCCATCTTCCTGGGGTCTTCCTGCTAAAACCCAAAGGAGACTAAACACTTAGAAAATGCCTTAACCCACATTCTAATTATCTAGATTAAAATCTAGGGTATTTGGTCTGGACTTTGGGGGAAAGGGTCAATGGTGCCTATTAACTCTTACTATCCACAGAAAAGGGGATCAGTGGAAGTTAGAAAATCTCTGATGGAGGACTGCAGGGGTCCCAGGTTAGGGTATCCTAGGGGTCCAGGGCTCCTCCAGCTTGAGATGTAAGAATATTTCTTTTTAAAAAAAATATATATATTTGTTATTGATTTCAGAGAGAGGAAAGGAGAGGGAGAGAGAGAGACAGAAACATCAATGATGAGAGAGTCATTGATCGAGCTTACAACCCGGGAATGTGCCCTGACCGGGAATCGAACCCTGGTCGCCTGGATCCTAGGTCGACGCTCAGCCACTGAGCCACGCCCGGCCGGGCTGTAAGAATATTTCTTTAAAATTAAACATGTGCTCAGATCTCTCCCTCAAACATACATTCATTCTCTAGGACAATTCAGTTTAAACTCATATTGAACAAAGACAGGACATCAGTGCAGCCTTGTAACTCTTAAGCAGGAAATGGTGTTCTGCTCCCACGGAACCGATGGATCATATTAATGTTCTGAATAGTGCATATTGGTTTGTTCCCTGCTTTCCACTTAGATGCCTACTGGGGTCAGACTGGGCCCGTTACTTTTAGATGTCTGTTTCCTTATTTAAATTAAAAACGACTCTTCTACCAAGGGCTGGATTGAGTTGTTGAAAATGGCCTTTATTCCTATCAGTCTTTATCTGGGGATAGAGTCAGTATTGGAGTAACAACATTTTCCCTTCCCTGAACAAAGAGGTAACTACGCTATGTCTCACTGTGTGTACCTGCCCTCGCGATTCTTTTTTAATCAATGTTATTGAGCTATAATTTGTGTATAAATATATAAATTTAAGTGAGTTTTGACAAACGTGTCCACCCAAATTATCACCACACTGCTTGTGACATACGTTTCTATTGTTCCAGAAAGTTCTCTTGTGTCTCTTTGTGGTCAGTCACTCCACTTCCCTGTTGGCACCAAGCATCCATGGATTTTCTTTCACTAGAACTTCTATTTCCTGTTCCAGAACTTGTCTGACTTCTTTTGGTCAACATATGTTTTAGAAAATTATCTAAGTTGCTGCTTATAACAGTAATTTTTTCTTTTTATTGTTGACTACAATGTCAATATATGATCATCCTATGGTGTTTTTATACATTCCCCTGCTGATGTACAGTTAGGTTATTTTCAGTTTGGGGCTCTTATAAACAAAGCTTTTATGAACATTCTTGACCATTTTTTTTGAGATGTATATTTTCTTTTCTCTTGGTTATGTACCTTGAAGTGAAATTGCCAACTCATGTGGTAAGTGTATATTTAACTTTATAAAAACTGCCAAACTCGTCTCCAAAGTGATGACACCATTTTATAATCCCACAAGGAATGTGAGAGAGTTTAATTTGCTCCACAACCTTGTCAACAGTTAGAATTTTTATACTTTTAATTTTGGTCACTCTAGTGGGTGTGGTATCTCTCTCCTGGTTCCAATGTGCATTTTCATGATGACTAATGATTGTGCATAATTTCATGTGTTTATTAGCCACCTTGTATCTTCTTTTGTGAAATATCTATATAAGTCTCTTGTCTATATTTCATTTTTTTTGGTCTCAGATACATACATATTTTATGAATATTTTTCCAGTGGGTGTGGTATCCCTTTTTATTTTCTTAATTCATCTTGAAGATAAGTCAAATTTTGATATTCAATTTATAACTGATATTTATATATTGATCTTGTATCGTGTGGTCTTATTAATTCACTTATTAATTCTAGCGAAAATTTTAAATGTATTCCTTGGTGTTTTCAGCAAGATAATCATGTCATCAGAGAACACAGACAGCTTTATATTTTAAAAATCATTGTTTTATTTCTTTTTCTTGTCCCATTGAATTGGCTAGACCATCCATGCAATCTGTTTTTCTTAAATTTTTTAAATTTTATTTTTAGTTAAAATATTACAGATGTCCCTTTTCTCCCCAATGACCCGCTCCACCCTGTCCCGTCCCCCTCTCCAGTCCCTCTCCCCACCATTGTCCGTGCCCTTGGGTTGTGCATATAACATCCGTGCAATCTTAAATAGAAACAACGCGGGTAAATATTCTTGCCTTAGTTCCTCTGTTAGTGTTCAATATCTGACTATGAACTGTGATTAGCTCGTTCTTTTATGTATGCTTTTATGAAGATATTTCCCTTTTATTTGTGGTTTGCTGACTTTTTGTTATAAATAGGTGTTTAAATTTTGTCCAATGCTTTTTCTGAAGGTGCTGAGATGTTCATTTAATTATTCTCTTTTGTTCTGTTGGTGTGATGAACTACACTGATTTCTAAATGTTTAAATAACCTTGCATTCATAGGATTAAACCTGACTTAGTTATGAGGTATAACTTTTGGTATATATTGTTGATTTCTACTTGCTAACATTTTGTTGAGACATTTTACATATATGTTCATTATGGACACTGGCCTGTAATATTAAGTTCTTGTGATATTTGCCTGGTTTTGTTATCAGGGTTATGCTGCCTTCATAAAATGAGGTAAGAAGCATTTCTTTCTTCTCTAGCATCCGAAAGATCTTGTGAAAATCAGTATTATTTCCTTTTTAAATGTTTGACAAAATTCACTAGGAAAACCATCTAGCCCTGGAGTTTGATTTATTGGAAGAAGTTTTATGTTTATTATGAATTTAATATCCTTAATATATATGGGACCATTTGACATTCCATTCACTCTGGAGCTTGTTTTAGTAAATGGTGCTTTTCAAAGGATTTGTTCATTTCATTTACATTATCTAGTTTACTGGCATAAAGTTGTTCATTTTATTTAGGATCTATAATGATTTTTTACTAGTGATTCTGAAAATCTGTTTTCTCCTTTTTTTCTTGATTAGTATTTTAAAATTTTTATCAATTTTCTTAACATTTTCAAAGAACCAACTTTGCCTTTGTTATTTCCTCTGCATGTTTTATTTGATTGATTTCTTGTTTATTTACTTTTATTGTTGAGAGTATTACAGATGTCCCCCACTGTCCCCAGTTGCACCCCTCCTCCCGGGTCCCCCCGGCCTTCGCCTCCCTGTCGCCCTGCCCAGGCCCACGGGTGTAGGCGCAGGTTCTTGGCTCCTCTCTTCCTGCCCACCCCGCCGCCCTCTGAACGCCATCAGTCTGTTCCATGTTTCCATGCCTCTGGTTCTACTTTATTCATCAGTTTATTTTGTTCATTAGATTCCTTTTGTGTTTATTTTCATTTTTAGATTCAATTATTGATAGATATGTATTTATTGCCATTTATTGCTCATGTTTTTAATTTTTCTTCTTCTTCTTAAATGTTCGTGCTCTGGAAGAATATGCCCTCCTTTTTCAGGATCAGAAAACTATATTCTTAATAAACAGGTTAACAATATTTGATGATAAATATGTATAAATTAATAAACTGTCATAAAATTAATTTGATGATTATTAATCAGATAAATATGATTTGTACATAACCATCAAATATGTATAAATTAATTTATCCCTAATCAATCAAGTTAACATAGAATGCATTATAAGAAATAAAAAAACCCAGAAATGACAATTGAAGTCAAAGAGGAAGATTTTCCAGGTGGGTAGGAATCATGCTTTGACCCCATTGAGTTTCCTATAATAGCAGAAGTGTAGCTTTATTCCTTCCAGGTCAATAAAATTTGTTAAATCCCCATGAATCATCTCTAAATTTCCTGAGAGAATTAGGTATATCCTGGAGAGAATCAAGTCAGGCTTACTTCATTCAAAGTGATCTAGTCCCCTGAATTTGGCTCTTTACCAAAGTACTGAAGATGTAAATTATCCAAGTATATGTCAAGAGAAGAAATATGTGACATCCAAATATTTAAAGGACATATTTATATATAAGATGCAAACTAGAGTGCTGTGATTTAATTTAAAAAGTTACTATGTCTGGGAAAGTCTTTTAGCTACTTTATGATATAAATACATAGATACTGAATTTTTAATTGGTGTGTATGTATATATGTGTGTGTGTGTGTGTGTGTGTGTGTATACACATACATACATTCATATATATTTCCCCTTCATCAAATAAGCTGTGGACAAGGTGCATCAAAGTGCAACTTACAAAGAACCAATTACCAAGTACAATTTGCTAGTTAAACACTAGAGAATTTTATTTTATTAGTGAACCTCCAGATCTAGAGCAATTCTATTAGCTAATGAGTTTTTAAAACCTCATGAGATTCTATGAACTCAGACACAAAAGGATGCTATGATAATTCAGCATAAGGAACTGTTTTCAAATATTGTTGGAGTAAATTTAGAATAATGAGTGATCTGCTAAATATATTTCTGCTTTTTGTCATTGTCTTGAAGGAGAATAGGTATAATTACCATTTCCATTGTTTTCACAATTTTTCAATTTATAGTTCTCTCTCCTTATTTCTCCGTCTCTTCATACATACGTGTGTGTATACATGTACACACACACATACACACCCTGAGAGTAAATAAGATTTAGAAACCTGATTCTCATTTTAACTGTGGAGAACTTTCCATTTTCTTGGTCTCCGACGCCTGAAGTTAGATAATTATTCATATCTTGAAGTGTCCATTAAACTGCAGTGGGCTTTTTATAAAAATTATTGTAAAATGTGCTTAATGTGCTTATGATGAGGCCCAAAAAATTTTATTTCCCCATCTTCAAGCATTACTAAAGTGTTTCTCTAGTTTATAGTTATTCACTTCGAACCAGTATATGTAGTGTTTTGGATGTGTATTTGGCAAGGTTTAATTTGTAACTGGCTGCAGTTCAACTTACTTCATAATTTCTGTGGAACAAAGAGCAGTTACATAATTTAACAAACCAGAGTTCAAACTCTAAACTCTCCTTCTCCTCTAGCTTAGTCAAAATATTGTCTCAACTTCATTCCACAGAAAAGGTCAACGGTGAATCTTTGAGGACCTAGACAGTTGCTCTAGTTTACATATGAGGCTGATAAATTATGTTTATCTCCAGAGAAAGAAAATGCATGTTATACAAGAGTTTGCTATGTTGCTTCTCAGATCACGTTTTCCCCTTTTGTCTCTAAAATAGATTTTGACCCTAGAGAGTGATACAATGAGAAAGAAACCAGATGGATTTGTTAGAACACTGGCACTTGCTGTAATTTAAAAAAGTAAAATGTATAAAGTGCTTGAATAATGTGGGATAACTAAAGAGCAGTCCTTTTTACTGTTTCTTTTGTTATTTAAGCTATCACTAAGCACATTTTAAAAATCAATTGATTTTGATATGATGGATGCACATGTTTTCTCCACTTTCTCCCATTGTGTGTCAAACTTTCCCATATTTTTCACACTCTGTTCATTGGCATTTTCATCTTATAGCTATTACTTCAGTAATGTTTGCATTTTCTAGCATTTATTTTTGTGTTTTGATGTATTTTTTGATAGTATTTATTAATCATAATTAGAAATGCTTTTCGAACTTTGTGATGTAAATTGTTGCTTTGTGGGTGTATAGGTCTCCTTAGGACTATATTCATTGTAGTCTTAACTTTAAAAAACTTCATTTGTAAGCTGGGCCTATCTGCTCTACCTGCTTCAGTGGAGCTGTTCTGTTTATTAATGAAATGACAGGTGTGAAAGTGCCGCACAAGTAGAGGTAAGGATGCCGAGAGGACCAGGTCAGAAGGGGGCGCGGGGAGCTAAGGGACACTCGGTGACCACAGCTCCTCCTTTCACCTGCTCAGCGGCTGGCGAGCCGTTGACCTTCCTGTCCTTGCTGTGCTCAGCCAGGGCTGGGGACAGTGTTGCGCCGTCCGACACCCCCCGCCTCGAGGCCTCCCGTTGCGCCTCACTGCCGGCTTCGCGCCTGGGGCCTCGCAGCGGAGCCTTCGGGGAATTATTTTGCAGCCGAAGTCAGCTCAGCAGGGCTGGGGGATGAGGTCTGTGTTTTGCGTTCTCCCCTTGCCCATCCTTTGGTGTGCTCCTTTCCAACATTCTGCTTCTTGGGGTGCTCCCTGAAATGTTGCAGTCACGATTTTCTGACACAGACAGAGCTGTTACTTTGAATTTTCTCTCCTTTCCTTCTTTTTATCAAAGTTCATCTGTTCTTCATGTGGCTCTTAAGGTTGCATAGGGAAACATGTTTTGATCCATATACAAATACTGGGTTAAATAAAATTAAATATAGTTACTTCTTCTGTATTTAAAGATACAATTTGGCAAAGCCTTTAATAGACTAAAATCACACTGGGGATATCTGAAGACGGTAAAAAAAAAAAAAAGCTTTTCCCTCACTTCTGTGACTGTGGATCTCTTTTCTCTATTAACATGGTGCTGTACTTAGAACAAAATCCAAATTCTTTGCCTTGAAGGCCTTCCCATTCTTTCTGATCTGGATCGGGAAACCCTCTCCTGCGCTTCCTGCAAACTGAGCTGCATGAGCTCTTCCCTAGATGAGCTTCAAACCCACCCCTTTGCATTTCCCTTCCTGCTGTTGTATCCCTGGCAGCGCCTTCCTTGCCCGTGTGGACCAAACCTTACACATACTTTGGAGTTCATTTCATGTGCAGTATTTCCCCTGTAGCTTTCCCTAATCCCTCTAGCTGGAAGTAATCTCTCCTGCTTTTTATAGCAAATTATTATTACTTTCTTTTATGGCAGGAGTCACTTTTTACAAGTTGCAAAAACATGCTTATTCAGTTTGCAATACATAATATATCCCGGGAAGCAAAACACCGTGAAAGGAAGTAAAAATCCCTCATAAGATCTAGCACTAGGAGTAAACACCAGTAACGTATGTTGTCTCTTTCTGTAATTTTACACCCATACACATTATTTATTTTTGGATTTAAAAAAAAGTTAAAGTTATTCCCTATATTCTATTTTATTACTAGTTTTTCTGATTTAACAATAAGTTGTGAGCATTTTCTTCTATCAAAATATTCTTCTACAACATAACTTTAATCCTTGCATAGTTTTATTTTTATAATAACTATTAATTATATGATGAATATGGTAGACTCTGTACTACATATTATATTTAAATTGCATAATTAGATTCCCCCAAATCAGCTTTTTATAATGTAGGTGTTGTCCCCATTTTCCATATGGGGAAAGAATTGTTAGAAAAGTTAAGTATCTTGCCCCAGATTGAACAGCTAGTGAAGAGTGGAGTTGTGATTCTGACCCTACTCCACGTGGCTCCAAAGCCTTGCTCTTAACTTATCATTGACTGTGTTTGTTTTAGATGGAAATTAATTTAAACAATTTCCTATTCTCGAACATTTAGGCTATACCCAACTTTTTCACTGATGCTATTAAAAAGAAAACAAAAGTGTGATTAGCATTCTGATAGGAAAATCTTTATGCACATCTATTATTATTTCATTTGAATAAATTCCTAGAAGTCGAATTGTGTAGTCCTGAATATTTCATGACTATCGATACCTAATTAAAATTTGTCCTCTCAATATGTTTTGACAATTCCCATAATAACTAACATAGGGCTGGGCAAGCCGTAGGAGCAACATTTCTGAATCTTGAAACTCCCCCTCTGATCTCATAGCTCTTCACTCTGTCTGTACAAGGACCCTTCCCACACATCTTGTCTTGCTGATCAAGCAGTTTGAAGCTGGAAGCCTTATTCAGGGTAGTCACTTTTAAAAGGAAGTAATTAAACTTGAACAATGATAATGTTTCCTAATAACTATATCTTGCACTAGCAATGAAATCTTTATACAGAGAGCCTTCTTTGAATCCTTTCACTACTAAAGTTTCTGCGCACTGAAAGCAGAGGCAGGTAGTAATTTTCATAAGAATTACTGTACAGCACTGGCAGGTCACTGAAGTGAAAATTATCAGGATTCAACCCAATGAATGCTTGAGCTCCAGGGTTTGCCTTCTTTTACATCTCTAGGTTAGAGGCCATCGTGAAAGCTAAGGGCAGCCTCTGCCCTGACACTCTTCAAAGAGCAGCTTCACGAAAACCAGGGCTGCAAGGAATGAATTGGATCATGGACTCACCTTTAAACCTCTTTTCCAGTAATACACATCTGGGGGATCCTCTTTGAGATTGAAGAAATCACTTACCATTTTAGTTAAAACTATTTTGGATCAGTATATGTCAAATAGCTCATTTAAAGGTTTATTAAATACATATTTAATAAGAATAAGTTACAGGTAAATTCAAACTTCATCGTGTTTAAAAAATAACACATACATTTCATTTAATAATGTATGAAAATGGACACCTTTTTGATGAATTAAGATGTGGGGTTGAAGAGCATATCTGCCAGGATGAGATATATAATAAACACTCCCAAATCTCAGTTTACTTATGACTCAGGCTACATGGCAAAAACAGGCCAGCAGGAGGCTCTGCTAATCCTAAACTCTTGGAATTCATCATTTCCCCAATTTTAGGCAGATAATAAGACATATATTACTCAATACCTCCAGGGAAATCTGGGGAGGCACCTGATTACTAAACATATTGTTATTTCTGCATCGAAAGATAGACCCGTAGCTTGTACAGAAATTAAACTTAGTCTCACTGAATTAAAACCAATATAAATGTCATGTATATCATCAATGGGTCATAATCCCAGCTTTAACTAGAATTAATACTCTCCAAAGAAATGAATGATATTAGGATGGTAAAGTAAACATATTATTGTCATGCTTTAATGTACATTTTCATTTGATCACCCATAGGTACTTCACATATAAAATACTACATGTAAGGCAATGCACACACATATTCTAAAAAAATAGTTACTGACTGAAGTAACAGCATAAAATCTATTTATAGACTGTTCTGAATATGTGGTTAGAGATATGTGAAACAGTGTACCTGAAACAAGTGAGTTTGTCATGGGGAATAGTAAAAATATATACCTAAAACATGAGAAAATAAGGGAAAAATTATTTGGTGCAATCTAGAGAAACCAAATCTTTGAAGGTACAGTGACACAATTTCAAATTCTTAGCTTCCTATTTAAGCTTTCGTTGGATGTACAAGAAAGAAGAATCAGTAAGCAGAAGAAACTTGGATTCTGACTTTTTTCATTGCAAATACTTTTTCAAGGGTGATTTTAACGCACGCAAGTTGTGTCCATTTTCTAAAACAGCGATTTGATTTCCAAGAAGACTCATTAGCTGTTTTCCTGTCTGCTAAGTCCCATTTATTTAGAAATATTGTCTGATTTCTCACCAAGCCAACAGAACTTGTTACATAAATTCTGCAATTGTCAGGGTTGGTTGGAAACCGAAGAGCCCACGCACTTGAAGTGAGATCTAAAGTTGGCTGTAGCAGTCAATGAAGAAGGCTGGGCGAATATCACTGTGGTGTTTCCAGGGTGCGGTTTGAGCTACAGGAGAGCCGAGAAGCCCCTGAGAGCCACTGCTCAGACCAGGCCCATTGATTGGGATGGTCTTGTTCTGGCACTTCAGACCCTGGTCAGTCAGCGGAGATCAGGTCAGCAAACACTTTCTACCATCGTCTGATCTCAAGAACTGCTTCACAAGGTGGCGCCTGATCTGGCTGCTTTAATTTACGCTGCTGCATGTTGGGGTCTAGTCGCTTAGAGCAATCTATTTTTATGAAGGCTCCCAGGTTGCAAGGATCTATGATACTCTGGGATTACAACAGCAGATTGTCTCTGCTCAGCTGCATTTGGTAGCTGTTCAATTTTTGTTTGTGTGTGTGTGACTCTTTGGTGTTAATGAATCTACCTCTAGGACCAATTTCCGGCCCTAGACTTGAAAAAACTATTCTCTTCTCCACCCCACTGATTTTGCTTTAGAGACAATAGAAATATAATCCCCTGTGCCCAGAACCACAGACTTATCAGTTAACTCAAGGACAGAGATGGATAGAAGTTTTATATGAACTGATATTAAAAGAGGAAAACTCTGTGGTTTCTCCTGAAAACCTTTTTATGTATTCTAGAATTATTTGTTGAGTGCTTACTGTGGACTGGGCCCTGTGCTAGATGTATGGATAGAGCAATGAAGAAAATAGTTAAGAGTCTGAAGGGAAATTGGGCCTGGGGGCTGAGGATCACTGTAAGCAGGTAATGAAGAAAATAGGCAAATCAAGAAAATAATTTCAAAGGGTAATAAGTGATTAAAACCGTTTTCAAATGTCATGTGTAGAAATTTACTTCTGGTTGAAGCATTCTTTTTACTGAAACAACTAGAAAGAAGTGGAGAAATTTTCAAACCACTTGTTAAAAGATATCATAGAATTATGAAAGCACAGAGGAGTAGTATGTGAACTAAACTGCCCTTGGGGGAGAGAACTTTGTTTCTGAGGTGAAATTCACAAAACATAAAATTAAATATTTAAAAATGAATGATTCAGTGGCAGTTAACACATTTGCAAGGTTGTGTAACCACCGTCTCCATCTAGTTCCAAAATATTTCCAGCATCTCCAAAGAAAACCCCTGCCCATTAAGCAGTTGCCCCTCATTTCTCTATTCTTTCCAGCCCCTGGAAACACCCAACTTGTATTCCTTCTCTGTAGGTTTACTTATTCTCCGTATTTCACATAAATGGAATTATATAATAGTTGTCCTTTTGCATTTGCCTTCCTTCACTTGGCATACTATTTCAAAACTCACCTGCATTGCAGCGTGTGTCAGTGCCCCAGTCTTCTTTAAGACTGAGTAATATTCCACTGTATACATACACCACAATTTGCATATTCATTCCTCAGTTATTAGACATTTGGGCTGTTTCCATATTTGGGCTATTGTGAATAGTGTTGTTACGACATGCACGTACATGTATTTGTTTGAGCTCCTGTTTTCAGTTCCTTTGGATAAACATCTAGGAGTGCAATTGCTGGTAATTCTTGTTTAATTTCTTTAGGAACCACCAAACTGTTTTCCACAGTATATAAATAATTTCATACACCAACCATGTAAGAGGGTTCCAGTTTCTCCACACCCTCACCAACACTTGCTATTTTCATTTATTAAAAAGGTTTAGCCATCTTAGGGGTGTGAAGTAGTATCACATTGTGGTTTTGAGTGATATTTCCCTAATGACTAATGATATTGAGAATATTTTCATGTGCTTATTGGCTATTTGCATATATATTTTGGAGAAATGTGTATTCGAGTCCTTTGTCCATTTTTTTCAGTTGGGTTGTTTAAAGAGCTCTTTTTTGATGAGCTGAACCATACATGCCTAGGGACATTTAGTGGGTCTGGGCACAGGTCTGAGGATTGAGCTTGCCATAAGCACAGGGGCTCTAATGAGAGAAAGAGAAACCAGCAATATTTTTATGTGGACTGACATTATGAACTAGAATCTAAAGAATCCCTAAACATTTGGTTGATTTTCTCTGTGTAAAATTTGCTTAGTTCTGGGGCATGATGGGGCACTGGATGCAAGGCTGGGTGGGATGAGTCAAATATCTCAGTCTCATTGTCCACTGGATAGAGAGACCTTCAACTATGACTGATCTCATTATGCTCAAGATACTTAAGACCAGATGTGGAGAGAGACTATCTGATGCCCCAGTCTGTCCTTACTCCGCTCAGCTCTTCCTTGGATTAAGACAAGCAGCTCCTCAGTCCATCTGCCCAACAGAGTTAAGAGTGAACCCTCTTGGGACAGCGGCAGGGAGGAATAACATCAACTTCAGTTTCCACTGTTCCTTTATTCCCAATTTCCTGCATATAATAAAAAAATGACCAGGAATAAAAAAGCATGAAGAACATGACTCATAAAACAACAAGCAATGGAAGATAATTTTAACCTTGGAGTTAGCAGTCAAGGCTTTAAAAATAACTGTTAAATGTATGTTAAAGACAATTGAGAAAACCTGAACAAAGGGGATAAAAATTTGGAGAATTTTGGAAGAGAACTGGAATCTACAGAAAATGCTGTATATTAAAAACTAAAATTTATAATTTATAAAATTAAGAATTTATTGGATGGATTTCAGATTAGATTAGGCAAAGCAGGAGACAGGTTGAGCACATTAAAAAACTAGTCATCAGGAAATATCCAAACTCAGCTACACTGAGAAAATAAGAATGAAAAGAATAGGACAAAATATAACATGAGGGCAGAGAGGAAGGCAGGGCCATTAGGGTTGTGGAATTTATTTATTTTAATTATTAGTAATATGAAAAATAACAGATTTATTAGCAGTATAAAAACTAACAGATTGCAACTCTGGGTGATAGGTTCTCATATAAACTTAAAAGGAGGATGGTCTATTCTAATCATATTCCATTCCATTCCATTCCATTCCATTCCATTCCATTCCATTCCATTCCATTCCATTCCATTCCATTCCATCCCATCCCATCCCATCCCATCCCATTTTATTCATTAAAATAAAGTGTCAGTTGTAACTTATTAAATTTTATCTACATTCTGAAAAAAAAAAAGAATATATAACCTTGGAAACAGGTTTAAATTTTTTATTTTAATCTAATAGAAAATCATAGGAAGAGATGAACTGAATTAATAATGAGTAATATAAAACTTCCATAGTGATCTTAAGCCAAATAAACACAATTTTGAGGAGTTTGAGTGATTCCAAAATGATTAGTCAGGTTATAGAAATGAGTGCGTTTACCTTTCAGGGAACAGGGACACTCATAATTTAACAATTGTTGTCTAGAAAGACTAAAAGCAAATCAGGTGTCTAAGTAATTTAAAATTAATTTTGTCACCTTAGTTATTCTGGAATTTTAGTATTTTAAAATTCAGAGTCACTGTTTAAAATGTGCAGTTAAATCAATCTTTGTGAACTATAATATAGTCTAAGCTGTTATTCTATTTTGCGTTGAACTTAAACTGGCCTAGTTAGCTACGATTGAGTTGATGGCTGGCATCAATCACCATCTATCGATATGAATGAGAATCTGGTTGCCTAGCTAATTCTCCTTTTATTCCCCCACTACCCCATTGCTGTCCTATTGCACAAAGGCACATGCTTTGTCAAACAGCCTGATCTTCTCTGATAGAAGATAAAGGAATTTTTAATCAAGAGCACAGAATCTCCAAAGAAACTGTCATCATTCATTTGCAGGGGTGATTACTAGACTATACTGTGTACTAATATAAGAAGGTGTTTTGTTTTGATTCTCTAAAATCAGTGATCAGCAAATTTGCTACAGCCCATGGCATGATTCGGATTTTTGATGTGGAGGGAAAACCATTGTTAAAGGAATGATCCCCCAAAAGAATGCTTAAAGAGCATGTCTTCTCCCGCTCATCAAATATTTCTGATCTGGGCTGAACCCTGGTTCAGATATAAAGTGAGTGAACAAAGGAAGATTGGATGGATGAGGTTGGCATATGGGATGATGATTTAGATCTACACATAGGGGACCTGAGTCATAGAGACCCAACTCTGACCTTTGTCCCGCTGTGTCCCACCCAGCAGGATAGAGTCAAAGGGGCCAAGAGGATATACACACACTCAGAGCCCATTCTCTTTCTTGGTGAAATAGGTTTCACATGAGAACTGATTGCTAAATTTTCAGAATTTTGTGAGGCAGTCAGTAATCTGTAGTCTGCAATCTGCCATAGTAGAACATTTACACTACCAAAAAAATGGCAAATGCTAGAAATCAGTGCTCCCTACTTATGAATGGATTGTTAAACCTTTACCAGCACACCAAAAATTATGACCCTAATCCTAACTTAACTTAGTTGTTTCTTTTTAAAGCTTTAGATCAAAAAGTGGTGGAATGATAACAGATTAATGCCTCATTGTTTTAATAATTTCCATTTAGATTGTTTTCTGTGTGTACTGATCTAGCATTTTACATACAGCAGTGCATCAGTTCACTGAGGTATAATTATCCATAAGGTTACTTTAAAAAACACACCCAACTTCTTATTTTGAAATGATTACCAACTCACAGGGAGTTGCAAAAATAGTACATAGGGTGCCCCATGTGCCCTTCACCCATCTTCTCTGAAATGGTGACATCTTATATAACTGCAGTACAATAACAGAATGAGGAGACTGACATTAACACAACACTATTTACTACATTCCAGAACTTACTTTCCACCAGTCTTTACATGCACTCATCTACCTGTCCCTGTGTGTGCACGTATGTGTGTGTATGTTTGCGTGAATTTGTGTGCAGTTCTTTGCAATTTGATCCATGGGTTACTATTTATTTATTTATTTTAAAATATATCTTTATTAATTTCAGAGAGAGGAAAGGAGAGAGAGAGACAGAAACATCAAAGATGAGAGAGTCACTGATCGAGCCCACAACCCGGGCACGTGCCCTGACCAGGAATCGAACCCCAATCGCCTGGATCCGAGGTCAACGCTCAACCGCTGAGCCACGCCCGGCCGGGCCATGGGTTACTATTTAAATGCAATCTCTGGATAGCACCAGGGCAGCAGAACATTGTTTAATTAGCTGATGCCTTTACAACCTTGCACTCTGCTGACCCTATAATTTCAAGTGGTTTTTTTGGGTGATTTTTTAAAAGAAGAAAACTATATTTTTGTACAAGTTACCTGGATTTTTTGGGTGAATAGTCCCCAAGGTAACAGGTAACTGTGTCATCTGCTAAAGTCTGACATCTTAAAGATGGCCTGAAATATTCCTATGTGGAATAAAGGCATTTATTCCTCCTAAAATATAGACATCCCTGTAGGCGATTGAATATAAAAACAAGTTAAACAATCAATATGGTATTAAAAATAATATTGAATTGTTATTTTTATGATATCAACACTTAACAATCTGGTACTTTAGTTGTTAGGCTCAAATATTGATGGGTAAAATCATTTGAAAACCTTTCCTGGTAATGTTTTATTTTTGACTAATAATATAAATTCCAAGAAAATTTATCACAACTAAATTTTACAGAAAACTTCAATATTGTTAATAGGTTTCCACCTAAGTAATTCATGGCTGAATTTTTGTATAGTGGTCCCCCTTATCCACAGGGGATGTTTTAAGACCCCAGGGGATGCCTGAAACTGTGGATAGTACCAAACCCTACATATACTATGTTTTTTTCTATATATTTACACCTATGATAAAGTTTAATTTATAAATTAGGCACAGTAAGAGATTAGCAACAGTAATTGATAATAAAATAAAGCAATCATAACTATATACTGCAATCAAGTTATGTGAATGTGGTCTCTCTCAAAATCTTACTGTACTCTACTCATCTTTTTCCTTAAAGGAAGCATTTTATAGCTTCTTTTTGGCATATATGAATTGCCAGCATCATTACTCTTGTGTTTGGGGGACATTTTTAAGTAAAATAAGGGCTATTGAACACAAACACTGTGATACCTTGGCAATTGACCCAGAAGGCTACAAGTGACTAATGGGCAGGGGTGTTGGGCAAAGGGATGAGTCACATCCCAGGGGTGTGAGGCTTCATTACTCTACTCAGAACGCCATGCAATTTAAAACTTATGAACTGTTTATTCTGAAATTTTCCCTTTTATATTTTCAGACCACATTTGAACATAGGTAAATGAAACTGTGGAAACTGACACTGAGATTAGGGAGGTCTACTGTATTTAGTCACTGTATTTTGAAACAACAAACTGTGTTTATACGGGATGTGTTATATTTAATCATAAAGTATCCTATTCCCAATTATCTGCTGATGTATAAACTGCAAAGTATTTTGTTTAACCTGTTCTTTCCTATCTTTTGTGGGCATGAGGTTGATGAAGACAGATTAAAGAGAGAATCATTTAAACTAACTTACCTAGTTTTATATTGACTTCTTGACCAGTTCAGGAAGTGGTTCACAAGCAATTTAGGGGACAAACCAGGTTAGTTTTAAGCTAGTGCTTTGAATTAATCACACCACATTCTCTGTCCTATTATGGAAGAGGAAGCTGAGTAGTGAGCTGAGAAAAACAATGGGAAATTGTGTCAGGTTTACAAATTCTCAATTGGATATTTTCAGCATATATTCATTATTTAGTTGTAATATCAAGAATACACAGAATTGAGTTGCTCCTAGAATTTACATTCAAATAAAGAGAAATAAAGCACTCATATATTTAATATAAATTGCTTTGACGATGTACACTTCTGGGTTATTTATGCTAATATTTTCCTTCATTAAAACATACAAATTTGCCTTGATTGGAATGATAAACATTTCTTGAGTAACTATTAATTAATTTTAATCTTACATTGTTCAAGTATATTAATTAGACATATTTCATTACTTTATCTTTTTCCAGTATAGCTTCTGAAGTTTAGCATTTGTGACAATTAGGATCATATTATTAATCTGCTTTTCCTTCATTTTTATCACATATAACGAGAAATTTATTTTTTATACTCCTTAGTGTGCTTCCAAAATGATACAAATGAGCTTCCAGTATCTTCTTATGAAAATTAAACACATCCAGCTTTTTATATGTTTGTGGCCCCTGTATTAACATTTTAAAAATGTGAAAATTGAATGAAGCAAAAGCATTGGCTCCTCAAGAAGAATTTTATATTTACATTGCTCCTACATGCACCCCTCATAGCTGATCTTTCCCAAAAGCATAAATTACATTTCACATGAAAAAAATTACTGCCTAGTAAGAAGTGGAAACCAATCAAAGTACCATTGCAGGAAGCACTACCACAATAAATTAAAATGTCAAGCTTTTAAGCTGTTTTGTTAAAAGCCTTAAAATCACCCATGATTTTTGGAATTGACAATGTCACCTTAGCACCCTCTTTTAAAGATCATTTTGGAACATGAGTTATTTGTCAGGTGTGATTTATTTAAGACAATAAACTCAGATTATTGAGTTGAACAAATAATTGTTTGGATGCCTGCCAAGCATTTAGAATGAATGACTGTAATGAGACTAGATCACTCTGAGGGATAAATAATCAAAAGCTGTGAGATGAAATTAACATTGTTTAATTGTTCAAAAGATCTATTGCTTCCTTCTTGCCTTTTAAATACTGCGCAATGGGACAGTGAAAGCATCATGGGAAGAGCTGTCCTTCATTCCAGGCAACAGCAGTAAGTATGTCTTGAATTTGCATAATGCTTCCGGTTCACATGTGTGTTGTTTCATATTCCGTTAGAACTACACTTCAAAGTAGTTATTGTTATAACATCGTCCATAAGAAAACTAAGACTCCAGCAGGTGAAATAATTTGCTCAGGTTGTATAGACAGTGAAGGGCAGAGCTAGAATCTGAACCTAAGCCCTAGACCAGGGGTGGGGAAACTTTTATAACATCATTTTCGGGCCCTACACAATTATCAACTTAAAAATTAGTTATGGAAAAGAACTCCTAGTTTTTTGCCTGGCTTATTTTTTTAATGAAAGCTGTTCAAACACACGCTTTCATGGCAACCCAGTGTATTAAAGAGTAAAAGTTGAGCTTGTCTTTTTGAATCTGGGGTGAGGTTCTTGAAGTCTTGATTTTCTTACTTTACTTTCTCGAGTATTCCCACCTCCCAACCCCACACCCTACACAGTCTCTAAAGTGCATCTGAAAACTCCGGAGGGCCCCAGGTCTTCTAAGACCCTTGATAGGAACCTACTGCTATAAAAAGGCATTCTTAGTTCAGTAGTCAAGTTAACTAATAATCAGTGGCAATGAAACGGAACAAACTTGTGTTGTTTGTCCATATTTAAATGACAGGGCACCAAAGAACAGGGATTATGGAAGCATATGTGCATTTTACAATACAGTGAAAATGGGTTGTGTAATGCTGAGGTCTCCAAGCGAATAGCTCCCATCTCCCCTGTCCAGGTTGTAAACAATTTGAAAAATAAGAGATTGAAGATGGAGTTCAAAAATACCATCTTCATTATCACACACGGCCAGGCTAGTTTGATCAATGAACTGGGGAGGAGTACATGTGATACTACGATAGAGAGATGTGTGTGCAGACCCCTAGTACCGGTGGTTGCAGGGCTCCCTGGTGGAGGCGACTGGACCTGGAGAGCCTCCTAGTGAGGGGAGCAGGGAGGCCCTGTGCCCCAGGAGAGCCTCCTAGTGAGGGGAGCAGGGAGGCCCTGTGCCCCAGGAGAGCCTCCTAGGGCAGGGGAGCAGGAAGGCCCTGGGCCCCAGGAGAGCCTCCTAGTGAGGGGAGCAGGGAGGCCCTGGGCCCCAGGAGAGCCTCCTAGTGAGGGGAGCAGGGAGGCCCTGGGCCCCAGGAGAGCCTCTTAGTGAGGGGAGCAGGGAGGCCCTGGGCCCCAGGAGAGCCTCCTAGTGAGGGGAGCAGGGAGGCCCTGGGCCCCAGGAGAGCCTCCTAGTGAGGGGAGCAGGGAGGCCCTGGGCCCCAGGAGCGGGGAGCGCCTGGCGGGTGCTGAGCTGAGAGCACCCAGGTGCTAGTTTTAAGTTTACCCGTCAGAGTAGCCGCCTTCATCATCTGCTAGAGGGTGGAAAGACCAAAGGGCCGAAGGAGAGAGGAAATTCACGATGTGAACTTCTTCTTGTGAAAGAAAGGTAAGGTGTAGAGAAGAAATATGTCCCCCCAATAACAGATTTTAGGAGAGAATTTGGTAAATGAAGGGTATTAATGAGTATCTATTCTCTACTCCCTCTGCCAAACACACTGTACTCTTTGTAAAAGAATAAATTAATCCAGTAATTAAAATAAAATTTCTTACAATTTGGGGTTGATTGTTATAATATATACCTTCATGTTGAACTATTAAATTATATAATTCTGAAATTGTTTAGTTGAATTGCCAGTCTTTTAGGAAAACAAGATTGTACAGCATGGGGACTTTTATTCTCTTAACAGATCTGAAACTAACAGACTCCCACACTGCGAAAACTGCCCCCACAAGCATTCATATTCAAGAAGGAAGTTAATTTGTTAGTTTGAATACTGTTGAACACTGCCCAAATGACAAATGTGTTTATGGCTAGAGTAGAGAATTCAATAAAAACAGACAATGGAGATAATCTGTACAATGCTGCAGATTTTGAAAATATGCTTCTGGTATGATTTTTTTATTCTTAGAAAATAATAATTCATATAACAAGCAACAGCTGCTTGGAAATATTGAAACCTGACATTTTAAAATTATTAATTGAAATACTATTGCCATTGCCATTACATTTTATAAGCAGTACTGAATTATTAAATGAAATATATCTGACACCATTTTAAGTTTAATGTTTACTTAAGGCAACACGGAGATTCCTTATTTTAAAAAATATATCTTTATTGATTTCAGAGAGAGGAAGGGAGAGGGAGAGAGAGAGATAGGAACATCAATGATGGGAGAGAGTCATTGATCGGCTGCTTCCTGCACACCCCTGACTGGGAATCAAACTGCGATCTCCTGGCTTCTAGGTTGATGCTCAACCGCTGAGCCATCCCCAGCTGGGCCAGAGATTCCTTTCTTTTTTTTTCTGAGCTATGGGAGCCTCTATGAAGAACTGGGAATCTATATACACATCTCATCATAGGCAACCCAAGTGATGCCAAGGCAGGATTTCAAAATTTTGAATCTTTTACTATTATTCTTTGTGAGCTCAGATTTGACAAGATATTGGAAAATAATAATTTTCCAACAGAAACAATAGCAGTTAGAAGACAATAGAATAGTGCATTTAAGTTGTTGCAAGAAAAAAATGTCAATCTAGAATTCAAAACCCAATAAAATATTCTTCTAAAATGAGAAAAAATAAAGATCATATGATCTTCATTAACTATTTAATATGACTCAAATTTCTCAACTGAGCTTCAGGAAACTCAGGCCTAGTCCTGTGACAACTCTCAGAACCTAATATTTCTTTATTGCTAAGTCTATATCTATACCTGCCCCTAGATGTACCAGACATCATCTAATTCCATCTATTTGTTTATGGTCTTTGTCCAACCTGGAATGTCTTTATCTTCACTTCCACTTTTAAAGTCCAACTTATCTTTACCCCAAACCCTGACTCCTACTTTCATTTCAAAGCCTTCCCAGGCCTCTGTTAAAGCCCTACTCTCTCAAACCATTCATTTTGGCTTTGGTACAAACTGCCTTGCATCACTATTCATTAGTTTTGGAAGTGCCATACTTCATCAGATTTAAGATAACATTGATTACCATGACACAGTATTGTTTTATACGTTAGGAACAAAGAAGGAAATGCTGCCAATTAAACTCTGTGTGCTACCATTCCTTAATGATGGTTGTGGTAATCTATTGTTTTGAAATTTCTCTTGTCTATTTTAAGGGATTTGGCAATGTCTCCTGCTCTCATTTGTATGTGTGTATAAAAAACAAAATATAACACATCATATTCTTTTGTAGTATCTTCCTTTATTCAGGTACCATCACATGTTTGGTTTTGCTTTGTAATAAACTATAAAATTATTTAAAAATATAGAATTTTTCCAAAAATAATTATTTGCTTAATTTGTATAAAATGTATGCCCAGTTTCAGTGCATTTTTCTGCATGCACAGTTTTCATTTCAATGCCATAACATAGGGTAATATTTTTAACATAGGGTAATATACATTCTATATATAATTAGACTCACTCCATGTAGCACACAATGCAACTGAAGTGGTGACAATATGAACAGCTAGGACCAAGTCGTGAGCACATTTAGGCAACGAAATCCTGACACCACATCCTGACACCACATCCTGAGTTTAGCCTGGTCCACAACAACTATATGACATAGTTCAATTTGAGATGTTAACATAAAAAATGTAATCTTAGAATCAGCAAAATGTGTTACTTGCCTCCTAAAGTAGATCTTAAGGTACCAAAGGGCCTGAAGTATTTTTCCATGTTATTTCATATATTTCTAGCGCAACACCATGCACATAGAAGACATGAATATAATCAGTATAATAGGCAATCAAATTTAATAGAAATTGGAAATAAAAACTTATTGAATTAAGGTATCATTTTAAGAACCAATATTACCCTTTATCAAATCAACTAAGATTTATCTTTAGACATGTCATGTACAATCTTCTTTGTTTTTCTAAGGGGTCTGTGAATATTTATGAGGAGGTTCATGTGTTCCCAAGACACAGTACAGTAGATCCAGTTTATTTGGGTACATTGGACACTCTACTGACTTTCTTCTGTCAAGAAACAAATCTTCCTTTATTTAATTGAGAGCTAATGCTAAGATATTTTGTCTAAAATCATGGGGTTTGCAAACTTCTCTAGCCAAGCTATTGCATAACTTTCAGAGAATTTTGATAGTTACCAAGTCCTCTTTTCATATATTTGTAGATGTAGAAACTTGTATATGGGTCAGAAACATGGTCACTCTACACAGAGTGCTAGGCCCTGCAGAGGTGTGTAAAACATGCTGAAATTCTTGTGGTTGGCATGAACAGCCTCACTAATTTGGAGGGAATAATCCAGAGAATATATTCATTTGAACCTTGTCAAATGCTTTTAACTGCATCCAACATGTCTAGGGAATAGAAGAGGAAGCATATTTGAAAGAACAATTCATAGCACCTAAAACTTACGGGAAGCTGTTTAAGAAACAAATTGTTTTCAAAGCCTCAAAAACATTATCAGAGCAGGTTCTTGAATACTAGTGGTCATTAGAAGCATTTCTGCATGTTCTTTAGAGTTTTTATTGTGATACAATAAAAATCTTTGTCTTTGGATGGAGTCACATCAACTTCAGACCTGGGGTGATATAGGGCAACGTACTGAACTAGCCCTGGTTCTAGTTCTTCATATAAAAAGAGGGAGAAAGAGAACTCCTAAGGGATTTGTGAGAAGTAAATGAGCTAATTGTGTGAACATTCCTTGGATCGTGGCTGGTCTCATAGGTATACACATTGATTAAGATTTCTTATTAACATACAATCATCTCCAAATGTTTCCACTTAATTGCTTTTTATTTCAGTTAAGTACCAATGTTCTTTATTCTCACACGGTAGTTTAATTAGTATGGAAGGTCACTGAGAGGTGTTAAGGCACACGCTTGCCCAGAGGAAGCAGTTGATGCCTGGCTGGCTTCTAATTATAGAGCATCCTAGAGTTGCAAAGAAAAACTAAAAATGACCAAGAGGCAGCCCTGTGCCCGGGAAGAACAAATGCTCAGCTCCCATTCTTGTTTTCAGGTCACAGCTGCCTATGGTTATCAGTAGGACATAAAATGCAATGTACACTAGTTTACAGATTATTTTACATTTAATGAACACCTAGTATGTACAGACATTGTGGTGGATGCTTGTTGGGACTATTGAAGTCAAGTGCTGTGGAGAAAAATATGGAGTAAAATATGTGATGAGTAAATATCACAATCACATGTGAAAGGTGAGAGCATGTTATTCCTTATTAAAGAAACATTCATTACTAATATTAATCTAATATTTTTTATTTAGCCAAATTGCTGCCAAATTACATTAGAAACTGGCCATTGGGTCCCATAATCCATAGTATTAAGCATATGTAAGATATCCCTAGAGGTGATGTTTTTAGCCAATTACAATGTACTCTTGTATATAGATGAGATGTCTTAAGACTGTTTATTAAAATCCAGTAGTAAATCAAAGGGGGTAGTTAGAAGTGCTACAAAATTATTTTTAATTTTAACAATTAATTCACTGCATAGTTGCTATAAACAAGAGGTGACTTAATAGCATTGAAATAGAATTTGTTATATAACACTTTAGTTTACAACTTTTCTCAATGACACCTCAGGGATACATCCAGGTTGCCTTACGTTTTATGTTAGTTTATTTCACTAACATAATGATAATTCCTCTATAACCAAACTGTGCCTTAGGCTAGTGTGGGTGAGAATAGCACATGACATTTGTGGAAGACTTTTTATGTGCCAGGGCACAGTTTCCAGAGCTTAGTGAGCATTATCCAATTTAATGCTTTATTAGTCTTAAGAGTAAGTACTTTTATTGTTTACACTTTGCAGATAGGAAGTTGAGACTAAGAAAGCTGAGAGTTGCTAGAGTCATATGCTTGGAAGTAGGAGAGTTGAAGACTGCACTCAGTCCCTGTGAGTCCAGCACCTTTTACTAGTAATTCAGCCTTAATGTTAGTATATGCACAGCATAAAATATGGAGAGTTACTAACGACCATCACACCTCAGCATTAGGGAGTAAACAGCATTACATCTGCATTATGTTCATTTAATAAGGAGCATTTCTTTGGGGAGAAAAGTTTAGCTGAAATCTTGGTGCTCATCACTTCACCTCTCTCGGCCTCAGTTCCTTCACACAGGAAATGTGGGGATTTTGGCTAGACTCAGTTTGAGTATTACCCTTTTTTCTTTTAAAGTATTTTAAAGAGTGTATAATCATGACTCTCATACAAATATAAAATGAACACAAGTCAAAGATTTTATTTAACTTGCCCTGGCTGGGTGGCTCCATTGGTTGGTGCATCATCCAGTTCACCAAAGGTTGTGGGTTCCATTCCCAGTCAGGGCGCTTACCTAGGTTGCAGTCCCCAGTCAGCGTGTATGGGAGGCAACTAGGCAATTGATTGACGTTCCTCTCTCACATCTCTCTCTCTCTCTCTGTCTCTCTCTCTCCCTCCCTCCCTTCCTCTCTCTCTAAAATCAATTAAAACACATCCTTGGGTATGGATTAAAATTTCTTTTATTTAATTTGTTAAGTAATGAGAGGGCCAGTAAGATGTTACAACTGGTACAGAGAAATGGAAATAACACACTTTTATAGTTAAATTTAAAAATGTGGAAGTTAATTTACAAATAGAAGCAAAACTTGCCTTTTTGAGGGGAGAGGGAATCAATTGTCCCTCCACTGGACAGAATTTGCATGCCTGTGGACAAGTTGTAAGATATTTTAATATGAACACCTGTATACAGCTAGTAGATATGGTAGTGGACTGTGCAAGTCTAGAACTTGTCACCTAATTCTGCCTAAATGCAGGGGAGATGGATGTATAAGAGAATAAATGAAATATTCAGTGAGCATTGCGCTCTCTGCCTTCACTCACAGAACAAAACACCAGCAACACACATGCACACACACACACACACACACACATATACACATGGAATTTCATTGTGATTGTAGCAAAATAATGTTTTAATCTTTAAATATAGGGCACTCCTTTTTAAGAATGAGGTATAACTTTCCATTTATTCTGACATTTTTTTGTTTCTAAGCCATTTTTCCCCAAATAGAATAATATTTTTTTTTCTTAACTAATTGCATTGGCTAGCAATTCCAGAAAAATGTGAAATAATAATTGTGATAGCAAACACCTTTCCCTTATTTTTGCTATTAATGGACCCCTTTTTGAGGCATATCTATTGAAAGAAATATTCTTATTTTCCCTATATGGTTAGAATTTTTTGATAGCAAATAGCAGGATCAACATAAATGTAATTCCTTCAAAGATGACTAATCAAGAAATAAGAAAGAAACAAAAAACTTCCTATAGAAAAAAGATAGCAGAATGGGATAGTAAGGGAACTGAAAGAAGGGGGTAAATAGAGAAACTAGGTGCATGACTGAACTTGAAAATGAATTAGAATCTATAAAGGATTTATATGGTAGAAACCAAAATCATCAAAATGGGGACAAGCTGAAGAAAATCTGAAAGAGAAGCAGGAAGAAGATAAAGAAATATAAGAAATTTGAGAGGAAATTATAGATTATAACAAACAAAATGTAGAGATTCAATGTACATATATGTTGTCTGCAGAAGAAAACAAGAGCCAGTGATGAACCAAAAAATAATTTTAAAAGTATAAGAGTAAAAAGTTTGCTTTAATGAGGGGAGAATGAATCTTCAGATAAAAATGCTTACAAGATATGTGAGAAATAATAATGTCATTATATAGGAAAAGTAAAATCTGTGGAATAGGATGCTAAAGTTTTATTCAAAAGGAAAGAAAATCTATCATTTCGATCTCCTTCTTTTCATTGCTCCCTAATTGGCTGGCAATTGGTTAATGATTTGAGATTTTCAGTCATCTCTGCTATGCGGCTGCAAGTTGCATCTACTTCCAGACCTGGTCTCATCAGTGAAAAATCCAGTTTGAGACGTGAAGTAGGGCACAGCCTGTCTACTCTTGTGTTTCTTCTCCCTGTCTTAACTGCTAATTGAGACAGGGGCTTGTGGATTTTCCAACTGGGTTTTTCTCAATCTCTTGTGCAACCTCCACACAGCAATAGGCTCTTCCCCATCCTACCCCCAGTGAAGGGAATCCCTTCTCTGGGATGTGAAGGCAGATACATGTGAAAGGCAGAAAGCTCCTCCTTCCTCAAATGGTGCCCTGCTCCACTGCACCGTGCAATGCGGCTGAAACGTCTGTGATGTTTCTGGAGTTCCCTTATCATTTAGTCCAATTTGTATTATAATAAGCCAATGTTCTGGGAAGTTGTAGCAGGAAGATGGGGCCATTATGAGTTTCTGCATGAATAATGTTTTTCCCCTGCCCTTTCTCTCTGTCCTCCCTTCCCACTGTTGTCCTATAGGACATGGGAGGACTTTTCATATATATGGATTTACATTTACACATGTTTTTTGTGTGTCTTACTCTTTAGTTCTATCACAATTTATATATTTTAATTTTTCCCCCTTGGACAAATAATAAAGACCCTGGACAGAAGCCTCAGTGTGCTCTTCCCTCTGATATACCTCTTTCTCTGTTTCCATAGTCCTATATAGTGAACAATGAATATTATAATGCTCTTGTGTTCCCATTTTATTGGAAGATGATATACATTCCAAAGCAAATATGAATAGCCCTAGTACATTGCGTCTGCCAGGGTCATGTGAGGAAAATAGAGTTTGTACCAAGTAATTAATTTAATTAAATGGACTTTAATATGGGGAACTAGTAACAAAATTGTTAGAACTGATGTCTGAGCCAACCGCAAAGAGTAGCAGTTGCAGGGAATTGCTCTCACTGGCTGAGATGGAAAGACTAAGAGAGGAGAAAGTGATATCAGAGCCTGGGAGCCACGAAGAGCTCACTGTGGAAGCAAGGACCACAGAGAAGATGCAGCCACCACTGGATGCATTCCCCAAAGCTGGGAGAGAGACCCTGGTGTTTTCCTTCCTCCCTAGCCAACATCTCCGTCAGTGCCTACCATTGGCTGAACCCAACTGAAAATGTGATTTCTAGATATCAGTCCCTGGAGTTCAGACCAGAGCAGAGGAAGGCAGAGAATGGATTTACAGGCAAAGAAGCAAATGTGATACACATAATGAACACAGAAATCTTACCAAAAATTTGAGGAAAATTAAAATGAAAGGCCAAGCCTTGCTTTGATCGAGGGACTTGACTATTATACCTAGTGGCCATAAGAAAACAGAAGAAGATGCCTCTTTCATGAAGCTATCCCACCTTCTCTTTGAAGCTTAAAAACCTTTCAATAGGAAATGAAGCTTTTGTTCCTCCAATACTAAGCAAAATAGCACATACTCCTGGTAGAGAGAGCACCTCTATTTTTTCCATTCTTTCTGTTCCTTTCTTCCTAGAAGAACCAGTGCCTACTATTCAAAGAACGCTTTTCTAGGCTACAGAGGTGACTTGAATTAAGCAAAGTTCTGCCCTCATGTAGCACACAGCTTAATGGTACATATATATTCAGAGTTACACATGTGTAAATAGACTTAATGTGAACAGTGTGCTATGAGAGCAAAGAGGAAAGAATAACTGATGCAGGGGCATTTTAGTTGAGTCTCGAAGAGTGAATAGCAGTTAATTAAAGTAGGGAAGAGAAGACACAGGAAGCAGAAAAACTGAGGTGTCATCAGAGAATGGTGAGGAATTCAGGGGGCTTAACATGTAGAGGAGGGAGAAAATCCAAACCCCATTAAGGCCTCGATGGCCCCTCTGTTACCTACCCCACACAGTCACATAGTCAAGGAAGGCACATTTGTTTTCAGTTCCCGTACACTTTCCAAATGAGCCTAGACACAGCCTCAGAGTCCTTCTCAACCCTGGCCACTGGTGCCTGTTTCTAATTAACCAGTGATTATATTATGAAATAAAACTCTATGCTCTCCTTACACCAGTTTGTCATTGATGGGTGTTTCATATGGTAAGGGGAATAGGTAACAGAGAGGGTAGGAAGGGAAATTATGAAGCAGGGAGAGGGATACAGGAGAGGGAAGCTAAAGGCACTGATATCTGTGGCCTAGAACAAAGGTGATCGAAACGAAGATGACGTATTTCTTACAGCGCCTGCAACTGGGCTTCAGGTAGTGAACATCTACCTGCTGTACATTCTTTTTAATGATTCTTTAAAAGTTATGTCTGGGTCTGTGAGTGCTGGCCTAGCGGACATAGTGCCTGCCTATGAAGTTGGTATGATATTCTGGATCTTTCCATACTGGGGAGTATGACTAGGTCGGAATATGTGTAATGAAATAGGGTGACTAGAAGCATTCTGGGTTTCCCCCTGCTCTTCCAATTGCCCCTTCCCTGGCATCTTTGCTACACCATTTTCTTCCAGGCTCTTAAATGTGGATAAACTCCAAAGGAGAAAATCGGGGTCGTACTTTCGCACAGTGAAGAAAACAGGTTGAATTTTAGGGTGAATTCTCTTAAATACAAGTGGATTTTTCTCCTGGAATATTGGGCTCAGAAACTCTGGGCTGAGGCCTAGCTTTAGTTTGGAATGCTTTGGGCTCATATACACTCCTGATTCAATAAATCAGCACCTTGAGATGGACAATATTAGACAGGTATAATGAATAGAACACCTCAAAATAAACATTTAGTACTGTTTTTTAAAAGCTTTACTCCATTATATTTTTATGTTAGCTGGAAATTAGCTGAAAAATTATTATACATGTTATTAAGAAAAATGACTTACTATGATCTCATGCATTTCCAGCTGAGCTCTGGCAGCCTCTATGCTAAACAAGGATGCCAAAGGACATTAATGAGAAAAAGAAAATTCTAAATGCACATTGATAACCGCTTTGGGAACTATTCATTTCTTTGTATCATGTTATCATGTAGGATATTCCCAGGTGTCTGGTCCTTTTGGAAGTTGAAATTTGTGTGAACTGTGTTTTTCCCACATGAGGGCATCAGTGCTCTAAGCAGCTTTAGAATTTATGCTCCTAAGTTTGACTTTAAGGCCTTTATTTTGAGAAAATGAAAACACTTTATGAGCCTCATACATCTTAGACTATATAAAATTAACATTTGGTTTATTTTCCTGGAAAACTCATTCATTCTCTTCTTTCATTCACTCAGCAGTGTAATTGTACCTTCGTATACTGGGGAAGAAAAGATGACACACCTGTGACATTGCCACTCCCTATGCCAATTTATGCCTTCACAGCGGACCAAGGGTCAATTAGTTTCTGTTACATTAAAACGACTTGTGGAATTTAGATGAGCAGCAATACTGTAACACATGTTCATTTGCAATGAAAATTAATCCATTTAAAAACTCTATGTGTATGTGTTCATATTGCATGAATTTATTTTCCCAGCCCAGGATATTGCCATCACACATTACCCTTGGTTAATTCTAAATTTCACACTTTTAGTTGAGAGTGGTTCAAGGTAATAATATCGATAAAACTAATATAGGCAGACCCCTGGTATATTACTCTCGGTCTAATTCTTGGCATAAGGACAAAGAGTTTGTCAGTGAAAACTTTCAGTGGCTTGACTTTTCCCTACCAATTAATAGTAAATTAATCACCCCAATATCAATATCATCTACAATAAGCCCTGACCTACTTTCCTAGTTATATGTCTGCCTATTCCATTCTCAGATGGCAGATGAGTTCCTACCGAAGTGACAATTGACACCCTGCTTTCAGCACCGGGCAGAGGTATCCTGCCCCTTATTGCCTTTTTTCTTTCTGTCCATTCTGCCTGACATATCATCCTTCACCCACATCTGCACCTGTAGAACCTTAGCACTCTTTTTAGGTCCATGATGGATCCCAGATCCTCTGACTGTCACTCTAACTTTACCTTGTCCACCCCCCGGTGTGTGATCTCTCTAACAAGACCACCAGAGGTCACATTGTCTTTGACTCATTGTCACAAATTGGCCCCATTTTATTATTCACAAGTGTATCTGATGTCTCCTTAACATCTTTATATTTTTTATGTTTTTATTGATTCTAGAGAGAGAGAGAAAGGGAGAGGGAGAGAGAGAGAAACATTGATGTGAGTGAGAAACATCACTGGGTTGCCTCCTACACACACCCTGGCTGGGAGTCAAACCCACAACTTGGGTATGTGCCCTGACCAGGAATCAAACAATGGACCCTTCGGTGCACAGGACAGTGTTCAACTATTTGAGCCACACTGACCAGGGCTCCTTAACATTTTATTGCAGAAATGATAGTGGACCTATTTTTTGCTTTTCATTCAAAAGGATGGAATTAGGATTTCCCTTCTGGTATTTCTATGAGGTCCTCATTTTGCCTCTTCTATGAGATTGCCCGTATCTCCTTTGCTAATATTTGATGTGGCTTTGTAATCTTTAACATCTTATCCAAGGGTCACAGCTGGAAGTTCTACTTGGGGTGAATAGTGTAGTCTCAGTTCACTCAATTCCTGAGTTCTGAGCCCTATTCCTAATTTCTTCTTTGACATTTCTATTATGTGGTTGGAGTAAAGGTGGAGGGGAGTCACTACTTTTACTTTGCAGGTGAGAAGTCAAGTTCAAGGAGGGTACATAGCTGGTCTCGGGCCAACAAGAAGCAGAGGGGGAATGGAACAAAGAGTATAGTTGTAGGCATCAGAAACCACACCTCTGGGCTCTACTGCTACTCTAGTGTTTTGAACCTGTGACTTTTCTCTTTGCTGGTGTGGGGTCTTTCTTTGTAATCTAGAAATTACGACAATTGTTTTTTCACTAGAAGATAGTAACAATAGCAAACACGGGCTTCATTTGTCACTGAAGTCCTTCACTACACACACAGCTTATTACTATAATAGTGACTCCTTCCCTTGATCACTTTGTAGGTCAGTTATTTGGTCAGCAAACCATTATCATGTACCTATTGGGTGCCAGGTCTCTAATCTCCTTGCCTGCAGGAAGCTTACATACCAAGTTTCCTTTTGCTAGTTTTTATTAGTTCTAAATTTAACATCTTCTAGAATGTTTCTCTCTGGGTGAAATATGTTATTCAGAGTCATGGACAAACACCATTTTGAAGTAGTTACTCTGTTTGAAAAAACAACAAACAAAAATGCACACACACACACACAAATCCCACAGATATGTACATGTGTAAGTATATGTATGTATGCACAATACATAAGTATATATAATATTTATATATATATATTTCATGTATGTGTATACACACATATATGTGGGATTTGTCTATGTATATATTTATACTATATATAAATACTATTTTGATAAAAGCATAATTGGAAATTAGTTGTATTTCATGTTAAAACTAACAAATGTGGATGGTTGAGTGAATCTAGTCTTCTACTGTTTCTATCACTTAGGGCCTGAGACTGGTAGTTCTGCTCAATACTTTATTCCCAGCCACCTTTTGTGTGGAATCAAAGCTTTCCTCAGTTCCAGCTCAGCTTCATATATTTTCTGATTCAATGTGACAGAGTTTTCTAAGAACTTTTCTTCCTTGCTTTGAAGCTTCTTTCAAAGATTTTGAGAAACGGTCCTGTCCAGCAAGAGTCGTGTGTAGAGATGACCTATCTTTGTTTTATGGCTGAACAACTTCCCTTCTCGGAGCACCTCAAGGGGAATGTGTTTCGCTGATGCCGTCATCGACTTATCTCGTTTCTCTTCATCCCCCTCACTCTCCTGATGAACTTCATGAGTTTCAGTGTTTCCTGAATATCCTGGCTTCTTTTATTCCCCTTTATACTACTTGTGGATCTTTAAAAAGTAGAGAAAAATGAGAAAGGAGATAAAGCAGCCAAACATTATGTGTGTGGTCTTCACTGTATCCTGTTATTTTTTTTTCTCTTTATTTTCCCTACTGATTTCTTTAGCTGAGCTAGAATTTAGACCTTGTCAACAAAGAATGAACTTCAAGAATTCCAAGTTCTGACACAGAAACAGACATATAAATCAATGGATCAGAATGGAGAGCCCACTAATATACCCATGACTCTATGGCCAATTAATATTTGGCAAAGAAAGGCAAAAACATACTATGGGGTAAAGGAAGTCTATTCAATAAATGGTACTGGGAAAATTGGACAGATAACTTGCAAAAAATAAAATTAGATCACCTTCTCACACCGTATACAAGAATAAACTCAAAGTGGATTAAAGACTTAAATGTCAGACTCAAAACCATAAAACTCCTAGAAGAAAATATAGGCAGTAAAATCTCAAACATTTCTCCTAGTAATACCTTTTCTGATATATCTCCTCGGGCAAGGGGAACAAAAGAAAAATAAACGAATAGGACTACATCAAACTAAAAAGTTTTTGCACAGCAAAGGAAACCATCAAAAGACAACCCACTGAAGGGAGAACAAATTCGCCAATGATACATCTGATAAGGGGTTAATATCCACAATTTGTAAAGAACATATATAACCCAACCCCCAAAGTCAAACAATTCAAATAAAAAAATGGATAAAGGACTCAATAGACACTTCTCCAAAGAGGATGTACAGATGGATAACAGACATATGGAAAGATGCTCAAAGTCACTAATCATCAGAGAAGTGCAAATTAAAACCACAGTGAGATATCACCTTCTACTTGTCCGAATGGCTACCATCAATAACTCAACAAACAACAAGTGTTGACAAGGATGTGGAAAAAGAGAACCCTCATGCACTGTTGGTGGGAATGCAGACTGGTGCAGCTACTATGGAAAACAGTATGGAGTTTTCTCAAAAATTAAAAATGGCACTGCCTTATGACCTAGTGATTCCACTTCTTGGTATATATCTGAAGAAACCCAAAGCACTAGTTCAAAAGAATATATGCACCCCTATGTTCACTGCAGAATTATTTACAATAGCTAAGCGATGGAGGCACCCCCAAGTGCCCATCAATAGATGAGTGGATAAAAACTAGTGATACCTTTATACAATGCACTATTACTTGGCCATAAAAAAGAATGAAATCTTAACATTTGTGACAGCATGGATGGAGCTGGAGGTTATTATGCTAAATGAAATAGTCAGAGCAAGACAAATACCATATGATTTCACTTCTATGTGGAGCCTAAAGGACAATATAAACAAACAAATGAAACAGAAATAGACTTATAGATACAGAGAATCGACTGATGGTTGCCAGAGGGGAGGAGAGTTGGGGGACTGGGTGAAAAAGGTGAAAGGACTGCAAAGTACAGATTGATAGTTACAAAATAGTCATGGGGATGTAAAGTACAGCATAGGATATATAGTCAATAATATTGTGGTAACTATGTACGGTGTCATTTGGTACTGTAAATATCAGGGAGAACTCTTTTTAAAGTATGTGATTGCCTAATCATAATGTTGTGCACCTGAAACTAATATAAAATAATATCGAATGTAAACTGTAATTGAAAAAAAAAGAATTCCAAGTTCATGGGCAAAGAACTTGTCCTCAGAAGAAAATAGCGAAGATGTATTTTGTAATTCTAGAATCCCTGGGTGTTAAATAGTAGTGGTTGTGGTGGAGGGGTTTACAATTGAACATATTCTTAACATAACTCATGCAAAAATATTTCCACCCTTCCCTTAATTACCATTCTAACTGGGTTTTTAACATTAATTATTATAATACCTTTTCTCTTTGTTCTGCTGTTGAGAGATGGCCTTTAGGTTGTAGTTTTTTGTATTTTGCTTGTCTGACCTATTTTGCCACAATGAACTGATGCCTCCAACTTAGTTCACTATTAAGAGATGCATCTCGTTTCCTTCCTCATTTCACTGCTCATTTATTTACCAGTTTCATCACCAAATTTCTTGTTACCTGTTTTGGTTTCCCAAAGTCATTATTCCTTTTTAGATTTTCTCCTGAAGCTAACTTTCTTCTCTAACTTATTCCTGAACTTTTGTTTTTCTTTTCATCCCATCTTTTATTTTCTTCACTTTCTGTCCCTATCTGGTCATCCATATAGGATCACAGTCCAAAAGCCCCTTGCGTGAATGTAGTACTCCATCTATCTGTCCATCTATTGGTTTATAAATTCTTTGAAGGAAGAAGAAAAAAAATCACCATTTCCATAATTATCCATAATTACTCTCCAAAAATCTCAAGCACTAAAGAAGCTTAACGACTCATAAGGGTCCTCAAATCAACAGGCAATAGAGAGAGAAAAATAAAACCATGATATGTTGGGTTTTTTAAGAAAACACATATTTAGTTCTTGCTGGGGACACTAGTAAATTTGTTTCTTAACTTTGGCCAGGAAGTCCCCTTCCACTGCATACATTTTAGAAAACACTAGTTTATTTCACCTGTAAGGGCAGTTGGGGGTTCATCTTATAGCTGCTTTAGCACTACTTCTTACCCAGTATGATTTGCTGCTACAAGATTGAAGGCAGGCCATACAAGATATTTTCTACTGATAGTGGTTACAGTAGGGTTGGCCATGGCTCAAAGGGTGGAGAAGGGCCTTTCATTCTTGTAGCTACAAAAGTCACCCATGTTTAAGAGAACTTAGAGCAAAGGAAAGCAAAGATATTGTATGGAGAACTATGCTCATGAGTATATATCCTGTTTAGTAGCACAGTGTTTGATGAGGAACAATATGGCTAGTTAGTGTGTCAAGGACTGAGGATACATCTGCGCATCAGTCAGGATGGGCTGAGTTATGTAACAATAACAAATAAACTCAAAACCTTAGTAACATAAATCAACATCTGTTTATATTTTATTCATTCCATGTGTCCATCACAGGCCACCATGCTCAGTGTCAGGAAGTGCAATCCCACAATGTGCCCAGAAGGGCAAATAAGTGAGCATATTGTTGAATACTATCAGTGATTATCACAAATGTATATTTGTGAAAAAAATATACATTTAGTTCTGCTCTCAGCGAGTGTATAGTCAGCAGTATGTGGAAGGGGGAAGGGAAGGGGCGGGAAAGTGGTAAGAAATAGATTCAGATCTGTGTACAAACAATACAGAGCCATATAGTAAAGCAAACAGAATGCCTAATGGGAGTACATAGTGGAGACCTGGCTCAGGGTTGAGGATCACTATCCTAGATAAATCTGAGACTTGAGGTAGAATATGAATTAGGCTAGTGGGAAAGTATATTATTCCTCGGACAACCTTAAAATGTAGGAATGAATAATCCTTTTATAAGCCGTAAAATCGAGGCCCAGAGAGACATGTAGAATGAGCCAAGAGTAGAATCTAAGTGCAGCTCCCTCCAGAGGCTCCCGCTTTTAAACACTCAGCTAGGTTGGAAAGGGGGAGTTTTTCCTAGTAGGCACTTTGAAAGGAAAAGGAATAGCAGTTATGTTTATCTTTCATGAAACCAGGTTAAAAAGTGCCTCAAAAGAACACCTGTGATCTCAATCTAGGTTAATTTTCTACTACACAAATTATATCACAATTCCAAAATACTAATTGTTCCATAAGACATTATATCTATCTTGGAGGGCAAATCCAGTGGTGCCAATTAAATAGTATATTTCTCTAAAAGCAATAATAGAGGCTTGGAATGGAACAAAACAATCCTGGGATTCTACTGTTCATAAACCTGAGCGAATGAATTCAACAATGGTTTACTTATGCAGCGCTGGAGCTGAGCACTGCATGGCACCTTACAACACAGGGAACAGCCTGAACACAAACACACCAGCCTGACTGCTCATCTCTTCAGTTGGCCGGGGGTTCCCAGTGTTTAGAAAAGGCTAATGTCACTGGAGAAATTTACACAAAAAGGTTGATTCAAGTCCCCATATGCAGGAGTTTATGAACATAGAAAGCTCTGTACATCAAGAAATGTTTCCATCCCCTAAACAGCACTAAAAGAATGCTGGGCTGTGCAAGCAGGCCATAAAATCAAGGCAGCACACAATTAAGGGTAAAAAGTGCTATATATCCTCCAACACCTAAGAGGGCAGCCGCGTAACAACTTCCTAAACACGCCTTCTTGGTACAGAAAGTAGCAAACAATGCTTGACGGGATGCATCCTTGGTAGGAGGAAACAATTTCTCTTCATTTCAAGAAATGTATACAAATCTTTTGTTTTCTAGCCTTTCTGGCAGTATTGAAAGCAACTGTATTGCTTCTGTATTGTTACCTACATTGTCGCAGATCAGTTTCATCTTTTCATCTCTCTTTGCAAATCTTCAGAGCCAGCCAGCCTAGAAGTGGGGCATCTGCTCAGTGCTTTGAGGCCTGAGAAGGATGCCTGTGTTGCCATTTCAGATATAACTGGCAGCCCCAACTGACGACCCGAAATCCCCCTGAGCCTCAACAGAGGCAACCACCTATTGATTTCCTAATTTTTCATCACCAGAAGGCATGGATTTCCTTTTTTACTAATTATATACTAATTATATAATTATAATTATATATATAATTTGAAATCAGAAAAGGGCAATGGGTAATGCATATTGTGTGGGGGTTAACCTTCTTCAGTTAACCTTCTCCCGTCCCTCTTCATGCTGAATGTGAGGAGAGAAAATTAAAGAGCACACACAGGGAGGCAATTTATATCTCCAAAACCAACCAAGCAAAGACGCCAGTGAGCTTCAGAAAGGAGCCTAGAGGTCCTTCTTTCCTCCTTTCTGTTTTGGGATTTGACATAGTGGGAAAGTTTATGATTCCAGGACCTTTGCTCTCATCTCAGCCCAAAGCCTCAGGATGGAACTAAATTGTTTGCTCATGGAATGGTAGCAGTAGGAATAAACATTACTCTCTGGGTCTGGGAATTGAGTTTACAGGTGAATACTGTCTTGACCAGGGGGACACTTTCAAAATGTGAGAGGAGTATTCTAACTTTAAGAGGGAAGAAACTATGATTTCTCCTAAGAGTGAGTATATTAGATAGGATCCTATGTAATTTCTGGGTAAAATGTCAGACCTATAAAAATCAAGGAGGAGGCTGTCCCCAAGACCGTAGCCACACTTTTTTATTTATTTTTAGTTTTGTGGGTGAGAGAATGAGAAGAGATTTTTCTGTTGGATAATCTGAGTATTTCCTATTTAAAAGGAAAGGAAATGGTACACATCATATTTTCTAAGTTTTAGGGTTTCAGAAATATTGTTTGAATATAGACTGTGGTAACAGGATCATTTTTATGACTCATCTTTTCTTACCATACTTTTAGGCTCATTTTGTACTCAAGTCACTATTTTTGCATATGTAAAGAGAAACCAGAGTAAAATTTTTAATATACTTATGCACCAAGAATTATCTGTCCCGTTTTCCTTTTAATATGGCTTCTGTGGTTTGGGAACAGAGTCTGGCTATGACTTAACAATCCTATCAGGCATTCGAGCTTTGACATTTTGAACATAGTTGGAGAACACAGCTCAACCAAATGTCATAAGATGTAAGTTCAAGAACGTTGGAGACTTTTCCATTCATTTCTCTTTGTGACTGCACTACTTCATTTTGTAGCTATCCAGATTTATCTGCCCACTCCTTAACACCTTGTTCAACTGGCCACCTGCCAGGGTTTAGGTCATCTGGGGACACATTAGCCATTAACTCTCTTCTTTTCTGGGATCTGCTGTCACTGGTCACAGATGGGACGCAAGAGAGTTTGACATTGGGGCTGGGTCTGTGCCCATCAGCAAGATTATTTTGCCTCATTAGGGATTATGATTTTTGTTCTATAATTCTTCCATGTTGCTTTTTAAAAAATGTGCTGAATTCTCACTTCAGGGGTATTTAGAAATTGATGTCTCTCCGAGTATTTGTTTTCTGTGGCTGCTGAACCAAATTGCCACAAATTTAGTGGTTTGGACAACACGAATTTACTCTCCTGCACTTCTGGAGATCAGAGCCTGGCATGGGTCTCCAGGTGCTCGCAGGCAGCATTCCTCTGCGCGCTCTGGGTGGGGTCGTCTCTGGCCTTCCCCAGCTCGGGAGGCTGCTGTGTTCCTTGGCTTGGGGCTCTGCCCTCCACCTTCAAAGCCAGCATGGTAAGCGAGTCCTTCTCACATCCTCTCACAGCGCTAGGGCCTTCTCCTCCCTCCCTCTTCCACTCTAAAGGACCTCGTGATTACATTTGGGACGCATGAATAATCCAGGATCATCTCCCTAGTCTGAGATCAGCTCATTGCCAACTTCAATTCCACCTGCAACCCCAAACCCCCTTTGTCATATAAGGTAGCTCGTGCACAGCTTTTAGAGATTAAGATGTAGACAGTTTTGAGGAACATTTTCTTGCCTACCATGCCCAGTTAGATTTTTTTCCCCAGAAAAAAGTTTATTTCTTTAAAACATAGGCACTGAACGTTTTAAAATGATAAACAAACCACTCAATGAATTTTCACAAAGTGAACATAAACTCATGTAACGTTTTAACAAGGACTTGGGTCAAGAAACAGAATATCCCTGTCCTCCCAGAAGCTTTCCCGGGGTTCCCATCAAGTCACCACTTGCCCACCCAAAGGGTAACCATGTTCTTGATATCCTGTGGCTTTTAGTACATTCAAAGAGGCGTGTAACATCACTGCAGTCCATTGTAAAACGCTTTCATCATCCCCAAAGAAACCTCAAACCCCTCAACCATCACTTTTTTTTTCTTTAATACAATAAAAGTTTGTTTCTCTGATGTTACAACCCAGTAGCTGACAACGGTGGCAGTGGAGGCGGTGGCCGTAGGTCGGTTGTGTTGGGGTGGTGTTGGTGTATGTGTATGTGGGAGGGGGAGCGGAGGGACTAAGTGGTGGAGAGCTACACAGTCTCTGAGTAACTGTGTGGCAAAATCCCTCCCACCGCAGAATATTCTTCAACAGTAGAAAACAAGGAATTGTTGACACAGGCTACGATGTGGGTGAACCTTGAGAACACTGTGCTAAATGAAAGAGGCCTCCTCAAGGTCCTCTGCACTGAGCCAGCAGCAAGGGAAAGGGGCTGTGGAGGCCTGAAAGAAGCCAGCCACAAAGGAGCACGGACCGCGTGTCATTCCATTGATGTGAAATGCCTGGAAAAGGTAAATCTATAGAAAGAGAGTCTATTGGTGGTTACCTAAGGCTGAGGGGGGAGAGGATATTAAGTGATGGGTTACATTTTGTGCCACAGGTGAGGTAAATCCATGGCTTACCTAGAACCAGATGAGGTGAGAGAGGTTCAGTGGTTTCTCAGCTGGCTGGATTCCTTAGCCGTCCTCTGTCACTCTGAGGTTTACTTCAAAGCTACTTGGAATCTTAGAAAGACAGAGGCTCTTGTAGTCTTTAAAAGTTTATTTTTTGGTTCCTCAACCTCTTTTTATCAGAGAACAAAGAGCAGGATTGACAAAGAGTTGAAGAATTGAGAATAAGAAGTAGAGGCGGCAGAAATGAAAAAAAAAAATGTTAAAAAACATTGACAATTATATTTCAAGAATTTTGGTTTCCTTTGTACTCACATGTATTTTACTTTATGAATTTAATAACCTTATTCTGATAAGGGAGCCACAGTCACCAGAAGATTGTCCAAGAGGTCCATAGGGCCAAAAGATTAAAAACCCCTAGCTTAGCATACAAACTCAAAAGCTAATTTTGTTAATAGAGTCAAATGCTTTATTTCTGTTTAAAGGAAGCTATCCCTGAAAACTGGTTTTCAATGTGAGTTGATCTAAATCAGTTCTTCCTCACCCTGTCTGGAAAAGATCATAAATAGGACTGATGCCAATAAATCTCTGCGATTGGAGCACCTGGCATAGAGGAGCCGCTCAGGGAATGAATATATAAATGTTTGGGGTTTACTTCTGGGTAACCGAGTCCTCAAACACTTCCTTATCACTGCCTACAATCCTTTGGTAATAACTTTTACATGCACTCAAGTTCTTCTGAGTCATATTTAATTTTCTTTTCTTCAAGTGAAACTAAACCCTGAATAGGAAATAGATTTTTTCCTTGTAAGATTGCACAGTAACCTCTATCCTGATTTCTGTGAAAACTATAACCTATAAACCTCTAATACGTATAAGTCCAATTTCAGCAAGAAATTACCTAGACAAGAGAAAGCAGAGGTGGGCAAGATACACAGTCTGCCAACTGTATTTTCCCCAAGAGGCTTATTTTTTCTCCTTGATTGGGGCCTCCAAGCAGGATTACCAGGGAGTCTCTGACACAGGAAGCTTGACTTTGTGTATCACATTAGGAAATCAAATTAGCTTTCTTCCTGTTACTTTTAATCAAAATATATAGATTCTGAGTATTTGAACATAATTAGATTTCCTTACTTAGCATACACTTTGCTCTGAATTACTGGGTATTGCTGAAAGCCAAACAAAACCTGAAGCTTGATCAGTAGGACTCTACCAGAGCCTAGCTGCCCCAGTGCAGCATTTTAGTGTCTAATCTGTCCTAGAAAAGGAAGTCAGTTTTCTACTTTGGCTTTGATGAATTAGTCACCCGATTGTCATCCTGGTAAATAAGAGCTTAATTATTGAAAGGAGTAGCCTTCCTTTGAACTCTTTAGATTTTTTAGAATAATACTTATTTATCTAGACCAGGGATTGGCAAACCATAGTCTCTGAGCCAAATGTGGCTCACCATCTGTTTTTATTGATAAAGTTTTATTGGAACACAGTTCCTTCATTTGTTTACATAGTGTCACTGGCAACTTTAGCAGGACAACAGCAGAGGGTAGTTGAGATAGAACATATGGTCCACAAAGAGTGAAATATTTCCTATCTGGTTCTTTAACAGAAAAGCTTCACTCACTTTGGTCTAGACTACAGAATGTCATTTGTATCAGTTTGTTTATGAGAAAAAATTTTTAATGGCTTAAAAAAATATTAGTATTTAATGGTTCCAATTTTGGTCTGATTTGCTCAAGAACTCTGAGGCCATTTGATGCTAAGTCATAAGGGGTTACATGTACCTGTCTGGGATTACAGGGATAGCTGTGCTAGGGGTGCCTCTGTATGTGTAGAAAAAGCACAAATTAACCAGAAACATAACTAAAACATGGTACAACCAGAGCCCACAGTCAGGTTGACACTTGTGAGTATCCTGGGAAGGCTAATTAGTTGGTATCTCTTCAAATTTATATATTTTTAGTATTTTTCTAGTTATCAGAGAGATTGAATGCTGTGTGGTGGGGGAGGAAAACAGGAGGACCCATTTAAGAAGCTTGACACCCAACAAATGTTGCTGAGAATATGACTAAATAACTGTTGGTAAAAACCAGTATCATTATATAGATTTTTGTCTTTGTGCCACTGTACAAATAAAAATTTAATGTGACATGGAAAACTCCCCTTGGCATTTCTAACGAATAAAATAAAATGCAATGTGTAAAGCATATTGAGGAAGATAAAGTTAATCTCAACCTGTTTTAAACTGGGGATTTTAAAGGAGGGCCAGAAGGTTAAAAAAAAGAAAAGAAGTAGCTTCTAAAAGTCAAAATTGAGGATTGGAAATATAAAGGGACCGTTAATGATAAGGTCAGAACAGGCCTGGCTGAAAAAGCCAATGTAGGCTGGCAGAAAAAGGCATTGTAAAGCTAGGAAGGAGGGCAAATTAGGTAAAAAATTATTATTATGACATATTATTCTGTTTTCAGGGTTTAAGTTGGTTTTAGGGGTTGGTCTTCTTGGCATCCAGATAACAGATGAGGCAGCCTTTCAGATGGCTCTGCTCTCTGTAGCTGATCCGAGAGGTCAGTAGACGCAGTGCAGCAGTAGAGGTTGTAGAGATACGGCTCAAGAGGAGAAGATGAGCATCTGAAGACAATATAAAGGATATTGCCATAATGCTTGTGCTTATTAAAAGATTGGCCAGAGAACTTACATGCATATACACATAACCAAGGGGCACAGACAATACTGTGGTGAAGGCCTGGGGTGCGGGAGGGGTGGGTGGAGGAGGTCAATAGGGGAAAAGGGGACATCTGTAATACTTTCAACAAAAAAGATAAATTTTAAAAAAGCAACGAAAAGAGTATCACTACTTGGTGCATTCACTGAACTGAGATTTATCTATTAAGTGCCTCCTATTGCCAGATCCCGTGCAGGTACAGGATACAAACGGAAGAAAAAAAATCTGCTCCCTGCCCAGTGGCACCAGTGGTGAAGTGAAGGCTTCATTGCATGATTCATGATTACAGGATGTGGGATCAATGCTGTGTTCGTTAGCAGAACATTATGCTCAGGGTGCTTGGAGGAGGGGTACCCGAGGGAGCTTTATGAATTTGGTATGGAAGGTGATCAGGGAAGTCTTTCTGAAGAAACTATGAAATGAATCTTGAGCGGTAAACAGGATTAAGTGAAGGGGATTCAGGAGGAAGGGAGACAGCCCTAGAGTACACGTTCTTCAGACATCTAAGGGGTTAATGCTGCAGGGACACCTCTTAAACAATAGAAGACGAGAATCCACCAATAAATGCTCTCCACTCTTGTCGTTTGGGGAGAGAAGCCTGGGATGCCCTCTGTGGGCTTATCAGGAGGCCCCCAGTGCGGTGAGTCCCTTGGCACACAGCAGTAACTGTGATAATGCACCCATATACTGGCTTTTCTTTTTCCCCTCTCTTATACTTTTTTCCACACACTCCTTTTCCCTTCCAAGCACAACGAACAACTGTCTGAGGGCACTGAGACCAGGGGTAGTGCGACATGCTCCAGAGCTTCCAGGAGGCCACTGTGGCTGGCGAGCAGGCTCCGGCGGCAGGGTAGAGGTCAGCTGTGGCGGCAGGCAAGGGCTGGGCCAGGGCAGGCTTCTGTGCGAGGCTCAGGGGTCCGGGCTTTGCCCGGAAGGCAGGGGTGAACCGTGGAATTTTCAGCCATAGAGCAACAGGATAACATGCCTATTTAAGCACTTTTGCCCTAATTAAATGCTATATATAACATACCCTGCATAACCTTGTCCACCAGTGGCAAAGTTTGCTAGCAAAAGGCTCCGTGTGTCTCAGGGCAACTCTTCCAACACACCTGGATTGTACACAAAGCAGACCCATCACTGTATATAAAATACACTTGGAAAATGCAATTTAAGACATTTAATAGTTTTACAATAGTAAAGGAAATATATACTCATACTCATAATAGCAAATTTAAGAAGTAAAGAAAAAAGCAAAGCAATAAAGTTAAAATTAGCCATAATCCTACTGCAGGCAGGTACATGGTTAAAATGTTGATATAGTGATAATGTTTTAATACATTTTTCTCCAATTGTTAATTTATGTATGTATATTTTGTGTCACATACTATGTTGCATATTCAAATTTGTATCTCTTTTTCACTTAACATTATGCATGAACACTTCCCGAGGACATTAAATATTCTTGAAGGCATGAATTATGATGAACACATAACAGTCCATTATATGGATATGCCTTAATTTAATGAGTCTCCAATTGTTGGACATTCAGTTCATTTCCAATTGCATGCTGTTATAAATAATGGGGCATTATTTCCTTTGGCCTTAAATCTTTGAATTTATGACTATTTCCTTAGGGAATGCTTTCTGGAAGCCTCAAGGAGTAATTTTGAATACTTTCCTGAGTAAGGCAAGATGCAGATAAATAGATGAATTAGATAGTTTTAGAATAGAAGAATATGAACTTGGGAATTTTTAGAATATTGTTAGTACCTATATATCATTAATAAATATTAATTAATACAAGTTAATTAGTAGAAAAGTTTACCAGCTTATACTTCCCAAGATATTATTTACTGTATACAACTACTTTGCCACCCTTCTTTCAATATGAATATTATTATTCTTTAAATATCTCGATTATTTAAAAAATGAAAATTTCAGTCTATATTACATTTTCAATTTGCCATTGAGGCTCAGAAAAATAATTTTTACTTTATCATGGTTTGCTCCTAAGATGCCTGAATATCTAACATCTAACTGATAATGGTGATAAAACATCCATGGTGGTTAAGACAAAACTAAAAACATCATGGGTTCTAGATGTGCACTCTCACCTGTTTTGATCAGGGTAATTGAGACACTTCAACAAAACAAAACAAAAGCCCTAAAATTCAGGGACTTGCCACAATAAAAGCTCATTTTTTTACTCAGGTAATGGTTCAGTGTGAGTTGGTTGGTGAGGGAGGAAGCTCTCTGTGCCACACTGTCTTTTAGAGGACACATTGTGGGCCCCCTCCCACATCCTTTGGTTGCTGACCCCGAGTCTCTCATTTCTGACTCAGAAATGAACAATTCTTGCAGGCAGCATCTCATCTCCAGCATGCACCTTGCTCCTTACCCTTGCTCTCTCCCTGGGGACCCTTGGACTCCCAGATCCCTCAGGAGGTGTGGGAGGAGCTCACTCAGCCTTAGCACTTGTGCAGCTCAGAACAGCAGGGAGGTTAAAACCCTGAGGGCAGCTAAGAGCTGCCGGGAGGACGGCAGATGAGAGCAGACACAAGGATGCTACTGCTTTCTGACCTTTGGGCAGACGACCCTGGGGACTCAATTGGCAGGCCTCTCAGGAGATGCCAGGAAATACACTTCTTGTGCCCTGACCAGTAACCTGAATAACTCGCCTTTGATTTGTTTTCTTCATCCACTGTCTCACTATCTCTTGCTTCCTCGTGCTAATTTCTGGGACCACTGTCCTAATAAACCACTTATACCCAAGTCCTTTCCTGAGGCTGTGCTTTCAGGAGAAACCAAGATACTCAGGGATATGGGTTCTCTGCACCTTACAGCTGTTCCATTCTTTAAATCTTCAAAAAGCAAGTGCAAGAATGTGGAGGACGGTATGGGTGGTGCCCATGGTCAGACCTGGAGGTGGCAGATATGGCTGCTGTCCATATTCTGTTGGCCAGGATTCAGCTATGTGGGAGGCTGGGAGCTATTACCTACCTGTGCTCCAAGAGGAAAGGGAAGCAGCTATCCAGGAACAATAACATTCTCTGCTGAGATACCTCAGTAAGCTTCAAAGCTCTCATTTCAATGTTCTAAGAAGGGAAACAGAGCTTGTCTCTTTTGTCAGTGATGGGGAGAGGCCCAAGGTAACTGCTTTGCTTCAGCAGTGTCATAAATTAGGACTGTATTTTCCACTTTATTCTGTGAATGTGAAACTTCTTCTACTTCTTTCCCCCTTGAAATTCTGGCTTCCAGATGCTTTCAAAGGAGTTTGCATCACCAGATGACTTCCACAGCTTGTCTCTTGTGATTGCAGTTTTTCTTATTGTTCTTAAGTGCTCTCCTAGTTATTGAAGTGATGATCTTGATTGCAATACCTGAATGCAGGTATAAATTCATTTGTACTGTGTATACATTTAGTCCATTAATGTTTTGAGTATCTATAGGGGACTTTGTGTCTAGTCATTCAGTGAGGAAGAACCAACATTTATGTGGATGGAGCCCTAATCTGGTTCTTCAATTTATTAACTGTGCGGACATGGACAAATCAATGAACTCTGAGACTCAATTCCACTCTGTGTAAAAAATGAGAATAGTAAATTAATCTTGAATTAATTAATTTTTTTTAAATTTATTGATTTGAGAGAGAGAGAGAAACATCAATTTGCTGTTCCACATATTGATGGATTCCTTGGTTGGTTCCTGCATGTGCCCTAACCAGGGATCCAGCCCGCAACGCTGGCCTATTGGGACGATGCTCTAACCAACTGAGCTCCCCGGCCAGGCTTATATGAAAGCACCTAGATATACAGCATGCACTCCAAAAAAGTGTCCCTTCTGGGGTGCCTTAACATTGTCACTAAGCAATAGGAGAGAGGAGACATCAAAATTATTACTCACTAGCCAACTCTCGTTTCTATTGAAGCCTTATTTTAGTAAATTGGGTACTCAGACTGAGGAAAGAACTAAACTGATAAAGGGCATTTTAAGAGACTTTAGAGAAAAGAGGAGCAGGAAGTCATAAAGTGGGTGACAAAGTGGAGGGAGTGGTGGGGAAACAAAGACGCCTAGTAAACTTGTTCTTTTTGGTTACAAGCCCCTGGTGTGTGATGTGAGTTCTCCATCACCATAAACAATTAGTGAAATTAGCACCCACTTGCCAGTGCTCTTGGAGTTGGAGTGCGTGCTCTGGGATATCGCACCCTGCTGAGTGGTCTCAAGTGGGCACTGCCCACTCGACACATTCTCTCCTTCTCTGGAGATTTGCTGTCTGTTGATTGTGGAAAGTCTACGTCACAGGCTCACTTAGTGAGATTCAGATGAGAAGTAGAACCCAGAACTTCTCCTCTAAAGATGGGCTATGGAGTGACAGGATTGAATGGGATTTGTTACTTCCTCTTGTCCAAAGACCGTGGAGTTTGCGAATCCATAAAAAGCTCACCGGAAAAACGGACATATTTTCTGGAAGCCAGTACCATATAATGGGCCATGGAAGAGCATTGAGTTTGGAGGTAGTTAGGCCTGGACTTGAACCCCAGTTCCAGCACTTCCTCTCTGAGTAACATTGGGCAGGCTAGGTGACCTCTCTATCCTCAAATTCCCCATCTATAAAACAGGGAAAGGAATACCTACCTTGCAGGGTTTAGGGTGAGAGGGTTAAATAAGTAAATATATGTAGTGTACTTGTCACAAATTTTGGCATATAGTAAGTAGCATCTTATTATTTATGATAAATGGTAATAACTACAATACTCTATCAAGTTCTGTCATGTTGCATTAATATGATGCTGGACAATGGATGAATTCTGTCCTATCCCCCAAGGGTAGCTGGAGCTATCTGTTGGCACCTATGTTCATTCTACCATGTAAATATGGAACAAGGCTACTATGCAGATGAATTCTTTTTACGTGACAAACCTGGGTATACAAATTATTCTTGGAGGCATCAGTCTGAGAAACATATTCATTGGCTATAAAAATGAGAAATCTGATGCATTCATATCCACTTTACGTGTGCACATGTTGTCAAGGTACTGAGGAGACGTAGGAGAAGGTTAGCATTAAACACACAGTGCTTTCCTAATTGGACTCTAATTCATTATTTGGTCATCAGAGTGATACAGTTCAATGGATCGCAGCACAGAAAAATGCCAGAGTGTTTTACATAATGTTAATGTGTACTTGACTTGGTAATTATCTATCACTTCCTAGTGCCTTGTATTTTCAACAGGCATTGCACTCATTTAAAGTGGGCAGGTAAAATTCTTCCTCCCGGAGGGCTTTGAAAAATAAATATATGGTAATGAAGGAACTAGAACTGATTCCTGATTCTTAGGCCCTCATGATTCATAGTTGAGAAGACCCAGCAAATGAGGTAGGTAAGTGATAATATCTAATGATCTTTGATCCAATATGAAGTTTTTGTTATTACAAAAGATGCCTTGTTCCTACTCATTTCCTTTCATTAGAGAGATTTCTTTGAGCCAGTGTTTCATGGTCCTTTGTGCTCTAGTTCCTGAATAAAGAGGGGATTGACATCAGCAAGACTGAGGAGGGAGTGAGCGTACTTTGTTCAGATACCTAAATACAATGACAAAGGTACTTAGAAGAGTAAGATTTCAGGATTTTCACCTTCACATCTGTGGGAGAATAAATTTATGTATTTTCAATCCACTGGTTTAGTGGTAATTTATTACAGCAGCCTCAGGAAATTAATACAGCAAGGAAGTTCATTCTGTGGTTGAGAAGAACCCATTTTCTCAGTTTTATTATAGCCTCTTGAGAGAGTTCTTGGCATAAATAAGATCCTCCCATGATTCATAGAGTTGAGGATATTCAGCTCTGTCCATGCCCCAAAATGGGAACTGAGTACCTTCGTTCTTCAAGCCTACCTGTCTTCAAGCCCTGCATTGTAGCTCCTCCCATCAAGTGGTGGAGTGAATTTCCATCTCTTGATTCTAGAATTAATCCTTTGGCTGATAAAATGCTTCCACCCTCTCAGAACCCTGTCACCAGCCTATGAACGAGCATACAGCAGCCTACCAGAGGGTTAGAGATGCCATGAAGGAGAGCTCAGTTGTCCAAACGAAGCCCTTTCTCAGAGCACTTAGAGACAACAGATACTCAAACATGTGAGCAAGGCCAACCCACTTAATAGCAGAGTCACCTAACCCAACCCCCAGGTGACCAAAGCGCACAGACTCAGCTGACATATATATAGACTCTAGAGTAATAATTAAGCATCTCAGTTTTGGGATGGTTTGTTAACAGCAGTTATTAACTAATGTACTATGCAATATAACTTTTCCTAAAGGCTACTAAGAAGACTTTAATTTCCTTGTGATCAAATGAAAGTCTGCCTGGGAACCCCTAGGGTCAGGTTGGGCTCCAATATTTCCATACAGGAAGGTTTTATGTTGATATCTGCAACCTGGATGGAATACGGAAGCGAGAGAACTTGTCTTGAAGTTATGTTTGCATAGCAAGCACACTGTTTTTTGCTTTGGTATACTGATTTGGAGTTGAAATAAGGCATAGCTTTCATGAGGAATTGACGCTATAAACTTCAAAGATAAGCAATGAGTTGGCCAGGGTAATATGATGTCAGAGGATGGAGAAAAGGCATCCCAGGCAGAGGTTTCAGCTTGAGCAACGGTCCAGAGGTCCCTTTTGGCGCTTGGTATATTTTAAATAAATAAGCAAGTGTCCACGTACCTCTAAGTGCTTTGCTTCATTACCACCTTTAAAACAGCACCCAAGATGCCTACTATGCCAGCTGTTAGCCTCCCCCACATTTCCTCTCCCCTTCCTTTAACCTACAAAAACACTGCCTGCTGATGAGTTGTAAGTCATTTTGCAGAGGAAATTGGGTGTGCAAATCCTGTGATTAGACAAACAGCCCTCATTAAAAGTTGTAATCCACTGGCCTTCCGTGTTGATACCTTAATTCCGAACGCTTAACAGCCTGAGCACACTCAATGGCCCTGAACACCTCCACCTTTATCTCTTTCCCAGCCCCCTTCCCTTCTCGTTTGAGTCTCCACCAGAAAATGACACAGTCTTCCAGATGGGGTAACACAGCCTTCTCTTACTTGCAGTGATAATAATGTTTTCTCAGTTTTATTACAGTCTCTTGAGAGTGGGGCTGATTTGCATATTCCCTAACACTTAATTAACGATGTCACCTTCCCAGTGCCTTGAAAACAGTTTGCATTTTTTCTTCCTTCCCCGGGCAAACCTCCAACAGTTACCTCCCACATTTTCTGCTGCAGTCCTTTTTATTACTTTAATGACAAATAATTGGACAGATTCTGAGTAATGAGGGTGAGAGCCAAAGGACTGTTGCAAGAGAGACGGCTGTGTGTTACAAGACACTTTTAGTGGTCTCTAAATCAGACAGACAAGTAGAGTAATGATCATCTTGCCGTAATGAGACACAATTAAGAATCACTGCGGCAAATGACAGAGCAGTTCATTGAACAGTAACCTCCTTCCTCACGTTCTCTCCTCCTTTTTTTTCCAAAGGAGATCGAAGCTTAATTATAGCATCGCCATTTGCAATGCTATCATTAAGATTTTGTCAGCACTTCCAATATAAATCCCATATTTTTAAGGGTCTATTACTTAAACATAGAAACTGGTTCCATTTTGAAATTTAGGGAGTCAGATCTTAATCTAAGAGAATCAGAAAATATGAGTCTGAATGTTAGAAAACGTCTTATAGGTACTCCTGGATATCTGATTTCTGAATGCTGGAATACATTTAATGGACCAGGGTGTTTTTTGAAGAGTTCTAAGGAAAGATCCTTTTGTTCAATGTTTCTCAAACTTCAGCATGCATCAGGACCACAGGCAGAACTTATTATAACAGATTGCCTTGCCCCACGCCAAGTTTTTAATTCAGTAGATTCCTAAAAAGTTCCCAGGTGATGTTGCTGCTCCTGGTCAGGTACCACAGTCTTCACCATGAATAAAGGTCAAAAACAGAACTCCAAACTTGGCTGGAGTGGCTCAATTAGTCGAGTGTCATCTGTCACCCTGTGCACCTAGAGGTTGCTGGTTTGATTCCTGGTCAGGGCACATGCCTGGGTTGCAGGTTCGATCCCCATTCGGGCATGTAGGGAAGGCAGCCAGTTGATGTTTCTCTCTTATGTCGATGTTTCTCAAATTACATACCCCAAAGGTGAGTGACACTGATCTGCATTTAAGAGACCAGCTCCAAAGCCATGTGGGAATCAAAGTGTCCCCTTCAGAAATCCACCTCTGACCAACCCTTCTCCACTCTAAGTGGCAGTTATTGTCTTCCAGTCAATTCTTTAAAAATAAGAGACATTAAAAACCACTGCAATTTGAAATAAAATATTCTTTTGATTTTACTTTTCAAGTCTTTTCTAATGAGCTGAACACCCTTTGGAATGTTTTCTTTTTCTCTATACAAGTTCCCACACCCTTTCTCCAGTGATACCTGCCTCTCCCAATAGTGTATGTTTGGAATGGCCAACATTCCTAATTTTATAGATATAGAAATAATAATACAATGTAAACAATTTTCCTAAAGTCATGGAGATTTTATGGTAATAGTAGAGACATTAATGGGTACTCATTCTCCTGATTTATAATCCATATTTTACAATATATATAAATGGATGGATAAAATGCCATTATACTTAATTCTAGGCCCTCTGTAACTGGTTCACAGTGATGCAGTTTGTTATGGAATAAATAAGACCAGTGAAGGAAATTGGAAATTAATTCATCATTTGTGTCCCAGATCCTTTCAGAAAAATGCAGGATTATAAATAAATAATAACAAAATCATCTTTATCCTCTTGTCTTGGGAAACACTTTGCAGTTGGCCAGGTGCACTATGCTACTTATTTTATAAATAATATAAAATAAATTTTGGATAGTGGAAAAATTCAATAGTGACTCTGTAAACATATCTATGGAAGAACATTCATGAAGGGAAGTAACTTTTTAAGTTGAATTTACTAAGCCAACCAATTTTACTAGTATTGTGAAAATACAGCCTAAAGATAGTTAGTGAATTGAAGGGTTTGAATAATATAGAAATTTTCTTGATTAATAGTATTTATGAAATACAGATACCTAAAGTTAATCATTTGCAAAACTCTGTGGTTGTGTCATCTATAGGAACTCAGAAGCCCCTGACAGTTATCTCAATGATTGTACTGGTCAGAATAGGCCAAGTTATGCTGCAGTAACAAAAATCAATAAAACAAAACAAACTCAAAGTTTCGTAGAGCTTTATTTTGCTCCTCATGCAAAATCTGTTGTTGCTCTACATGACTCTCCAGGGCAATGTTTTCCATTTAGCAACTCACTTTTCCAGGCAGCTTGGATCTTTTAGTTCCATCATCTGAGCTGAGGCTTCCTCAGTCATCTTAGTAGGGGAAGAGAATGTTGGCGGGCTTTGAATTGGCAATTAAAGTTTTAGTCCAGTAGAGTCAGACATCACTTCTGCTGACAGACTATTGGCCTAAAATAGTCACATAGCTCCGTCCAATTCCACATGGTAAGGGAAAGGTCATGTGTTAGGAGGAGGGAGGACTAGATAAATAGAACTAGAAGTCACAGTGGTACAGACAAAATTTCCTGTTTTTTCAAAAGTCTACACAAAATTACCTCTACTCTGAGAATCCATCTTTGCTTTCTAATTTCACAGTATGAGATTTTTATTTGTTGTTCTGGTTAATTGTCTCTGCTTTGCACTTTTATCACTGAAACATAAACTAAGGCCTTAATCATGTTGAACATATGTGATTTATGAAGTACTTTTATATTTATTATCTCAGTTGCTATAACCCTGCAATAATGTTTATAGGAAGGTATCATTGTTATTAGTTACGGAAAATGGATTCAGCAAAGCATAGAAACTTCCTCAAGTTTTTTAAGTCATGTAAGTGCTGAAGAAAAAACCAAACCTCAGATCTTCTGACTACATACTCTTATATTCATTCTATTATAAGTTGTATCTTTTTGTGATTATTCCCACTGTGTGACCCAGTCACAGAAAATTCTGTATCTGGTTTGCTTTAGAGTTTCAGAGTCAGTCCAGAGGGTTTATGAGGTCTGGGGTTGTTTTGACATAAGGTTGCTGCAGAAATCATTAGTCCATAATTTTCTTAAGAATCTAAAATGCACTCTGATCTTATTCCACTTTATTTGATTCTCACATGTGCTTTTACAATTTTGGATTATTGGCTGTTAAATTAATTTTATTAAATATCTGTGATTACAGAGTCTGGCTAATGCAGTTCTGATATGTACCATTTGTACTTCTTTACCAGTATATTGACATCTGTCAACCTTTATGGTGTCACTTTATAGTTCCTCTTACCCTAGAACTTTAATGCTTTTTACAGAAACTAAGCTCCTTGGAATTAGGTGCTTGCCTTTTCACCAAGGGAGAAAATGAGGCCCATTGGGAGCCATATTGCAAATTGTCAGTTACAGACCAGCCATTCTTCCCATGGCTCTGGTGGTGAGTAACAACATTATGAATTTATTTTCCCATATCAAAGTGAACTCTGAATGCAATTGTAAAGTTTATAAATGATCATCAACAAAATATAAGAAATGTAACTTCTTTCCCCTTAAGTAATTCAGGCTAAATATCTGTTTACAAGCTCCTGTTCCATTGGCGGTAGAAACTTAATTTCATGCTTTTAGGGTACTTACTTTCAATAAATTCTGTTGGTGCCCCCACCATATCTCCTTGACATTCACCACTTCCATACATACCAGCAGTGTCTTACTGCAAACTTCTACAACTCTCTACTTTAGGGCTCTCCCAGTCACCCACATGGAGGGCAAAATGGAAGTAATGAAGAGTATCCCTCAGCAAATTATTGATGGGGGTTGGAGAATAAATACTCTAGCTTCCTAGCCCCTGAGGTGGAAAACTCTGAGGTATATTCCACAATCTCTCCATAGGTCGCTGTTGGGATTGACTCAAAGTTGCTCATAGCAGTAACCTCTTTATTAATGCATGCATACTAGTTCCCTTCTCTTCCCTATTTCATTTCCCCATTCTTCTATGAGGCTTCCTGTAATCACTACACAAAAAAAGCCTCTTACTTTTACACCCCTACCTCAGGTTCTCTTTTGGAGGGACCAGTCAAAGACACTCACCCTCCCAGTTTCTCCAGTGCCATATCTAAATTCCATTAGCTCTTAGAATGTCGAAGCACAAGTAGAGGGGTGGTTTTTATATGGGACTGAGTCCCAACTGGGTAGAATATATGAGTCTGGGAACCAAAGGGTGGAAGTAGAAGTGGTCCTGCTCTTTATAACCTCCAGAGACCTCATGGGGGAACTTGTTCTTCCCATTCCCCCAAGTTCTCAGATGCAGAGATCTTCCAAAAGAAGGCATAGAGTTTCACTCAATTTAAAGGTAAGGTTGCTGCCTGATGCCCCTCTCATGCCAGTAGACCAGTAAGCACAGAAAGGAGCTACCACACTGGCAGGGGTAATTATCACTGATCATCCTAAGTAGTAGGAATGCTGCCACATAATGGGGCAGAAAACAATATGTTTGGCATTAAGGTACAGTGGCACCTCGGTATTTGAATGTCTCCGTTGATGAACATTTCGGTTTACTAACGCCATAAACCCAGAAGTAAATGCTTCGGTTTTCGAACATGCCTCGGAAGTTGAACATGCCACACGGCTTCCACTGAGGGCAAGATCCTGAGGCCCACCTGTTGGCTGTTGATCTCTCGGTTTTTGAATGTTTCAGAGCTTGAATGGTCTTCTGGAATAGATTACATTCGAAACCCGAGGTACCACCTTAATTTACTAGGGTATCCCCTAGTATTCCTATGCTCAGTTTAACTGTAAATGGTCAAGGACAGAAACCATGGCCTTGTAAAGGCCTCAGATCCTTTAGTGGTGAGGATCTTGGTCATCCTGTCAGGTAGGCCACTTAAAGAGCAGAAATGTATAAGCTAAGAATGAGATAAGTCTAGAATTGAAGGTAAAGGTTGAAGATAATAATGCAATTATGGTCTAGAGCCTAACTGCAACACCAGGTACTGAAGTCTGACCCTTTGAAAATCTCCCTAGGAATTGTGACCATAGAGTCCTAGAGTAGCTATGCCTGGATGATGAAGAGAGTGAATGGAATGTGAGAAACAAGTGGATTTGGGCAGTCCAAGGGGCGGACTGTGTTTTGGTGCCTTACCCAGTCCTCTTTAGTAGGCTGCTGTGAATGTCGGCTGTAAATGCTCGCCAGTGACCTTCTACTTTGTATAAATTGCTTTTACTTGAGGGGTTCTTAAATATCATCCTCCATCTAAGGAAGGCCCAATTGCTGAATGATATGAGAGTACAAAAGGTAAGCCCTTGCCTCAAGGGAATACAGCTCTTTGGTACAATTTACACTCCAGAGACTTTTTGACTCTAAGACCACATTCTTGCTCAGTTCTTACCCCCCTCTACCCTGCTTCACTCCTTCCCTTCCAGGACTGTCTGTCCAGAGCACTGCATCAATTCATCATGCGTATTCAAGCACCTGTCACAGAGTACGCTTCAAGGGAATTTGACCTAAGATACTCAATTACACAAGGTAGGCTATTTCCTCAGATTTACATAATTTTACAGTAAAAAAGCTTTTTCTCATTTTCTGAAAAGACAGGACAAGTCGAAGTTATGATTTACAAGATGTTCTTTCATATAAAATTTTATAATCAGTCATATTCAAGGTCATATTTGAGAAGTCTTATTTTCTTGGCTAACTGAAGCCCTGCTTTATAAAAACTTCAGCCAAAATAACTTGCCGGAATAATTGTACATTTGAAAGGTGGGCTCGAGCTCATCTTAGCTGGTTAGAGATAAAAATTGAAGATAGTCAAGACTATGGATGTGCTCTCCATGTGTTAGGAAGTAAAATAACACAAATTGGAACACTCAGAAATATTTTGCATAAAAATATGCTTGTCTTTATCTCTATCTTTGTCTGTGTCTATCACCTATCATCTATCTATCTATCTATCTATCTATCTATCTATCTATCTATCTATCTATCTATCTATCATCTATCTATCTATCTATCTATCTATCTATCTATCTATCTATCATCTATCTATCATCTATCTATCTATCTATCTATCTATCTATCTATCTATCTATCTATCATCTATCTATCATCTATCTATCTATCTATCTATCTATCTATCTATCTATCTATCTATCTATCATCTATCTATCTATCATCTATCATCTATCTATCTATCTATCATCTATCTATCTATCTATCTATCTATCTATCTATCTATCTATCTATCTATCTATCATCTATCTATCCATCATCTATCTATATCTATCTATCTATCTATCTATATCTATCTATCATCTATCTATCTATCTATCTATCTATCTATCTATCTATCTATCTATCTATCATCTATCTATCTATCTATCTATTATCTATCTATCTATCTATCTATCTATCTATCTATATCTATCTATCATCTATCATCATCTTTACATGTATTTATATCCACAAAATCTCTTTTTTATTAGGCCAATATAACTAGTTATTGCTAATATGAAAGCAGCATATATACTGTGGAAAAAACAATGGGTTAGAGAACTTTAAGTAGGTGCCTCAGTACCATAGTCTATGGGTGATCATTAGGGCTATCTGATTGGGTAGGCAGACTCTCAATTCTTATTCAGCCACAATAGCTTGGTTTTATTTGGTTGTACTTTTGGGCCAATGCTTAGCTCTGACAATTTTTTTAGTCCCATTCCTTGCCACTGTTCCTTTGTATACCATGCTTTACCCATTTTTGAAAAAAATATAACTCTGAGAAAGTGCCCTGCTGTTTTCATCTTTGAACTTCCTACAGGTCATTCACTTCCTCTGCCTGGTACCTCCTTCCACCACCCACATTTCTACATGGCTAACTCTACTTTTCTTCAAATATCCCAACCACTAGGAAATCACTGATTGCTTGTAGGTCCCATTATATTTTGCTTAATGCTTTTTTAAACTGTCTGTTGATATCAAGGAATACACATTCAGTTCTCTATCCACACTGCCAAACACAGAGCCTACCATATAGTAAATGTTCAAAAATGGCACTTATTATTATTATTATTGTTAAAAGTAGAGACAGAACATACATCTGAATTTTAATTAAATTCCCTCAGTTTTAAAAGCTCAGACATAAAACCTTTAGTGCTCAATATTGATATATAACATACCTGCCACATTAATTTTTGTTTGTCTTTTATTTTCCCACGTTATCTAATATTGATAAATTGTCCATAATATAATGCAAATCAATGTAAATGTACTGCATGGGGAAATTGTAAATTATCTTCCAAATCAGGAAGGATTTTATAAAGTTTATGAAAGTGATAGAATCAATGAAAAGCTGTTGAAAAACATGGCTGTCCAAATGAAGAGTGGAGAAAGATAAGCATGCAAAGATGGCTCAATCAGGACCTCAAATAAGAATAATTAGTATAATAAAAGGTTAAGAGAAACTCTTGGGAACATGGTTGAAACCTTTGACTATTTTTGCAGAAGTTACCCACTTTATATAGTAATATTATAAAATTAAAATGTGACATAATGTTCTATCAATATTTCATATCTTAAAAAAATTTGCCTCTTAAGAAAAAAAATAATTCTAGGAATTAGTATAAAGATACAATTCTTACCTAATTTTTATTAGTGGTATAAGATACATACACTTTTCTTATACTTTGAAGTTTCATTTTCAATATACTAGCCAAGTCAAGACATTTTACTTTTCACCATGAGATTTTGGTTCCCATTTTAAGTGGATTCATTTTAGTGTTGTTCTTTTTTGGGTCCTGAGTATCTTCATATATTGAGAATCTCTTGTAGTTAAATTCAGGAAAAAAAAACTAGAACTAATACCTGACATTTGTAGGTAGATGACCAGAAGACTCTTGACAATGAAAGGAGCACACTTAAAAATCATATCAGGACAATAGGTATAACCTGGAACTGCTCTGGGAAAACTGAAACACAAAACCATGCTTCTTTAAGGGGGTTATATATGTTGAACTATTTATGGAAGAAATATTTTCTGATGGTATAAGCAATCTCCTACAATAGTGACTTCCCTGCCATTGGGAGTACTCAATAAGGCTATCTGTCAATAATGATAATAAATGACATCTGAGGTCCTGTTTCCAATCCCCAAGAGCACTGCTCTTTGATATATACCTAAAGCCATTATATAGTCCTGCTTGGCTACAGAGAGCCCTTTCATCTAAAAAAAAAAAAAAAAAGGCATTGTATCTGTTTTCTGCTTGCCCTGTAAACCTACTTGATGGATGGTAGGGAGGAGGGTGTTGGTGTTTGATAAACTCATTGCTGGCTGTTTCCAGGCTTTATCACATTCTTCACTTGGGTCCTCACTACCTATGGCTGAGGCTTGGATTACCTTAGATGTCCGTGCCAGGCACACTCAGCCTTATGGAACTGAATTTACAAAGATGAGAGTGGAAAGGCGGAACTTTAATGTCAGAGATTAAAGGTAAAGTTTTAAGTATGGTATTTATAGATGAGGAAATGGAAGAGTTTACCAACTGGTGAATGCTTTAAAGAGCAGGGGGATGTTTCTTACTCTTTCAATAAAGAGAAAAGCTGGATGAAAACTGTCTACCAGTCTCTTCAAGCATTGGCATAAATCAATATTTCCTAAGAGAAATTTAATAACACATTCTACTAGACTTCTGAGTCAACATAGCATCTTGAAAACATGTGTGGATAAACTGAGAGGCAATCATTTAATATCTGGATATCTACAAAAGCTGGAAGGAAGTAGGATTTTTTTCTTAAGCCCTGTCGCTAAGCTAGTTTCCCCAAATTTTGCCAGTGGTATTTTCAACTTACTTAGAGAAGATCTTATCTGCAGGCCAACAAACAAAACAAAACAACCCAGAAGACAATAAAGAAAGAGGTAGCAAATGTAGACAATTTCAAATATAGAACTTCAAATGATTCTGCTTTCATTACCACTTCTCACCTTTCTTCTCTGTCTCACTTGCTGAAGCTTACACCTCTCAGGGGTTTTGCTGCTGACAGTATCTTCCTTGTAATCAGCAGGTTTCCTTGTGTGAACTCTAGGGACAACATCTCTCCTCTGTTCTATCTCTCTTGAGAAATTTGTTAATACTGTTTCATGTACTGATAGCTTGCTCTCTGCCTACACACTGTAAAGTGAAGTAGACAAGCCCCACCCACCTACGTGGAACTTCTTTTCAGGCTTCCTGATATGAATGGAAAAGTTGGATATATTCCAGGTATGCAAGGCTGGTTCAACATTCAGAAATTAATCAGTGTAATATATCCTATTACCAAGCTAAATAAGAAAAAAACACGTGATCATCTCAATTGAGGCAGAGAGGACATCTGACAAAATTTAACACATACTAATGAAAAAAAAATTAGCAATTTAGGAATGAGGGGATTACCTCAGTGTGATAAACAGTATTTATTAAAAAACTACAACTATATCAGGGTGAGAAATGGAACGTTTTCCTTCTAAAATCCAGAAAAAGGAAAGGATATCCTTGCTTACCATTTTTACTAAATGTAGTACTGGGTGTTCTAGCTACTAAAATGAAGCAAGAAAATGACGTAAAAGGCATACAGATTGGAAAGGAAGAGATAACCTTTTTTCCTTTTGCAGATGACATGATTATATACATATAAAATTACAAAGAATCTACAAAACACACCTAGAACTAATAAATCAGTTCAGCAATGTCATAGTATACGAGATTCATACACACAAAAAAATCAATCCCATTTCTATATCCTACAACAAACGTGGAAACCAAAATAAAAAGCACAATACCATTTGCAATCACTCTAAAGAAAACAAAATAGATACACACTTAACAAAACATATGTAAGACCTGTATGCTGAAAATTACAAATGCTGATGAAAGAAATCAATCAATAAATGGGTCCCTGGCCGGTGTGGCTCAGTTGATTGGAGCATTGTCCCATACAACGAAAGGTGGCAGGTTCAATTCCCGGTCAGGGCACATGCCTAGGTTGCAGGTTTGATCCCTAGTTGGGCCTGTATGGGAGGCACCGTACAATGTTTCTCTCTCTCTTTCCCTTCCTGTCTCTCAAATCAATTTTTTAAAAAGTTAAAAAAAATGAAATACATGAAAAGACATATAGTATTGATGAACTAGAAGACTCAACAGAGTAAAGATGACAATTTTCCACAAATTAATCTATCAGTTTAATAGAATTCCTATCAGAATCCCAGCGACGTTTTCTGTACACATAGACAAGCTTGTTCTAAATTTTATATGGAAAGGCATAAGCCCTAGAACAGCTAGGACAACCTGACAAAGGAAGATAAAGTGGGAGGAGTCACGATCACATACTAAGGCTTACTATATAGCTACAGTAATCAAGACCGTGTGGTATGGACAGAGGGATAGACACACGGATCAGTGGAACAGAAAACAACACCCAGAAATAGACTCACACAAATACTCCCAATTGATTTTGGCAAAGGTCCCGAAGTAATTCGGTAAAGAAAGCATACCTTTTTTAACAAATGGTACTGGAGTAATTGGACATCCATAGGAAAAGAATTTTGACTAAAACCTTATACAAAATTTAACTCAAAATGGGCTATAGACTTAAATGTAAAATGTAAATCTATAAAATGTTTAGAAAATAAGAATATAGGGGGAATTATCAGTATGTAAGGAAGGATAGGCAGAAATTTCTCAGACTTCACACCAAAAGCATGAAAAAAGGGAGGGGGGGGTGAGAAAAAATTGGTAAATTGAACCTCATCAAAATTTAAAGCATTTGCTCTGCAAAAGCTCGTATAAAGAGGCTGAAAAGGCAAGTTACAGACTGAGAGAAAATTTTTGTATACAACATCTCCAATAAGACTACTATTTAGAATATGTAACAAACTCTCAAACTCAGCATGGAAAACACAAACAACCCAATTATAAAATGTGCAAATGATATGTAGAGACATCTCACTGAAGAGGACATACAGATGGCAAATAAGTACATGAAAATATATTCATCATTAGCTATCAAGGGAATATGAATTAAAGGTACAACGAGATACCACTACACACCTATCAGAGCGGCTAAAATAAGAAACAGCGACAACACAGAATGCTGGTGAAGACGTGGAGAATCCAGATCACGCATACGTTGCTGGTATGAATGTAAATGGCACAGCCACTTGGCAAAAGAGTTTGGCAATTTTTTATAAAACTAAACATGCAACTACCATATAACCCAGCAGTAGCGCTTTTGGGTATTTATCCCAGAGAAATGAACATGTATGCTCACACAAAGCTTGTACATGTAATGAACATGTATGTTCACACAAAACCTGTATGTGAATGTTCCTAGCATCTTTACTCCTAATAGCAAACAAATGGAAACAGCCCAGATGCCTTCAGTGGGGAAATGGTTAATTAAACTGTGTTACATACATATTGTGGAATAGTAGTAAAAAGTAAAAAGGGAAAAAAGATCAATACACACAACTTGGGTGAATTTTCAGGTAATTCATGCTGCAAGTCCAAAAAGGTGAATAATACACGATTTCATTTATATAGCATTATATGAAGAGTAGGGTGACAGAGCAGCGAGTCCAAACTACAACATGGAATTAGTGGGCTCCAAGTAAAATATTTTCAAAGGATGCAGATGTATATCAAGTAAAAGAGAATGAAAGCCTGCAAAACATTAGGCCCAGGATGAAGGTTATAATTTTTTTCAACTATAAAAAAAGAAAGGCAATAAAAATGCCAGCAAAAAAATACAACTCATGGCTAAACACAAAACAAACCAAAATATGGCATGGTTTTGATTTATTGGTAGAAGAAAAGAAAGGAAACATCACCGGTGACTTTGATTTTGTCTAGAGTCAGTGATTTTGATAATAGGAACATTGAGATTTAAATGACAGAGAGAGTTGTGATGTCATTGGAACTGTAGACAATGAAATGTAACTCTAGCATGCTCTTTGACTTCACAGATGAGCAATATTTATAGTTATAATTGTTAAAAACAAGCAAATGAACAAAATCAAGCCAAGACAATAGGCCAAAAATGGAATTGCTATGCTAAGCCCCATGTCACCAAACCTAGACTTAACTTAAACTTAATCACAGTTTTAAAAAAGACTTTCTACCTATGAAAGTCTTTCATTTTGTACAGTTCTTCCCAGCTCTTTTCTGTCTGCTAGAGTGGGCGCTGCCTGATTCAACTCAATTTTTGTTCAAATAAACTTAAAAAATGTTAAGTATGTCTCAGTTTATCTTTTAACACAACCATGCAAAGGTTTTTAGTGGCGGTAAACTTTTGTAATCAATCTGTAATCAAAACATTCAATTTAAACAATTGAATGTTTAAAATAGATTGGGAAGTGGGAAGGTGCGGTGTGTGTGAGAGAGAGGGTGGGATAGATGAACTTGAAATTCTTATTTTACAAATTGGGGGTTTAATTTATAATTTCAAAAATGTATGGAACACAAAATCAGGGGAGACATATTTCATTAGCAGTTTTAAAGGTAACTTAGAAGCCCTAAAAATAGTGGTATAATAATTAAAAATTAAGAGAAGGGGAAGAGAGTATGGGGTGATATTAGCATGCTTTTCAATAATACCAGGAAGTTCAACTAAAATGATAATATCTGTACATCAAAAATTAGCCCTAAAACAAATTATTCAGGTCCACGATTTACTCACAAAAGAACTAGAAACAAAAATCATTAAATGTGATTGCCCCTGGAGAGTGGAGCGGGAAGTTGCGAGGTGACAGACTCAGTGCATTTTATAAGCCAGTCTATTCTATTTGATTTTCTGCTACATGCATACATTACATTGATCAAGGAAAAAAAAAATTATACAAGATTCACTAGCTGTAACCTCATGGGAGGCCTTGGCCCAGTATCACTCTGCAGGGAGACGTAAAGTCACACAAAAGGTGCACACTTAGGAAACATCTGCCACTGCAGCGAAACTGTTGAGGACTGAACAATAAAAGCCACAAATGAGAATCGCAACCCAAACACCACATGTAGGAACATCTGTGTTAATTCTGACAAATTCTGCCGGTCACGGCCTGACCTCATCCATCACCGGCAAACACCTAACGCGATCAGGGAGAGAACAGCCTTGCCTCGGAGGCGTTAATTCCATCCGATCCATACAGGCCCAGGCGACTGGGCAGCTGGGGCAATTCCAGCGCGACCGGTGACAATGCTGGAGCCGTGTCCGTAAGGACAGCTTATTCTGTCTGTGCGCTCTCCCCGCTCACAGAGACGCTTAAACGATTTCTGCTCTGATCTGTATGCATGTTGAACTAGATTTCTAGAACCTATTCATGCGATGGCAGTCAGCCTGTTAAGTCCACACCTCTGGCCACAGTTGCAGGTTTTTCCTGCCATGGTCCCCTTCCACCCCCTCTTTCTGTGAAGAGCTGAGAGCCTGCAGGCCCTCAGATCCTGGCGGCCCTTTGATGGCCCGGTTCCCAGGGGGGTCCTCAGAGCTGACGGGGCCTCTGGGAGCGGAGCAGGCCTGGACTGGGGCCCGCTGCGCCGCAGGCTCCGCAGCCCGAGCAGCACGGTAGGTGGAGCTCGGGTGCCGCCTTACACTTGGCCTTTGCAGGGACGCGCTGCTGCTTTTAAGCCCCCGGCGACTCCACTGACCCTTTCAGCGCAGAGGGCTCCCTCGGAGCAGCGCGCAGATGTGAATAGTTATGAGGAGGGAGCAATTCTTGGGGGAGGGCTCCTGGCCCATCCTGTCAGAAGACGACGGGCAGAGGCTCCCTTGGAAGCTGCTCTTGGGAGGATTTGGGGGTCATTCGCTGGAAACTACACAAGTGAGAAGGGGTTTCTGACAGCGTTTACCACCCCCGTCTCTCAGGAACAGAAGTTTAGCCTGTGTTTTTACTAATCTGCCAAGTTACAGATCTGCAAGGTCTGTGTCTTTAGGGGGCCTTTTGTTTTAAGTGCAGGAGCTCTGGAGCCACATTGCTCAGGCTTACTTCTGGCTCAGCCACGTAGGCACCGGGCAACCTTGCACAGGCGAGTTAGCCTCTCTGTGCACCAGTTGCCACATTTGTTAAGTGGGGACAAAGGTAACAATACCCCACTTAGGGGATTACTGCAAGTGCAGGGGGCAACCTGGGCGCTCGTGTAAACACTCAATAATTAATAGCAAGTATTATTATTTCCCACAAAGTTTATATTAGGGGCTCTAGAAGGTGTGGCAAGAACGTGTTGGACCCCAGCCTGGTGGCTCAGTTGGTTGAAGCCTCCCCGCAGACACCAAAAGGTGGCGGGTTTGATTCCTGGTCAGAGCACGTACCTAGGTTGTGGGTTTGATCGCAGTTGGGTCGCCTACTGGAGGCAACCCATTGATGTTTCTCTCTCACATGGATGTTTGTCTTCCCCTCTCTCCCCCCTTCCTCTCTCTCTGAAATCAATAAAAGCACATCCTTGGATGGGTATGAAAACAATGAACATCTTGAGATCGCAAGTTGCAACTGGGGACTTTGAAGTGGGAGAACGGCGAGGAAATATGTTTCAATATAAAACCCTTGAGTTGTGCTTCTCTCTACTTTTCTGTATGTGACGCTCTCCACTTTCCACCGTCAGCCATCTACATTGCCCCAGGGAGAATCAGGGGCAGGGATATGAAGAAGAGCAGAGAGGTTACTGTTCCACCTTGGGCTGCCAAGGTGAGCTTGCAATGCCAGCCTCAGACACCTACTTGGACAGCCAAACCTTTCACTGGCAAGAACTGATTTTGTGGAGAGAGAGAGAGAGAGAGAGAGAGAGAGAGAGAGAGAGAGAGAGAGAGAGAGAGAGAGAGAAAGGAAGGCTTTTATGAATGCAAGCATAAGGCTCTGAAGGAGGCAAGGAATCAGGTTTGTGCAGGAACAACAGATCACAAGAGAAGACTGAGGGACTCAAACAGTGACCTCCCAGCAAGACTGGACAAGGTTAAGGTGACCATGTAACTCAATGTCCAAACAGGTCACTGCTGAGAGTGAAAAGAGTACTAGTATTCATTTTCCAGGCACCAAATGAGTAAGCTAGAACATGACTCAGGCAAATGGGCATGTGGCCACCTAGGCAGGGTGCCCTGGGGAGAGAAAGGGGAAGAGGAGCTGCAGGCTGGGGAGGAGCAGAAACCTGGTACCACACGGAGGAAAGCAGGATCAGAGGAAGAGGCCAGCACTATCTCTTGCCAGGACCAGAGAGCTGTGGGGGGCCAGCTAGGGCTGGCGGCCCATCCATCAGTTCAAGAGTAAACCCCACTCTTCACCTGCCTGATGAGCCATGTGGCTCTCTGGGGAGAGCCTTCCACCTGTATCCACCGGCATATTATCTATCGCCTGTGCATCATCCAGCCAAAGGGAGGTCCACTCCTCCCATAGACTTTTCTGAGCCATACTCAAACTTCTCTACATGGGCACTTTCTCCCCCCCCGCCAATGGCCCAGGATAGTCAGAAGCTTCCAGGAGCTGAGAGAGATGCATGGGGGAGTCCCCAGCGTCCATGGGTGGGTAGAATTAGACAATGTTGGAACCCACCTCTTGTCGCAGCAGATTCTAGCTGATTTTTGTTTGCAATGGGAAACAGCATCTGGAAAGATGATGGTGGGAAGTGGGAAGATACCACCTTGAAGACTGAGATGCTTTGAGATCTACCAGAAAAATCTTAATGCCAGCTTTCCCCAGCCCCAAAGAGGAACATAGCTTGTCTTAAGAATATGTTTATCTTGCAGAACTAAAGTAGACAAAAGAAAACAGACACTTGAAAATAATAACAGATGAACTGTCAGTTTGCAGATAAGGACTTTACTGTATTTAATTTTCTATAATTAATTTACCCCGTCCCTTGTAATTTCCAAGAACATGAGCATAAAAGTCACATGTTGGCCTTTTTACTTTTTACAACATTGTAGGAATTGTATTTGACCTAAAGGGTATTTCTTACTGGCTCTACACTCTTCATAGTCACAATCACCCAGTCTTGTAACTACCATGAACCTTTTGGAAAACATTTCTTAGGATGAATTATGTATTTATATGTAAAATATCAGCAAACATTCTTTTGGCCATATATTTTGGGTGTTTTCAAACCAGATTATAGTAAGACAATGTATTTTATTCAGCAAATTTGTTTTAATCTAATTATGTAGGTGAATAAAAATCACTGCATGCTGGTGCATCTAATGTAAGTTATCAATTATTCACACCACATTTACTTTTAATATTCATGCAGATTCCCTTTGACATAACCTACTGTGTCACAGTTAATCCAATAAAGATAAAATATAGCTCAGCAAAACACCAGTCGGTTCCAGCTTTCTGGTAATTATTAAAGACCCTTTCACACTGGTTCCTTCAATCAGTGTATTTCCCCTTGGATAGGATGGTGCTCCTCTTTGAAGCTTACAGTCCTCCCAATGGATTCAGAGGAACACTCAGGTTCCTTTTCAGTCTCTGGGTCTCAGAGGTAGTTCAAAGAGCACAACAAGGCTTCATAGGTTTATCCTCAAAGGCTGACAACGTCTGTTTGATGTACAGGGACTTAAAAAGTCATCTCTGGCAAAGCATGTGTTTGCTACCAGTCTATCGAATCAGCCATTTATCAACTTATCTGTATTCACCCAGTGCACCTGCTAACAACTCAAAGGAGAACACACACTGTCTCCTGCTGGACAGACTATTGATTTGATTCCCTCCTCTAATTTTATATTGTTTTGCTGCCCTGTGGATGAAGCAACAACTTTACTGGATGAAGTGAACATGGAACCCGTGAACTGATAGTTTTTGGTTGTTGTGTTTAAGAGCCTAGAGGGCAATAGACTCTTCACGGGTTGAGGACAGCTGGGCTGGCTGGGTGGCCTTCCTGTCCCAGCATGCCTTCCTTTTCACTTTTATCTACATTGCAGGCATTTCATTGTGTAGACCCTGCTAGGAAGTTGCACGGAGATCACTAGAACTCCCAAACTCATCATCAAAAGCTGAAAATATCCAACGTCTACCAGGGCATGAAAATGGAACCCTGGATTACAGATAGGGATACACCATCTCCATGCTCCAAGGAATGTTTCCTTTACTCTTTGCAATCCTGAGCAAGTGATTCCAGCTGAGACTTTTTCCTTTCCACTTGCCTGTATTAAAACAAAACAAAGCTACTTCGCTGCATCATGAAAGTTATTATCATTTATGAATGTCTTTCTCATCAATTGAATCTCTGGTGTGGTCATATAATTTAATTAACATTATAGGTAATGCTCCTACTATATAAAACATTATTTTAATGGATTCATATAGAAAAAGACAAAGACAAGGTCAATATTTTTTTTCTGTGCAGTATTATGTATTTTAAATAGAGCAGTTGCTATTTCGAGATGGCAATAACTGCAGAGTAAGTTGAACATGAGGCGAATGTAAGAGAGATTATTGTTTGTTCCTGATTTCCTTTCTACTTTACAACAAATCAATCTCTCCCCCTGTCTCTCTTAGTATGCCCTGTGGATGGTGAAATTCACCAAGATTCTATCTGCAGTATGCTTTTCTTCTTGCTTTGTACACATTCCCTAGGTGATCGGATTCAATCATGGCTCCAATTATCATCTATATGCAGAAAACTCTCCCAAATCTATTTCCAGCATTTATTTCTCTGCTGAGCACCAGCCCCTATTTCTCCCTGATAAATATTTACATTTAGATATGTTGTGAGCAACTTAATCTCAACATACTCAGTCCTCAACTCATAACTTCTCCTGAATTCTTTGTTAGTAGCATCGTTAGATACCATGTCCCTCATCATTGGAGTCAACACTCCAGATATAATTAGTCTTCATGCAGCATCCATTAAATTTTTTATATCTACACCACCACTGTCACAGGCCCATCTCAGGGCCCTGCCATACTTAGTCCTGACCACTTCAATAAACTCCAGATTCACCACCCATCTTCTCTATAATTGCTAGTATATTTGTTTAAAACACAGTTTAACTTTGAAACTCATCTATTTTGTTTCTACCCAACATCTTTATTGAGAAGCAATAAAAAAGCTAATTGCTTGCTTAAATTGTTTTACTGCTTCCTATTTGCCTTCAGGATAAAGTTCAAAATTACCTAGCAAAGCATAGCAAACTGACCATAGCCAATTAATCCTTACAGTGAATCCTAGGCTCTTCACAGTGAGCATTTGGTAGTTTCATTGGTTAGAGGCAGATGGAGGCCATCCTTTCAACCTCCCTACCAGGTGGCACATAATAGTGTAGGGATAGAAAACTAGACCAGTGGAACAAGTAGTCCAAACACAAAGTCACATGTACATGCCCACTGACTGACTCGACACTGGAGCAGTGGAGAAAGGATACTTTATCAATAAATAGTGCTGGGTCAGTTGGATAAAAGAATGATTCTCCTTCACTCAGTCATACCATACCCTGAATCAGTTGAAGAAGGTCACAGATTTAAATATAAAACATAGAACAATGAAACTTCTAGAAGAGAGATTTCAAGTGTGAGGAGGATTTGCTCTGTTGTTGCTCTGAGGTGTAGGAGTTCATGTGCAAGGACTAAAGAGAGACCTTGAGGAGCTAAAGGCAGCTTCCAGTCAACAGCCAGCAAGGAAACAAGGTCCTTAGTCCTATATAACCAGCCAACTTCTCCGACTACCAGAGTGAGCTAGGAAGGAACTTCTGTCCCAGAGCCTCTGGATAAGATTCCAGGCCAGCCGACACTTTGATTTCAGCTTTGTGAGTCTGGGAGGAGAGGAACTAATTCAATCCTCTCATATTTCTGACCTACAGAGCTGGGAGATAAAAAAAAAATCTCTATTAAGTCGCTAAATTTGTAGTAATTTTAATAGAAAGCTAATCTACTTATTAAGAAGAAAATGGAGAGGTGATAAAAAATAAAATAAAATAAAAGAAGAAAATGAATAAATAATCATGATTAATCCTTACAATGGACTATGATAGATCAGGAGTCAATAAACTATGACCTCATAGGTCAAATTTGAGTCTGGTTGTTTTTGTAACTAAAGTTGAATTGAAGCAGAGCCCGGTCTATTTGTTTATGACTTGTCTGGGGCTGTTGTCACGTCACAGTGGCAGAGCTGAGTAGCTGCGACAGAGCCTTACAGCAGCCAAAGCTGAAAATGTTTACTATCTGGCTCTTTAAAGAAAAACTTTGTTGACCCCCTGATATAGAGGAATGAAAAACAACAAACTACATACATCATGTAGATGAAGATCACAGACATACAGTGACTGAAACCAGAATCAAAAGAGTACTTACTGCACAACCTTGTTTACATAGAGTTGATAACAAACTGCTCTCTGCTTCCAGGAGTCAGGATGGTGGTCCTTCGGGAAGGGGGAGGGGAGAAGTAGTGATCTAGACCTGGGAGTGAGGCGGCTTCTGGGATGCTGGCAATATTTTCTTTGTTGGTCTGGTTGGTGGTTAAATGGCTTTGTGATAAAACCATGAAGAATGATTTGCTCACTTTTAATGTATGATATTTTCTACAAAAAAGTTTTTAAAATAGTATGATATCCAGATATTTTAAAAATATATATACTTTTGAGGTCCTTAGTAACATTGAACTGAAACTCAAACTATCTTGTATTCAGAATGTCCTCTAATGACCATGTAAGGACTTCCACTTGTCTCTGATGTCCTGCTACTTGTCTTGAACCAGCAGCATTGACATCACCTATGAGCTTATTAGAAATGCAGAACCTCAATCCCACCCTTGACCTGCAGAGTCAGAAACCATGTTTTAGTAAGCTCCCAGGAAAGTCCCTTACACATGAAGTTTGAGAAGTACTGCTCCTATGGATTTGCTATTTCACTGCTGCTTATCCTTCACAAACCATATATTCCTAAATGGTCATAAATGCAGTTCTTGGCAGCCCACACTCCCCAAACTTTCCCCACGGACCTGGGCAGGACGGCTCTGGAAGCAAACATACTCGCCCATGCCTCTTGGGCTCAATAAAGCTCTCTGGTTTCTGCAGTACTCTGTCAGGCTTCAGAAGATACTAGGGCCTATATTTCCCTAATTTGCATTTGGATAGGTAAATGGACCCCAGATTTATCTTTTTTATAATAATAAAGAGAACAAATGTGAGAAGTTTATCGGTAATAAATATACCAGCTTCTTTCTCTGTCACCTTATATTTCAGACCTCAGGGGGAATATAAACATATCTGCGGATTATTTTTATAATCTCACAGGGTCAGTTTTTCATCTTTGGAGAGTCGACTGGAATGAGAAAAGTTGTCCCTGGGAGAATAAGACCTCCATCATGTAGTAGATAAAGCCATCTTTTCTGCTCTAGCAAACCAAAGAAAGGTCATATATCAAAAAACCAGATGTAGGAAAAATAATACCATACTGCTCCATTAGAAGGATGAAGGAATGACCCTTGTCAGATAATAGTTCTTACGTAAATGACTCAGAATCACGCATGGATTATAGAATTGTACACTTGAAACCTATATAATTTTATTAACCAATTTCACCCCAATAAATTCAATAAAAGTGGTATAAACTACTTAGTGTCAGCTTGCTAATGGGTGTTTGTTTATAAAGTGCTTGAGCCACTTTCGCTGAGGTACGTTTCTTTAATAGTTGTTTGTGTACATGACAGTGTTTTGTCTGCAACTTGGTTTGTCTTACACCTACCTGCAGCCTTTCAGCAGCTGCCATTTATCAAAATCAAATAACTAAGAATTGTTCATGATCAACTTGCTAACATCAGTTTTCAATAATTTTTAAAAACTTTATATATGTTTTTCATTTTTATTGGTGTTCTTTTATCAGTCTGATATCTATGGGGGAAAAATAAAAATACTCAGACATTGGCGCTGGGGGCCATGAGTGGCATACACTTTTGGCAATTCCCTAGGTGACAATAGCTATCATTCCCCAATTTGGTTTTCTGATGCATTTCTGCCTACTTAGGCCTATCCCATTAGTCTCCATCTGTGGGGATATGAAGATTAACCTTGCTCAGTGTTATGTTGAAGATTTGAATTGGAGATCAATTTCCTTTAGGGAAGAGACTATCAATCATTGTCAACTTTTTATTTATTCAACACCCACTGTATGCACAGTATTGTTCTAAGTCCTTGGAGAATTACCAAAATTGTGTATGTATTATAGACAATGATCTCCAGAGCTCATGATCTACAGGGGCACCGATGATAAAAGGGTGTATTTAATTTAGTTACCTGAGAATAACCTTTAGTGACAGCTATCTATAGATTCCCTGCTGAGTGTTCTGACTTGTGGAAGATCCCATGTTCTTTAAAATTCTCTCTCTCTTTTCATCTCTTTTATTCTCTATTCTTTCCTTTCTCTCTCCCTCCACCTTTTCCATCCTTCCTTCATTTCCTACATTTCACCCTCTCTCACTCATTTCCCCTCCTCGGCCCTCCCTCCCCCTCCCCCTCCCTCCCTCCCTCCCTCCCTCCCTCCCTCCCTCCCTCCCTCCCTCCCTTCCTTCCTTCCTTCCTTCCTTCCTTCCTTCCTTCCTTCCTTCCTTCCTTCCTTCCTTCCTTCCTTCCTTCTTTTGCCTGAACAATTTATTTGAGTATTTCTCCTAGGAGAGTGAAGCTTTCAATCTACTGTTTTGTTCTCTTTGTCTCCACATCATAAAGTTTAAACGGCTTCCCTTAAAAACAAGTGACAAGTGTTCTGTCATCTCCCAGAATATGACTGTGGGATACTGGGTTTTGAGTACTTCCTCTTTAAGACCATGCTAAGGACAACTGGCCCCCTGTTTTCACTGAGCCTTGGTGAATTTCCTAAGCCTAGGTGCATCTGAACCCCGCTGCTCACAGAAGCTCCTTGCCCTCACCTTGCTACTTTAGACCCAGGTATTTGGGGGTTTGACTCTTGGTTCTACCACATTCTGACTGTGCACTGGATGAGGCACCTAAATTCTCTCAACCCCAATTTCTTCCACTACAAAGTAGGAGACATAATGTCTAAAAAATAACATAAACAGCATTCTCGCCAGCTTTGGTTGTTGTCATCACTTCTGCTTTATTTTTACCTTAATTCTTGGTTTCTGATCCTTTGGACCCTGGGCCCTCTACTGTACTGCACTGGGGAGACCTACCTATGTTCACCCACTAGGTAACAGGTGTGTCTCCTGACTTCATCATCACTGCCTCCATCAGACATCTCAACTCCATACCCCTACCCCCCCCCCCCCCACACACCCCACTACCATGATCACAGGGGCTTCTGGTTCTTTCCCAAATCTGTACCTGAATATTGGGGTTGTGTATGCAGGAGAATTCATTTTAATTTGAAAAATAAATAATTCTTCCTTTATTTTATCTTAATAGAATAGTTATAAATTTATGTAATCCCCCTCCCAGGATATATTTAAGCTCTGGAATGATACCTATCTATCTGGGAGGATTTAGAAATACTAGTCCTCAAAGTGCTTAAGAATTTATGGCTTGAAGTCAGAAAGACTGGCTACAAATCCTAGCTTTGCTACTTGGTAGCTGTGTGAATTTGGGCGTTTCAATAGTTTAAGAACTTAGTTCCAACCCCATCTATTTATCTAAAGAAGGCAGATTTCCTGCAGTGGAAGGAGCCTGGTCTGGGACAGCAGAGACATTTCAAATCTTGCCTCTACCATTTATGGAATGAACAACTTTTAGAAAAATCTCTGATCTTCTGTTTCTCATACATACAATGGGATAGTGATGCACAGTAAAGGATCATGGTAAAGATAAAATGAGGTAAGCTCTTTTTCATGCCATTTTGGTGGTGATCAGCTGCTTTAGGATGAAGTTGAACATCTCCTTCCCAGCCACTGGCTGCCAGAAACTCAATGAAGTGGATGATGAATGTAAACTTCATTCCTTTATGGGAAGGATATGGGCACAGAAGTTGCTTTGGATGTTCTGGGTGAAGAGTGGAAAGATTGTGGGCTTCAGATCAGTGATGGGAATGACAAACAGTTTCCCCATGAAATGGGCTGCCTTGACCCATCGCTGTGTCTGCCTGCCACTGGGTAGAGGCCATTCTTGTTATAGACCAAAGAGAACCAGAAAAAGAAAGTACGAATCTGTTCAAGGTGGCATTGTAGATGTCCATCTGAGTGTTCTCAACTTGATTATTATAGAAAAAAGAAGAAAAAAAGAAAAGAAAAGAAAAGAAAAGAAAAGAAAAGAAAAGAAAAGAAAAGAAAAGAAAAGAAAAGAAAAGAGAAGAGAAGGATTTTCCTGACTGATAACTACTATGCCTTGTGGCTGGGGACCCTGAAGAGCGATCAGAATCTGCAAGTTTTCAGTCTCTCTAGGGAAGATAATGCCCCTGAACAAAGAAGGCAAGAAACCCAGGATCAAAGTGCTCAAGGTTCAGTGTTTTGTTACCCACATGTCCTTCAACACAAATGTCAGTGTATTGCTCTGAAGAAACAGCGTATTAAGAAAAATAAGGACAAGACTGCAGATTGTGATAACCTTTTGGCCAAGAGAAGAAAGCAGGCCAAAGAAAAATGCCAGAAACAGAGCCAAGAGACAGAGGCTGTCTTTCTGAGAACTTCTACCTCTAAGTCTCAGTCCAGTCAAAATACGATTTTCTAAGGGTAAAACATAAATAAGATCAGACATTTAAAAAGATTAAATGAGAAAAGAATTTATGAATAAATTTAATTACAGAAGTCTTGGAAATGTTATTTCCACCTCCAGGAAGGGTACCTTTACATAGGATTCTAATCAGTGTTCGAATGGGTCAAAGAAGGAATGGGCACAATCCCTTTCTTCAACTTGCTTTTCATGGTACTTCTGGCTTTCCTGGGTCTCTCTTATATATTGCTCCCTCCACCCTCTTTTCTCTCTCTTTTCTGGGGCAGCTACCCAGCCCCAATCAGTAAACAACAATAATAATATCAACTGTCTTTAAATCTCTCAACTCTTGCTCCAGGGTATGCCTTCCTGTCTGCGATTTTGTTTCCAAGTTCTGAAGTCTTTTCTCTGAGGTTGTCTGTGAGAGATACCACTCCTAGAGCTGGCATTCATGGTGAATGAAGCGTTGGGGAGCAGAACATGTCTGAAAGCCCACTCATTACCACAGCTGGCCCCAAAGACAGGCTGCTTTCAATGGTTAGGCAGCTGTTTGGATATGGTTCTTTTGACAGGACTGCCAATGGATTGAGGAAGCTGTGTGGAAAGGGAGGAGCTCTGAAAAGATCTCTATCTGTGTTTCTATACAAGACGAGCTCCCAACCAGTCCTAGAGCAGGATGCCTTCAGCATCACCCTTAAGAGAACATCTCTACATGGAAATCTGGAGTATTGTGGCTCAGATTCCCTTCTGATTGTGAATAAAGAATGGAAAGAATAAATTTGATGTATAAAGCAAAAGTTGTAATTAAAAATTCTCCCCAAATATAAACATTGTCAAACACAGAGACTGCTTGAAGACCAATACTGGAAATAAGTTTTTCTTGGGAGTATATCTTCTCTCAACTTAGAATCTCAGAATGTTATAGCTGGACATTCTAGATTGGGGGTCTAAACTCAAGCACCAGTAGGAGGCAAGCACATTGCCTAAATAAGAGAAGTTGCTTGGTAGGAACTGTGGCATTAGGAGACGGCAGTATCTAAAGGAGCAGATGCAACTTCATTTCTGGTGACTGTTGCCTTGATGCTCAGTGTTGTAAAATTCTCTAGTTTATTAGGAGAAAATGAATTTTAATGTAAAATTTTTTCAAATATTTGCAATTAATTAAACAAATAAACAAAATGCTATGTGGGCCCAGTGGCTGCTGTGTTGTAATGTAATTCTAGTTAAAAGACTTTTATCTTTTTGTGGAAACACGCTCAGCAATGAGAAGTGACAGTTTCACAGAAAGTTGTCAGCGACAATTATTTTAGATATACTGGATAGTGAGGTTTATCTAGTCTAAAGTTTATTTATTAAGACCAAGTCCATGGTCACTCAACTGCTAAAAATACACTGGTGGAACATAAAAGTGGTAGATCAAATAATTAAACTAATTCTTTATTCCCCCTTAAGTACTTTTGCATATCACACCATTACCATGGCTTTGTGGGGAATGGAGTGTATTTAGCCACCCTTGTCTTTGAGCTTGAAATTGAGGCCCGTTTGGCTAAGGGGATGTTAGTGGACATGACTCAAGCAGAGGCTTGAAAACAGCTATCATGGTTGGTCTGCTCTCTTCTGCCATCACCATGAGGAGAACATGACCCATAGATGCTAGTACCAGAAGAATGCCACACCTGAACCTAACTTGCAAACTAGAGCCAAGTCAAATAAATTCAGACAAGATTAACTAAACCCCAGCCAGTCTCCTGATGTGTGAATATGAAATAATGCTACTTTTTATATATTGCTGGGATTCTTGTGTTTGTTCTTCATGTAGAGATCATTGAGGATTGTGCTCCCATCCAGCCTGGTGGAAATTTACATCCTTAGTTATGCACAATCACTATTTCCTCCATACAAGATCTATCTATCCATCATCTATCTATCTATTTAAAGGAACCAAAGTTTTGTCAACCTGAAGATGCTTTTTTGGGATATTGATTTTAAGCTGTTTGTTAAGAAACAAGACTCAGAAAAAACTTCGACCTCTCCACTTCTTACCCAAGAGATTCAGGTAGAAAAATCTGCTTTAGGAAAAGAAACTAGATTGATGATGTTCACCTTAGCCTAATTTGATGATGTTCACTTTATGATGATGTTCACCTTAGCCTAATTTGAATTAAGTACGGTACATAGGAGGGCTTCAGAAAGGAGCCTGTCAGATAGGTACCTCATGTGAGTGCCATTATTTCTGAGTCACCCAGCAAGAATTTGCTTCAACTACCTGTAAATCACCCATTCCCACTTCTGAACTCTAAGACTCCATTCTCACTCCCTTTTTACCCTTTGTCCATCTACTCAATGTTGCCTCACTGTCTTTGGAATTTTAATGCTTATGTGAATTTTCCATGCACATGTATTCAAATTTGACTTTTTTCCTGATAATGTCTGCTAATTTAATTATTGGCCCAATAGGAAGAACTTAGAAGGTGGGAGGAAAAGTATTAATTTTATTTAGCCCTGATACTATCAATCTATCTGCCTATCTATCTGCTATATATATACCTAGTTTGCCAGGGCTACTACAACATAATACCACTGTCTGGGTGGTTTAAACAACAAAAATTAATTATACAGTATCACAGTTCTGGAGGCTAGAAGTCCAAGATCAAGGTGTTGGCAGGTCTGCTTTCTTTTAAGGCTTCTCTTCTTGGCTTGCACATGCCAAAGGCTTTATGGGTCTGTGAGCCACGGTGTCTCCCAATGCCACAGTGTCAGCCAGGAAGGATGTTTCATCAGAGGGCCTGTAGAAGAGCTGCATATTGGACTTCTCTGCTCTGTTGGTACTGGCTCATTTGTAACCACTGTGGGACCTAGAGGGCCTTGGAGTGAATTCTAACAGAGGGTCAGGATGAGTGTCCAGATACTATTATTAAGAACCTCAAGAAAAAGTTTTGCAATAAAGACATCCAGACCGGTCCCTCTTCTGCAGTTAACTGGACCAGTCCCTCTTCTGCAGTTAACTGGACCAAGCCTTAGTCCAGTTAATTGGACCAAGCTGCATTTGTGGGCAGTTACTTCAACTTGTGAAGGCTTCAGGCAACTGGAAATAACTTATGAATTATAGCACCTTCTTTCTTTCCTGCTGTTGAGTTTTTTCAGTCACACTGTAAATAGTACCATTTTTTTATTTAACAAAAATGTTATTACGTCAAACTCATAACAATACAGGTGTTGCGGGTTGATTGTGTCCCCACCCCCCAAAAAAGATGTGTTGAAGTCTTAACACCTTGTACCTCAGAATACCACCTCATTTGAAAGTAGGGTCTTTACAGAGGTAATCAAGTAAAAACAAGGTCATTAGGATGGGCCCTAATTCAATGTGACTGGTGTCCTTATGAAAAATGGATATTTGAACACAGAGAAAGACCTGCAAAGGGGAAGACTAGTGAAGATACACATGGAGAAGATGACCACGTAACTGTAGTGACCTATGTACAAGTCAAGAAATACCAAGGATTGCTAGAGAGCACCATCAGCTAGAAGACATAAGGAAAGATTCTGCCCTAGAGCCATCAGAGAGAAGGTGGCCCTGTGGACCCCTTGATTTGGGATTTTTAGCCTCTAAGATGGTGATACCGTAGATTTCCATTGTTTTAAGCCATTTCATTTTTGGTACTTTGTTACAGCAGCCCTGGAAAACTTATACAATAGGTAGGGTTAAAAATGAACCCAGATGACATTCTCCAAAATGTACCCAAAGGGGAAAAAAAACAACTGGGAGAGGAAATTCTAAAACCGAATAGCTCTTTTGAAAGATTCTTTTTATAAATAAATGTAAGTACACATTTTCTTAAAATAAAAAGCTGAAGACCTCATTGCTTAAAGATGTCATATTTTCCAGCATGCAATGAATGGAACCTAACTTAGAGCTGTTTGTGAAAATGTGCTTTCCCCTTGAAATCATTAAAACATACATTGTTGCTCTTTATGTTAGTTTTATGATGCATGTCGGAATTCCAAATTAAATATTGTTTAGATGCTTATGCACTGAGATTTTTTGTTTCTCAAGAAGACATAAGACTAAGTGGAAGAATATATTTTATACCAAAGCAGTGAATCCTTACTTATGGCCAAAATGTACTTTACGGTGGAATTTTATTATGATATCAAAATATTTTGATAGGCAAGAGACTGTGAATGCAGAGAGACATCTGTCTTCTAGAAACCCTATTAGCAAGCACATTTGCCGTGATGTTAGACACTACCTTTTTAAACATGCTCATCTCTTTTGTTTCGTTCTATGCTTCTGTGCCAGTGGACCTGGTAGCGCTAAATGCAAGGGACCCAGGAACCTTTTCATATTCCCCCTCCCGATAGCCCCAGATGAAAGTGCACAGGCTAACTTGGAGGAGCTCTTTCATCAGCTCCTGAAGTTTCTACAAAAGCGTGTGGCTGACCAGGAAACTGGGTCAGGCAATTGTTCTGCAATAAAGATGATCTTTTGAAGTGTCTCAGCAGCCGCCTGCCTTGAGCAGGAGTCCTGTGGATCATGCTCCTCACAAATTGAGCCTCGGGCCTCAGATATTTCTCCTGCTTTAATAAAAATAATAATAATAAAAAAACACTTTGCCCTTTTTTCCCCACCTGCCTTCAGGCTTTCTGATTGATGAACCTATTCACTTAAACAGAGTGTTAAAAATTGCTTTAAAATATACAACCACTGCCTGAAATATATTTGTAAAGGAAAGCTATCTCTTGAAACTCTGAAGCTAGTTCATAAAAAATATGGCCTTGTTGCCATAGGACACCCACCACTGATTTGGACAGAATCTCTAAGAGATGGTTTGATTGAGTTTTGAACAGGATTTGATCTTTCAAATCAGGGGTATTTTCCTGGTCTTGGGATTCCTAACCCCCCACCCTCAGCCCCCAACAGAGGCATTTTCTCTCTTAATTCCCCAGTCAAGAAAGAATTAAGTTGTGGTTTTCTTGTGATATAAACTGACAAGATTAACATATTCAAAGTGGAATATGTATAACTCATCAGATCACATACCCTTTAACAGGGGCATGAATTATGAATGAATGAAAGAAGCTGTCATCAGCTATGTTACCTCGATATTAATAGCATGAACAGTCAATGTTGGATGTATCTGGGGCACATTTGCCATTAAACCCCTCCCTCTTGTCTTTCAAGAATGAGATAGAGACAAAAGACAGAGAGAGGGGAGCAGGGTGAGAGAGTGGCCTGGAGAGTTTGAGAGATAAAGCTATTTATGGGGATAGCTTTTAACATCCAGTGTAATTCAAATAACTCGATTGTTAGAGTCCCCAGCTAATGCAGGTTCACTCAGATCATTCAACCTGAGCCAAGAGACATCATCACTAGATTAACCGTTGTTGTCTACAAGGGCCAGCAGCCTAAGGCCTATTGCCTCTTTTTGTTTGGCCTGAGAGCAAAAATGGTTTCTACATTTTTAAATAGTTGACAAAAAAACAAAGAAGAATATTATTTTGTGACATAAAAATTATATAAAATTTAAAATTCAGTGTCCATAAGTAAATTTTTATCAGAACACAGCCATGACTGTTTCTTTATTTAATATCTATGGATGTTTCTCATTACAGTAGCAGAGTTGAATAATTGTGACAGAGGCAGGATGGCCTATAAAGCCTAAAATATTTAATATTTGTCTCCCTTTGCAGAAAAAAAGCTCACTGACTTCCTGTGTATTCAAATACATGCACTCATATATTTGCACATATGTGTGTACACATAAATATAAATCTTTAGCTACCTATTAATCTACCTATCTATTAATCTATCTGCCTACCTACCTATTCATCTACCTATCTAAAAATTTTTTTTCCATACAAAAGCAAACCTTTCCTGGCAGAGTTTCTTTCTCCTAATCAAAGTAATATAGGCCCTGAAACATAGTAAGTGCACACACATCTCTTTCCTCTTATTCCACTTTCATAGTTAAAAACAACACTGGTCAGATACACAAGATGTTTTATTCTACTGTGCACTTACCTTGATAAAATTCAAAGTGCTTGCTATGTACTCTGGCAGGCAGGGCAGTAAATTCACCCAGTCTGGACCAGAGGTATTTGGCCTCCCTACACTATCAACTTCAAAGGTGATAGAAAAATGTTAGTAGTAAATATACTAAAGCCTTAACTGCCCATCTCGGGTGGCAGAATTCATTTCCTGTCACCTGTTGTTAAAAAGGGACTTAAATTCAGGCTTTCAGCTGGGAATTATTTAAGCTGTGTTTTAAATGGATGTTCAAGGAAGAGCTTAAAGATCATTACTTGCAGTGGGAGCATTTTGATCCTAGAATTGAAGACCCTTTCATTTAATTTTTATAAAGTGACTAATAGGAACTTGCAGGTAGCCAACTCAATTCAATTTGGCAAATGTGTCTCAGGTGGTGTGATGTGATAAAGAATATGACTGGTCTTTGTTCCTGGTTCCTGGCACAGAACTTCAAAACCTCTTGGAATTTTCATGATAGGAGTGTCCTTTGTTATTCATAACAAACCCTTTTCCACCATATCTGAGTTTATGTTAGCAAGGTGACTCCTAGTGGGCCCCTTGATGTTTCAAGGGAGGGGCTGGCCATGCCAGGAAGACCAAGCACATTACTGGAGGATTAAAAATTTGCCCTCTCCAACCCTTCAAGCTCCAAGGGTACTGAGAGGGGAACTGGAGATTGAATTCAAATATGTGGCCAGTGATTCAGTCATGCCAACCTAGTGAAACTTCAATAATAAACTGAGCAATGAGCCCAGCTGGCGTGGCTCAGCAGTTAAGCATTGACCTATGATCCAGGAGATGGTGGTTCGATTCCCGGTCAGGGCACAAGCCTGGGTTTTGGGCTCAATCCCCAGCAGGTGGCATGCAGGAGGCAGCCAATCAATGACTCTCTCATCATTGATGCTTCTGTCTCTCTCTCCCTCTCCCTTCCTCTCTCTGAAATCAATAAAGATATATTTTTAAAAATAATAATAATAAAATAAATAAAAATAAATTAAAAAAACCTCTAAGCAATGAGACACAGAGAGCTTCTAGGTTGAATATATTGTGTAATTTGCTGGGAGGGGGTGGCATAACCTGAGTCTACAGGGCTGGAAGCTCTGCACTCCTCTTCCCCAAACCTTGCCCTGTTTATCTCTTGCATTTGGCTGTTCTTAAGCTGTGACCTTTATAATAAAATGTTAATTGTAAGTATAGTGCTTTCAGTGAGTATGGTAAGTCATTCCTGTAAATTATCAAACCTGAAGGGTATTGTGAGAACACTGGAATTGGTATCCAGCTGGGCAGATGTATAGGTAGGTAGCTTGGGGACACCAGAGACTTGTGGCTAACATCTGATGTGGGGGCAATCTGCTGGATCAGAGCCCCTGAACTGTGGGATTGTGCTAACTCTGGGTAGAAAATGTAAAGACGGACATCTGGTTGGTGTCACAGAATTGTTGCTGAACTGCAGATAGTGACCGTGGGCCAGGTTCAATGCTAGGTGCTGAGGATAGGAAAATGGGTAAGACAGTTCTCATTCTCAGTGCTCACAGCCTAGTTATGTGAATTTTTCACATTTTCAAAATAGGAACTTAGCATAAGAGGGTGAATTTCCTCTCTTCAGAAGGGAGTGAAAGGAGTAAAATATATGGGGGAACAAAAGCTCTTGATTTTAGTGTTCATGGATAAACACTTTGTGACCTGTGAGGCTGGGGCTCTACTCCTATGGCTATCCTGTAGTTTTATTTGTGCTAATTCTCATGTTATTGATTTTGTTTTCTTGGAATATTCTTCAGGTGTGTGTTCTTGGGGTAGTCTTCTCTGTGGGATTTGTAGTAGGTGAAATTATTTGACGCTAAGAAGAGAAAAGTTTTTTCCAAAGTGAGTGGACCCAGGAGCCCTCACTGGGCTGCTATTCACGGAGGCTCAGTGAGCATCTGAAAATCATTTGTGAAGTGCAGTGCCCTTCATAATGAGAGGTAAGCCTTTGGGCGAAAAAGCAAACTGAGTGGGGTGGGTTTATAACCTTGAGTAAAGAGTGGACATCCAAGATGCACGGACTGGACTCTATCTAGATAAAGGCAACATTATCAATTCAGCTTCTAGTGTAGCATAGGTAGGGTTGCAGGGAGAAATAAAGGGAGCCAGGGAGGGGGAAGATGTTGGCTAGAGAACAAAAATGACCACAGCAACAACAAAGCTGCCAGGAAAGGCTGCCAAGGGGATTGTATCAGTACTATTCTAGCTGTTTTAAGCACTAAATAATTTAATACCAGGACTTAGGTACTTAAGCAATTGTGGTTGGGCTGGAGAAAGTGGGCTCCAGACTAGGCTTCTCAGAAAGGGCTTTCAACACCATGTTACAGAAATATCATACCCAGGTAGCAGCTGCCTCAGCCATTATAAGAGAACCAAGGACTTGTCCTGGCCAGTGTGGCTCAGTTGGCTGAGTGTTGTCCTGTCCCATGCGCCAAGAGGTCACCTGTTTGATTACCCCTCAGGGAATATGCTTGGGTTGTGGGCTTGATCCCTAATATGGGGTGTGCAGAATGCAACCAATCGGTGGCTTTCATTGATGTTTTTCTCTCTCCTTTTCCCTTTCTCTCTCTCTAAAAATCAATAAAAACAAATATATTTTTTAAAAAGAGACAGCTAAGACTTAGAACAACAATAATCCCAGTGGTGGCTCTAGGACCACAGACCCCACCTTTAGTCGATGACTGAGGAAGGCCACCTGTGCCTGAGAGAGCTTTAGTCTAGCAGGCAAAATGGACCCTGCACAAGCCACTCCCTTTCTCTGCACCCTCTCCCCACTTACTTCAGTGCAAGTGATTAGAGAACCTAAGTCACATCTGCAACTGAGCTGTAAGAGCATTTGGGATGTGTAATTCATGACTTTATAACTTCTGAGTATAGATGGAAATTAGAGCAGATATTGAACAAATGAACCAATCAACTAGTTTCCGTGGGATTGTGAAGGGGACTTCTTAGTCCTGCCATTATGTGCCTGTTTTTGAGAAACTTGGTCATTTTTATGTTCCATGTAGTTTTGGACAGCTACTGTGACAGTGTGCAGAGAATGAGATTTCAGTCTACACCTGAGGTAGGGTTTATAAGAGCAAGGGATTTTATTTTTTGGGGTTGGGGCTACATATTGGTTGATGGCAGCGGAAACTATTTCCGCTGGATGGAAATTGTTGGAGCAGGGAAGAGGGGGAAAGAATTGAGGAATAGGTTTATAACGATCTCTTTCCATCTAAAGACTCTAATTCTAAAGCTATTCTTTGCTTTTATATCAGATGGATTTATATTGTTTAGAAGTAAAAGGCCACTTTCTCGTATTTACCTGTTATGAATGTGACCTATGCTTAGTGCACCACATCAAACTTCTAGCAGGTAAACATTTCTTTGAAGAATTTTAAAGAACCCTGGACATGTTTAACACAATAATTAGGTAATTGGTATATTTAAGCATGAACATCTTGTTCATTCATCAATCATAGTCATGATCTTTAATTTTCACTCATTGAACATTTATGAAGCACCTGTGTACTAAGCACACAGGAAAACAGAGACAAAAAATCAGTTACTGAACTCAAATTGTTCACAGTTTAGTGAGAAATATGACAATATGCCAAAACTGGGTAGTGTTACCGATCAGTGATTATTAGTTAACATTTATGGAAAACTTACAATGAATCAGTGCTGTGCAAAGTCCTTACTTATGTGTTATCATGGGATCTTTCAATAATCTTTGAGTATGGTACTACAGATGTCTATTTTGTAGATGAGGAAACTGAGGCACAGAGAGGTCAATAACTTACTCTAAGTCGACTTGATTATCAGGTGGATAATCAAGCATTCAAACCCTGCTATAAGACTGCAGAACTGAGCTCTTGACCACAGACTGGGCTGCAGGCACTGGTGAGGACACTGGCGTATACTTTTCACTCAGTCTAAGGAAGACAATTAAGAGAATTGACTCAAAGCAAGGGGATACAAATTGACATTTTAGGTTGAGTTGAATAAAATTGGTCAGGTAAACAAGGGGGAGTCACTTTGGGGGCAAAAGGATCAATACAGTTGCAGGCCCACAAAGGTGAGAGGGTAAGACATGTTTTGGAACTTGCCAAGTAATTTTGCATGGTACAGAATGGGGGGTTGTATAAAAGATTGGTGAGAGGAAGGCTTGGTGGGTCTTGGAAAGGAATTTTAACTAAAATAGAAGACATGGACGGATTTTAAACATGAGAATAAGATTCTCTAGAAAGAACTCTCAGGTAGTACCTTACATGTAGGGCACTGATCTTAGAGCAAGAACTCCCAAAACAAAAGTATAATCATTACCTGCTACACTCTGGCAAGGACTTAATACCTTATAGATTAAATGTTAATACAAAACACCCTGATTTAAAAACTCATTAAAGAACTCAATCTCCCATTGATGGCTTTCTAGCACTAATCAAAAACTGAGATTCAGGGAAATTGGAGAAGGGTAATCTAACAAGCAGACCTCTCCAGTCTCAGCCTTTACCCACCCTGTGTCCAGTCAAATTGGGCTGACTCTTATGATTTCTCTCTCATGTGTAGAAACTGAGGGTTGTTGATGAGATCTGGGATGGGGCACACTCTACACTTATTCTCACAACCTGTTGTATCCAAGTCGGCTAGTGGGCTAGCCATCTCCTCTACCATCTATAGATTGAAAGACACCCTCTTGCAGGAAATACTGATTCCAGATGGCTGCTAGGGCAGCTTCCTAAATGAACAGTTCGTTCTAGCTCTCCTTGTTTCACTTCTGTAGATAAACCAAATAAAGCACATGAAACTTGAATTTTAAAAAATGGAGGGGGAGGGTCTGCTGAAAGGCAGTGCTATACAGGGGTAACCTCTCGATTCACCAGTACACAATTTCAAGTATTGGCCTCAGCACTTAGTAACTGTGTGACCTTGTGTTAGATACTTAACCTCCCACTAAACCTCAGTTTCTTCATCTTAATGGGGTGAAAACAGCAACTCCTTCACAACATGTGGGAGAGTAAAAGATATGTTGGTAATTTCAAAGAGAAGTGTTCACTTTTTCAAAGAGTTTATACACTGAGGTTCTTGCCCTTTTGAAATTGACCTGTCCTCTGCCTACCTTCCTCTGCACCTCAAGGTGACAAGCTAATCTGATAATATGCTGACGTATGAGCGACCTTCTGTGCCATCTCTTCTTTTTATATACAGTGAAATAGAAACCTGAATAAATTATGATAATGTCTTAATTCCAAGGAATGCCTCTAAATGTTGGTATCAGGCTTGTAGGCAACCATTTTTGAGCAAATCTTGACTTCACTACTTATATCCAGAGCAGACTTCTAGTCGCAGGTAAAATATCTGGGGCTTGGAAAAGTGGTGGGGTTTTGCTCTTTTTGATCAGCCTACAGAAGTACAATTTCAGAAACCATGCAGATCTATAGATGTAAAGTTCTTCCAGGTATTTTATGAATTCCCGGGAACTCAAACTGATAGAAGTGACTTACGAGGCAGTGATGAGTCACATGTCAGAATTATGATGCTGATGGTGGAAATCAGTCAGTAACTCTCTACTTTATGGGAACTTTATTACTTCAATCAACAATTGTCCTTTTTATTTTCAAGAAACAGAAAGAAATGAACAACAGTAAGATGCTATGGAAAGGGAGTGGATTGCAGATTGCAAAGTAAGTGGAAAACACTTAAATGCACAGTAGATGAGCGTAGGAAGGAATAATACCTCATGGACTTCAGGATGCTAATCTGGGTAAGGTTATTACAGAACATGATCTCATTAGCATGAAATGAAACACCCTCTCTAAAACCCAGGGCATGAGCCTTTTGATAGATTACACTCTGAGATCCTTCAAGGGAAGCCATTGACATCTGCATTGTTACCTGCATAGCAAACTGCATGGGGACTTTGAGACATGTGTAGGTGAGGGGAATGGGATAAATCATTTCCTGAATTTTTTGAATTAAAAGATATAGAAGGAAAGACTTAGTAGATGACCAAGTCCATAACGCTGGGATTTCATGGTGAAATTTTGCCTGATGACACACATTTGAAGGTTTTGGGGATTTTTTAATGGATTCTTTCTCAGACATATCTGAGTGGACCTAGGCATTTGCATTTTTTAACAAGCTCCTCAGTGAAATGGATTCTTTGGATCACATTCTGAGAAGCAGACTAAGATTTGTGGTGACTTTCCTGATGGTCAGCACTGCTTCCTGTCACATCACTGAACAGTGTGAAAATGTCTCTAAACTCTCCACACTTTTCCCTTTATCAACAGCTATGCCTTTCACAAGTACCTTCTGTTAGGTTGAAATTTGAATTAACTTTCCTCCAGCTTAAAAATTAAACTCAATTGTAATTTGATAATTACTTAAAATGTGTGACTGTAATAGAATGGACGTGAACATAGCTGATGACTTGGGAATAATAGAATTTCAGAGCTTAATTTAGCAAGAAAGGCATCAATGTCACTTTTGACTCCCACATTTGGTTTAACCCACGGTTTCCATGAGTGCTCACATATTATTTCTTACCCATTTTAATGACTTCAGTGCTTTCACTTCTGAGAAGATATCTGAGATGGTCCCAACAAATAAGAAATGGAAGTCTGAAGAATAATTTATTTTTCCAGGTAATCCTCTTCATTGTCTAAAGCTATATGACTCTAGATTTGAATCCCTTGCTTTAAAATGTCCTCAATGGAAGACCATAATTTTGGAAAGCTGGAAGTTGAAAAAGCAAAGAATTTGACAGTTTTCACACTGATTACCTTCAGGGTAAGAATAATGATATGAGCTGAGTAAAAAGAAATGTAATTGCATGGAACTCTTAAACTCAGTTTTCTATGAGCACTCAAAATATTGTCCTTATTTCAATGAGAAGTCCTTTTGCCTCAAAGTGATAAGAATAGTTTAATAAAAGCCAGCTTAATGAAATAACGGAAGGAAAACTTATTAATAAGACTCCTGGCCCAGGGCACTTGCAAAGGTATTTGACAGGGGGCAAAGGTGATGTTGCTGACAGGGTCATTGCCATTCAAAGCCTAGGGAAGAGACTTGAAGGTCAACAATTGCATCCACGCAGAATAAAAATGAGTATGACTATCTGGTACCTCAGAACTAAGTCATGAAATAGGGGAAACAAAAATTAAGCTATTAAAATGGCATAGATTTTTTTTAAAAGGTGTAAACAGAGCCTGTCTGCTCTGCCTCCTGCTGCTATAGGTCCTGCATCCATAGCTTAGGAGGGCAATTCGGAGCTGCTATGATGTAGGTCTTAAAAATTAAGTCCCTCCTCCAGACACACTGGTGAAGGTGGAAGAAGGGTAAAAGTTTTCATGGGTTTCTTCCAAACTCTTGACCTTGAAAATTATTGTCTCACATCAGGACTTTCTTTCTGGAACAAATGTTTAGATTTTTTTTTCTCTTAGGCTTCCTCCTATTACCAGGATCTTTCTGTTAGATTTTCCAGGTCTTCCCATGTTTCTCTCTAAAATTTAACCCAGAGTAACAGAGATTCCTAAAAACAGAAATGCCATAACAATGGGAATAAACACAGGTGAAAATATTCTAAAAGTTAGAATATTTTGAAGTGAGCATGACTCTCCTTGGGAGAGAACGTTTAATGGTGCAAGATGACTGCTTATTGGTATCTTTTAGCAAACACTTAAGAATTACAAAATGAAAAATTGGAAAAATAGCCATTTCTGGCCTCTTCAACCCCAGGATTATATGATTACATGATACTATGATTCTACTAGGCAACAAATAGCCTGATCACATGGACATTTCTTTGTTTATAGATAATTAAAACTTTATCACTATCTCCCAGACTCTTATTGCTTTCACTAGTTTTTAAAAAATGACAAGAATTGCAATCATTATTTTAATTTTGACTCTATAATAGTCTATAGCAAATGACTTCATGGATAATCATTGGGATAGCCTCAAAGTTCTATAACCATCACCATTATTATTGGCATTGGGTTATCATGATGTAAGGTCATTAGATGTTCATCTGGAAATGTAACCATGTAGCAGGCCTGGAATATCAATATGTTTAGGCTATTCTTACATGAAGATCATGTATTTTTATGATATGTTCTTATAATATTTATTTAATTAAAATAAGTGTGATAACATCACATGATCTCGCTTATATGTGGAATCTAAAGAACTTAATAAAATGATGGACAGAAATGATTCAGTGAAATGGAAGTTCGGATCAGACTGACGAATCTCAGAGGGATGAAAGGAGTGGGTTGGTGGAGGGGGAGTGATTAATCAAAGAACTTATATGCACATATGCATAACCCAAGGACACAATGGTGTTATGAGGGACTTGGAAGTGGGTGGGTTGGGTGGAATGGGTCAATGGGGAGAAAATATCTGTAATATTTCAAACAAAAATAAAATTTAAAAAAAGAAAAAAAGTGTGATATTATCCATTGTTATAAGGTTGTTTATAATAATGGGCTTCTTTAGGGAGCATAAAAATGAACAAAAATTAGAAACCTAACTTATTTCAGTTAAAAATGATAAACTCAATCTTCATTAATCAGCCAACAGATATTAACATGGACCATGGAGAATATGTTGTATTATAATATATATCATGAGGAGCATAAAGATGTATATGACATGAGTGTGGTGTCAAGAACCGTGTAATTTAATTTAAAAAATATGATATTTAATATTATATAGCAAAGGATGCTAAGTGGAAAATGAGTGACTGACTACTGAAGCTGAGTTATTAACAAATGGACAAAGAGAGATTTTTGTTTTTTATCAAAGAAATATAAACATGTAAAAAAATACAGAAGGACTTAACAAACAAAGGAATAGTCACAGAAAGCACCCCAAGATCCACTCCCCAAAGTCAATTACTTTAAATCATTTCAATTTTTTTCTTTTGATGTTAACAGTATATCCTAAATACACACACATGAGAGTGCGCATACACACACCTATGATTGATTTATTAACTTTAGACTCTTTATTACATCCTGTTACACAGATGACACTTTAGCTCACTTATGATATCACACCTCAGTAGTTAGTTAAAAAAACAAGTACAAGTTTTTAATATTGAAGTACTTTACATTGATTGATTGCTATCATTTCTATCATTCTATATATGTGGGCTTGTGGTCAATTTCCCAAAACATCCTTTCTATTGAAGCGTTACTGATGGACAAGAAAGGTAACCTCTTCGTTCTTGAATTTATTTACTCATTCACTCCATAGTCCTCACTCAGTGCCCATCATATGCCAGGAACCAGGCTAGGTATTAGGAATAAAGTCCAGACCAATGTTTCCCTTCACGGAGCTTATTTTCTGAACTGATGGCTTCTTTGTTTTTATCTATAGTCCAACTCCTGAGACAGGAATAGTCACAGAAAGGAATAGTCACAGAAAGCATCCCAAGATCCACTCCCCAAAGTCAATTACTTTAAGTCATTTCTATTTTTTTCTTTTGATGTTAACAGATAATTATAATTGTGCTGTGTGTTATGTAGAAGTGTAGGGTAACGTGCAAGTGTGGTAAAGGGGTACTTTCAAGTTACCCTGAAAGTCAGGCTTTTCACAGATGATTAAACCTTTATCACTTTCTCCTGGCATCTTACTGCTTTCACTGGTTTTAAGAAATGAGAAGAATTCCAATCATTATTTTAACTTTAACATTATCTCATACTGTACTCAGCCTCCCCCAGAACATTGCATTTAAACTGAGATGTGAAGGGTGAAGGGAAGGTGGGTAGGAGTAATAGGTGTGGGGAGGAAAGAAGATTCCAGACAGAAGGAACCATGATGAAGTGAGAAGTAACCTGGTGCAGCAGATGAACAGGAGGTGAATTTTAACCTGACGGAACTGAAAAATCAGAGACACACTTCACTCTTCAAGTGTTCTCCACTAGTCCTCAGTTCTAACTTCTTTAACATAGGACTTGTAAGTTAAAAAAAAAAAAAAAGCCAGCTTTCTGCTCAGATAGGAAAGGAGGTGATGAATATTAAATACTTGTCAGACATCCATCTCAGCTCTTACAAATACTGTGAGGTTCATATCGTAGCTCCCCTTTTATGGATAGTCACACCCCTGCATTCACTTAACAAATGGGTCTGTTATTTCATTGTAGATTAATCCAAATATCTAATAAAATCATCTGACTTAGAGGCTAAGACAAAGCTGCTCTAAGAGTGTGTGCTGGAGCAGAAGCGATGACATGCCATTCAGAGCTGAGTGGAAGCTTGTCTAGGTCCTTCGTGTCCTTCTGCAGGTCCTACGTGGGCTCCAAGAGCTGCAAGAGAGTTGAGCGAGCATGGAAAGGACACTGTTAGGCGCCCTTCCTGCCTGGCCGTCCGCTCCCCCTCCCCACCCCAGCACTGTGGAAGCACAGATGAGAGAGGAGGCCTGCGGGTTGAGCGTGAGTACCAGCACAGCACTTGTAAGGGCTATTCCCCCCTTTAAGCATCAGTGAATCGAGAGCTAAGAGAAGGAGAGTGCAGGTCTGTAACCTTCCACTTTTTCTCTCTCCAAAAACTCTCTGTGGTGCCTTCTTCTCCCTCCTTCCTTCTGATTTCATATTTAATGTATGAAGAGGTAGAAAGAAGAGAAAAGGCTGTCAGCTCAGGATAAAAATGAGCTAGTTTTATTGGTCTACTTCCATTTTCTTTGGAAAATTCTGGCATTTTTTATTAGATCGAAGGCCCACATGGAGAAAGGGGTACACACTAAGGAGCTGAAAAGATTGTGAGGGGTGAAGTTTATGGGCAAAATGGGGTCGTGTGGTTATAAGACCCATGGATATCATATCAAAACAGGGGCGTATGTTATATGTTTATGGCTAAAATGTTTAATTCCTTGATACTGCTTCACTAAATCCATATAACAACCTATAATCATTTAATCTTATTCAATAATTAATCACATTTATTCAGGCAAATTTCTTAAATTTTTATCTAGTATTAACTTAATGAAATAGAGTGGAAAGCAGTTTATTCATAATGTCTGGGAAATGCTTGATCTCCCCGTTAACGTTATTTCTGGAGTTTAGCTATCATAAGTCTAGAGCAACGCTGTCCAGTAATATAATGTAAGCGACATATGTAATTAAAAATTTTGTAGCCACATTTAAAATGTAAAAATAAGTAGATAAATTAACTTTAAGAACATGTTTTAATTCTTTCCGTATAGCCAAACTGTTATAATTTCAACATATATTCAAATGTAAAAAAATCATTGAGACATTTTACATTTTTTTTCCATCTTCAAAATCCAGTCTGTATTTTACTCTTAAAACACAGCTCCAGTTGCATGCTAAATTTTCATCAAAATTCTTGATCTGTTTTTAGACTACATAAAATTTATTGTTGAAAAAGTAGTTTGTGTAGAAATAAGGAGGGATGAATAGGCAGAGCACAGAGAATGCTTAGGGTGGTGAAACTACTCTGTATAATATTATAATAATGGAGACATGTAATTATGCATTTGTCAAAATCCATAGAATGCTCAGCACCAAGAATGAACCCTAATGTAAATTACAAACTCTGGGTGATAATTAGGTGTCAATATAGGTTGATCTGGTAGGTTCATCAGAGTAACAAATGTCTCGCTCTGATGTGTCAAGTTGCTAGTGGGAGTGGTTGTGGCAGGGCAGGGACAGGGGGTCCAGGGCATATGGGAACTCTCTGTACTTTCTGCTCAATTTTGTGGCAAAAGTGCTCTAAAAAATGTCTATTAAAACAATTAAATTATGAACTGCCCAATGGATTTTCTCCTCAAATTTTCATTCTAATTTATATCTCTTCTCTCTTCTAAAAAACTTAGTATATGTTTTGTGTAATGCAGCATACAGTTTAGCATTTGCATAATATCTTGTGATTTAAAAATTATTTCTTCCCTTTTAATCTTGCCAACTACTATGCAATAGGAATTTGCAAAGCCAGAACCTTGTTTCATATGCCTGTGTTCATATATTGTGCTTATTACACTGCAATTTACCTTCTACTCTATTATTAGTAGGATAGAGTAGACCGTCACCACATTAAGGTAATAAACCTCACAGGCCACAGCCACTGAAACTAAGAGAGTCACAGAAAAAGTTTTTTCCTCTCCTACACTTTTGTGATTATAAAGGCATATACTTTAAAATGGATCATTTAAAAAAATTCTTTAATAAAAAATGTTGGCTCTTATATGGTATTTAGACTTCTGGGTGAAATCCCATTGCTGTAACATAAAAGGGTGTTGCTCCTTTATCTGAGCTCATCACCTCTCAGAGTCTGCGTAGAGTGGAAATAGGAATAAATCTTCCATAGCATTCCTTGGACAATTAACATTCTGTAGTTTTACTTGGGGAAGTAGGTGAGAAAATGTAGATTTAAGCAAAGAAAAGGCTTTGCAAAATAAATACATTGTTACCTATTATACACTTGCTTCAGGGATTAGCAATACCTCGCTATAATTGGATGCCTGGGTGGATGGCAGGCACACTGTGAAGCCACGTGCTAAGGAAGGACGGCTTTCTGGATCCTTTTGTTCTGTTCCAGTGATTTCAAATACCATGGCATCTCCTATCAGGGTTCCTCAGACTTGGGCTGAACAGAGCAATGAATATCAGGCCATTCAGTTCATTTCAGAGAGCACTGATTGGAAGCACAAGACATCGATTTGTGTGCAGTACAGAATAAAAAGTGTGTAACACAGAGTCCTTGACTTCAAAGAGCATTGCCTGTCTGAAGGCCGAGTCCCCTAATGAAGATAGGACATTACCAGTATACTTTCTATATTAATAGCTTCCTAGGGGAAATGCTTCTACTTTCCTTCTTTACAATAAGAAATGAAAACAAAATACTATCTGATGTTTTAGCACATTTATCTTCCATTTTTCATGTTCTAAAGTTCTGGGCAGAAATTGGACTGGAAAAGTCCTTTCAGCATCCATTATCTTTTGAGTTTAAATCCAAGGTCTTTGCCAACACCACCAAGGGAACTAACTAGCTCTCTTCCCTGAGTTCATCTGTGTCTTGCCACATTTCTCTCTAGCTGCCCCAGTTTCTTGCATTTCCTCAAACATACAAAATGGCTTATAGCCTTTATATTTGCTGTTCATTCCCCCTGGAATGTTCTCTTCATATAATTGATTCCTTTTCATCAGTCAGTTCTGTTCTAATCAGACATCTCTTCCAGGAGGCTTTCTCTGACCACCTTGTCTATAATAACTCTTCTAGCCCAGTTTCTCTCTAGCTTCTTTCCTTTTTTATTTCCTTCATAGGAGTTATCACTGTCTTTATTCATTTCTTTTCTCCTCTAGGGTATATACAGTCCATGATGGAAAGGACTTTATCTTATCCGGTCGACAAAAGCATAGTAGTGTAGCTGGTGGAAATAGGGTTCTGCCACAGAGTCACGAGAAAAGCATTTTGGGGACCCACGCATAGGAGTATGAGGTGTAGTGGTAAGAGCAAAAATAAGGAACTGTCCCCAGGTGCCCAATGTCTCATCCACGACCAGGTGGCTTAGCTCTGTCTCGCTGTGGAAGAAGCCCTGGGCCTGGTGAGCAAAAATGCCCACCAGGAAGGTCGGGATCCAGAACTGTAGAGCCATCACCCTGGGCTCTGGTGGTCCAGCAGTGTCTGCTCCCAGCTGTGCTCTGCGCGTGCTGTGCTGCAGCACCCAGGCCCCACTTGGGCCACACCCAGGCCCCACTTGGACCACACCCAGGCCCCACTTGGGCCACACCCAGGCCCCACTTGGAGCCACACCCAGGCCCCACTTGGAGCCACACCCAGGCCCCACTTGGAGCCACACCCAGGCCCCACTTGGGCCACACCCAGGCCCCACTTGGAGCCACACCCAGGCCCCACTTGGGCCACACCCAGGCCCCACTTGGGCCACACCCAGGCCCCACTTGGAGCCACACCCAGGCCCCACTTGGGCCACACCCAGGCCCCACTCGGAGCCACACCCAGGCCCCACTCGGGGCCACACCCAGGCCCCACTTGGAGCCACACCCAGGCCCCACTTGGGCCACACCCAGGCCCCACTTGGGCCACACCCAGGCCCCACTTGGAGCCACACCCAGGCCCCACTTGGGCCACACCCAGGCCCCACTTGGGCCACACCCAGGCCCCACTCGGAGCCGTGCGCCTGCTATGCAGTGCGACCGCACAAGCTCATGCAAGAATGAGCGAACCCACACGTGCTACCCAGACGGGCCTTTGCTGAGCTTTGGGTACATTACCTCGGGCTTGGGGAAGAGCGGGCCTTTTTTCCAAACTAACCAATCTCTTCCCTGGCTCCTCGCAGGCTCGTGCTGGGTACTGCCCCTATTCAACCCAGTCTTTTCCCCAGGTTTTTCCTGCATAGACTTCGCCCCTTTATGTTGCCATTTTGGCTCCCGCTGCCCACGCCTCGAAGTTTTTCCTCATCATCTGGTTTCCACTTTGCAGACGCTTACCCCCACTTGCCATCTTGGTGCCCACTGAGCATGTGCCTAGCAGAGGCATTTCCTCTTTATTGTTTATTGCCCCCGCTGCCCCCCATAGTCCCAATGAATGGACAGATTGTCCCCTGGGGAGATTGGAAAGCTGGCCCTTCCTCCCTACAGGTGAGGGGTGAGAGCTGAGGGGGACACAGAGGGATGTTAATCTGTTAATCCCTTTGGCATGGATTCCACTATCCCCTGGGCTATTTGAAGCTGTAACTTCCAGATTTAAACCTGATTACCTGTATCTTCCAGACCCAATCAGGCCCAGCCAGTGTAGCTCCCTTCTTTTTTAACTCCTAGCTGCCTACACTAACCGTAGGTGTTTCATATTAAGTACTCACTAAATAAACACTTGTCGGATTAATGAATCTTTTGTCCATTTATTCATTGCCAGTGGGGCCCTGGATAAATCAGTTAACATCTCTTAATCATAGTTTCTTCATTCATGGAATTTTCACCTGGATTTAATGAGATCGTACTAGTGCAAAATAATAAAAGTCACTAAGTAGCACATGAATATAAGCATTGTTATTTTTCTTACTGATGTTAGCTGGGCCTCCAAAGAGCCATCAAGCGAGCTTCAGGGCAGAACACTCTTGTGTCTACTGTGCACAGCAAATCGAGGTTCCCCTTCTTTATACCTCAGCCAGCAAATGGGAGTGTTGCGGGAGGCATGCAGGAGGGTTTCCCACCCCCGTGTAACCGGATTCAAGGAGTCCTTCAAAGAAGAGACAGACTGGGAAGTTGTAAAATGGTGGCTCATCCCCAGCAGGCTGCAGCCTGCGGGGTGTCTGTGGGGAAGGTGAACCCTGTCGGCATCCCCACAGGCCAGTCTCAGGAGCTCCCAGTCCACAGGATTACCTTGCATTTAGCACCACATTGTGTGAGCTTGGACAGTATTCAGCTTCTGAAGGGCACATGTGAGAAAATTGAAAACGAAGGGCAACCAGTGACTACTTTTTAGATAATGACAGTAATGATGTGGTAAATTGGTATATTCTTCAAGGAAATGCGCAGGGAGGCTCATTTCAAACACGCCACCTTGCATTAAATGTAATTTACTTAAAATAATCATGCAGCTCAGGTGGGCATGATACGGACAAACTAATAGCGATATAAAAAAACACTCAAAAATGAGGATGACCAAGTTCTACTTTTGAATCTCAGCATGATGTGCAGGAAAGGAAATTAAGGGAGTAACACTAGCTGACGGTGCATGTTAATCGCAAAGTCACTAAAACCTTTCCGTTCACTTAAACCGACGGTGGTGCGGAGCCACGTGCTAATAAACAGGGAAGAAACAGCCTGCTGTGCTCAGTCTCCTTAGTAAGGTTAACAAACTACATTAGCCATTCACTCATCTGTAACTCACAATTAATCATTCCTCGAAAATTACATTGTATAATAAATGAGGACAGACATGATTCATTAAAACTTCTAATTAATTCTATTTAATACTATTTCATAGTTCATTGATAAGTGCTGAGAGAAGGGTTACACTGTAGGATATTTGATACGTAGCTGCCTAAGAAGCAAATAGGGGGAACGTTATCTAAAATGAAACATGAATACTTGCAAATGAAAATGTCAGATGTTTATCACCGCAGCGCCTGGTTCTGTACTCAGAGGCCTCTTGGCATTACCAGTGGAAAACTGCATTTTCAGGGCTGTGTCATCAATTGGTTGTAAAAGCTCTTCTGAGCTGAGCCTGGACGCTCAGCATCTCAGGCTGGGAATAATCGTGGCCTACTTTGTTTTTCTAATAAATATTCATGCCTGTTTTGTGGGCTAACAGCAGGACTATGGTTAAGCAGGTATTTCCACATTTGGAGAGAGATCCACTTACGTAAGAAAATAAATACTTATCAGGCAATTATGGTTTTGAGTCATTTAATTGTATTTCCTGTGTATTTGTGTTTATGTGTGTGTGATGTGTGTGTGTGTGTCGTGACATGAAACTAAACATGAAAATAGCAAGACTAGTAGTGTCAGGAAAAGCCCTGTGCGTTAATTATAATGTACTGGTTTCCTTTTTTTTAAAATTAAAAAACTTTTTTCAATAACAGTTAACATACAATATTATAGTAGTTTCTGGTGTACAACAAAGCGATTGGACATTTTTTAAAATTAATACTTTATTAAATTTATTGGGGTGACAATGGTTAATACATTTATATAACTATCTTCAAAGGAGAAGAATCAGACACTAACGTACATAGTTTATAGTCTGGGCTGGAGAAGATAATCACTACTACTAAGTGAATAATGTGTATTTTAAAGTAAATTATGTTGCAATGGAATAATGCCTTAACTTTTTTCTTTTTTTTGCTTTACCAACTACATAATATGCCTCAAAAAAGGGTTATAGGGACCATTAGCGTTTCCATGGTGTAAATGGTGAAAATTCTGAATGGGAGAAAATATTCACAAAACATATGCCTAACAAAGAACTTGTATCCTGAATTTATAAAGAACTCTTACAACTCAATAATAAGAAAATAACCAACTCAATAATGGATTTGGACACTTATAAAAAGGAGATGCACAAATGGCAACAAATACATGGAAAGATGCTCACCATCATGAATCATTGGGGAAATGATAATTAAGAACAAAAGATACCAATACCTATTAAACTTATTAAAATAAAAAAAAAATGATAATACCAAGTGCTGGCAAATATGTGGAGCAGCTAGAATGTTCATGTACTGCTGGTGGTGGTCACTGGTGTATGCAACTGTCAAAACTTGTCAACTTTATACTTTAAATGGATATAGTATATTATAAGCAGATTAGTCTTTAATAAAACTGATTTTTAAAAAGAGTTAAAAATTTGGTTGATCCATACACATCCCAATAAAAATAATAGGACTCTTTAGTGAAACAATTACTTTGAAGCTTCAACTAAATTGTATCTGCATAAGTATCAGGCAGGGTGAAGAAGGGTAGTAACAGAGCAGAGAAAACAAATTCCGAAGAGTACATAGCTTCTTTCTAGTACTGAAGAGATGGGCATCAGATCAAAATGTCTCATTTTTCAGGGAAGGCGTTTCTGCAACTCCTCCTCAAACTGAGTGACTTTTGAAGTTGCCAGAGTAAAATTGTGCCCCCAAATATAACCCTTTCCCGTATTTAAAGAGGAACTGGTTGAAGGAGTTGCCTCACTGTAGTGCAAAGGATGGCAGTTTAGGCCTTAGACTTAAACCCTGTGCCTGTGAAAAATTGTGTGACTTCAGGCCTTGACATCTCTGGATACTTTTCTTCATCTGACAAAAAGGGGATTGGACTAGTTAACAATTTTAAATCTACTTCTTGAAGCCTGATGATTGTGTGCAGGTGGCGAGCATAAACTCATTGGGAACTGTAAAAGGGTAGAGAGAGAGGGCTTGCAGGGGGCTGTTCAAGGTACCGGGTCTACAGTTTCTGCTTTTAAAATATCTACTACTGAAAAACATTTTTTTAAGTTGATTATTTCTAGCCCAACATTGTGCAACTCAAAAAAAGGAGGAACTCAAAAAACACCCATTTTCATGAATACTTTTCATTATTTTGGGGGATCATGTTTAACAATGCAGTGTTTCAACAATACCAATTTTAATAATACTGTCAAATTTATTTAACATTTCTCCAGAAGAAAAGCAGATAGCCCCAGAGTTCTTCAGTGGTTTATTTTGCAGAACACGTTAAAGGCAGATTTTGCAATTCTTAAAGCCAGAACCAGTGTTCATGAAAACGTGTATAAAAGCATAGAGGCTTAAAAGACAGTAAATATTATATAATGCTAAATTATTAGCTTAACCTATTTTTCTCTTTTTATAGGATTGACCTTTTAGTGGACTGGATTATCCACTAATTTTCAATTAGGTTTCCAAGTGGTAAATTGAAGCTGACCCTGTTACAATTAGAAAACTACACAAAAGGGAGGAGGCCATAACCATTTGGAGAGAAATTATATTTTGTGCATTCTGTATTTAATTTTTTAGCCAAGAAAAGGAAAAAAGATAAGGGAAGGAAATGGAGAGTTGTTATAATATCCGAACAGACTTATCTTTTCCCAAAGAAGACATACAAATAGCCAAAAGATACATTAAAATATGCTCAACATCACTAATCCTCAGGGAAATGTGAATGAAAACCACAAGAAAATATCACCTCAAATATTTTAGGATGTCTATTTTTATAAAAAATACAAGAGACAGCAAATGCTGGTGAGGATGTGGAGAAAAGGGAACATTCATGCACTGATGGTGGGAATGTAAACTGCTTGCAGCCACTATGGGAAACAGTGTGGAGGTTCCTGAAGAAATTAAAAATAGAACTGCCATATGATCCAGCAACTTCACTTCTGAGTATATATTCTAAGGAAACAAAAGTCTTATTTTGAAGAAGTATTTACATTCCCATGTTTATTGCAGCACTATTTGCAATAGTTGAGGTATAGAAACAACGTAAGTATCCTTCTATCAATGAATGGATAAAGAAAAGAACTTCATTTTGCCCTCAGAATCAACTGAAAATTGTCCAGGTTTAGAATTACAGGTCTAAATCATTGTACCTCCAAAGTCTGAATGATAGACTCACTGCCTTTTGGCATATATTTATTCTCATGGAAAACTCTGATGCCAATCAGACTGACATTTCTAGTAGTCCCGTACTTCAGGCATTTCTTCAGTGTTTCATCTGCAGACATCTCCGTTTCGGCTCCTGTCACTTGTAGGAGTTGCTGTTAGAGAAAAGAGGAGACAAAGGCATATGCTCAGTCTGCATTTTGAAATACTGACTTCTGATTTTCCTAATCAAGTCAGTCTGTTTGGGTTACATAGTATATAGCAGTGTATAAATGTCTACATGAAACAATAGATTATGAGACATTGGAAGGAAAATTGGGTGGCTTGGGATCAATCAAATTAGATCAGTTTGAAATCAGGTTGTCTTGAGAGAAAAACTGAAGCAAAAAGGAACTGAGAAATGAAAGAAGAGTTAACCTGTATGTCAGGAAAGGCACTAAGGAAAAGTAAGTTGAAGTCAAGCCAAACCAAGCAGTAATCGTGTGGTGGTCCCGTTATGATCAATATTTATGTTGGTCCCTGGCTGAGGAATAATTGCACCAGTCCATGAGGGAAAAATAAATGGAAATAAGGAAGAAGTGGCGTTTGACTGTAAGTATGTTTTATTTCATAAATTGTTCCATCCAAATAATTTTCTTGATGTGAGCTCCCACCAGATTAAATGCAAATGAGTTGTAGCGAAAGTGAACTGAAAAACAAAGTCCTGAGTTTACAAAAAAGCACCTGTTCCTCAATAATTTGTGAACTCTTTCTCAGCCAGTCCAGACCTAGCGTCTCTGCAGTTTAAAAAATTTTCCACTTTAAAATAAAAAGAGGGCATGGTATTCCCTGATGTAACATTATATCCTGAGTTCTAGAAACATTTCCCTTCTATTTTCCAGTAAAAGCCCACTTACATTGATTAATTAAAAGAGAGACGTTTTCGTTTGGCAGTGGAAACACTGGATGGCCTTATTTAGTGCCTTATTAATAAAAAATACTAGGCATGAGATACACATTAGCAGAACAACATTTCAGCGCTAGGGCAAGGCTTCTGGCCTCATGCCTATTTGACTTGCTGGCTTTCTAAGTTCTGACTGTCTGGGTTCCTTTCTGTGACTCAGGGAGACTTCTGAGATCTGGTGGAGGCAGTAAGTAGCAAGGCAAAACCTTCCTTCATAATTAGTCCATTAAAAAGATCAACAAAAAGATCTGAGAGGAAGAAAATGAAACACCCAGAAACTATGTTGAGAGGGTTGGGTGAGAAATGCACCATCAAGCAGAAAGTTACATGGGGAAATGTAAGTGAGAAAGGAAAAATAAAACCTGAAAAGATTTTCTGGTATATGAGAAAAACAAAATCAACTCCCACAGTTCCCAAAGTGACCTTTTAACAGGGGCTGGAGAAGCCAAAAGAAACACAACTATCTGGGCCATAGCCATAGTAACTGTACTGGAATCTAGTTGGGAATAGTAAAGTATAGAAAGGCCACAACAGAAAAAGAGGCCAGAAACAGCAGTGTGTTGTTGGAGCAGCAGCCTCTTCTGACCCCTGGGTCATCTCTATTGTTTTCGGCAGAAGGAACAGGATTTTTGTTTTGCTTGTTCTGACCAGGGTCATATACAAAGTGCAGACATACATATTCAAAAGGTACAATTACCATGCCTCCAAAGTAGCACTGATCGTGACTGCTTTCCACCCAATATGTTTGTGGAAAGAGCATTATAACTACATTAATTTTATGACCCTGTTAAAAAGAAACATTAAATTTTATACTTGGTACTATTAAATATCATCCCATGTTATCACAGTTTTCCTTAATAAAAAAATAATTAAAATTGCTTAAATACTCAATGTAGGTCATCCACATAAATCATGGTCTTCCTACACAATAAGGAATTTATTTTGTCACTTAAAATTATCTTTGGGGAGAGCTTGTAACATGAGTCTTTTATTTTATTTTTAATTTTATTTTAAATATATCTTTATTGATTTCAGAGAGACAAAAGACGAGGGAGAGAGAGAGATAGAAACATCAATGATGAGAGAGTCACTGATCGAGCCTGCAACCCGGGCATGTGCCCTGACCGGGAATCGAACCCTGATCGCCTGGATCCTAGGTCGACGCTCAATCACTGAGCCACGCCCAGCCGGGAACATGAGTCTTTTAAATGATATGTTAAAAAAGAAGTATACTCAATTGTGTATATGGAAACAGCCTGTGTCATTGGCGGATGAATGGATAAAGAAGATGGGGCATGTATATACGATGAGATACTACTTGACAATAAAAAACATGAAATATTGCCATTTGTAGTGACATGGATGGATCTTGAGGGTATCATGCTAAGTGAAATAAGTCAGATAGAAATGGATAAAAACCATGTAATTTCACTCATATGTGGAATATAAAACAAACAAAAGGTGGAAGGAAGGAAGGAAGGAAGGAAGGAAGGAAGGAAGGAAGGAAGGAAGGAAGGAAGGAAGGAAGGAAGGAAGGAAGGATGGAAGGAAGGAAGGAGGGAAGGAGGGAAGGAGGGAAGGAGGGAAGGAGGGAAGGAGGGAAGGAGGGAAGGAGGGAAGGGGAAGAAAGAGAGAGAGAAAAGAAAGAAAGAGCCCGGCAGGGCGTGGCTCAGCGGTTGAGCACCGATCTAGGCTCCAGGCGATCGGGGTTCAATTCCCGGTCAGGGCACATGCCTGGGTTTCGGGCTCGATCCCCAGTGGGGGGCGTGCAGGAGGCAGCCGATCAATGACTCTCTCATCATTGATGTTTCTATCTCTCTCTCTCCCTCTCCCTTCCTCTCTCTGAAATCAATAAAGATATATTTAAAAAAAGAAAGAAAAGAAAACAGAACTCATAGATAAGGACAGCAAACTGGTGGTTACCAGAGGGGAGGGAGCTGAGGGGAGGGTGAAATGGGTAAGAAAGTCAAATGTATGGTGAGGATGGAAACTAGACTTTGGGTGGTGACCATGCTATACGGTCAACAGATATTGAATTACAATGTTGTACACCTGAAACTTATATAATGTTATAAACCAATATTACCTCAGTAAAAAAAAAATAATCTCAAATACATGAAAAACACATAGAAAAATGTACCTGATGTTATTGTAAAACTAGATCATTGTAAATTTTTAAAAACTTTACTTCTCAAATTTCCTGTGAAGAGCTTCTAAAACTTTATATTTAGAAAAAAAATTCTTTATTTGATCTATAACCCTAGGATTCTAGCATAAATAAAACTGACTTCATTTTGCCTATTTTTCCCATAAAAGTGAGTCGTTTTTAGTCATCACTTTTACCTCATCACATGTTCTTAGGCCTTAGAAAGTTGTCAGCTCAGTAGATAAGAGTCATTAATGCTAAGGCCCGCTTTGAGTTCAGAATGGGCTGGTTGGTTTATTCCATGCCACAGACACAGAATTTATCCTGAATTCTGACCAGATATTCCACACAAGGGAGCAAAGTAAATGTGTGAAGGCCGAGGCAAATCTCTCCCATTCTTTCAACATGTTCATCCCTGTACAGGTTGTAGAGTTTTAGAAGCACAAAAACTTCGATGTTATTATTGCCACTATGCAGGAACACCCTGAGGGACTAAAAAGAAGGTTTACTTTGATCTTCCATATGAAATGTAATCAATTTAAAGGTAATAGGGTAACATTTAGAACTGATGCCATAGGAGGGAAAATTTATCTGATGATGTCACGAATCCTCTGAAAGGGTTAATTTACTTTCCTTTTCCCCCAACATTTTACAAAAGCAGAGAGAGTTCAAAAATAAACAAACAAAAACTACTAAGAAAATTTGGGAGGAAAGAGCCTCTCTTTGAGTATTGTTTTTGTTTTATAATGAACTAAAAATCTCCCCCCTCTAGATGTTTGTGGGAACCCTGGCATGACCAAAAGGTAGCCGCAGGTATTCTGACTGCACCCAGTTACCACAGATGGAATTGTGCTGTTCAGGTCAGAGCCATAGGAGTGACAAACACCTTAGAAATGGTAATATGAAATTCCACTCCTAATTCCCATATAGGTAAAGACAGGGCATCCTATCCTTCTTCTATTAACCTCCCTAAATTTGGGCACTTATAGGTGGGCACCTCTCTCCCCAATATTAATCCTAGATTCATTTACTCAGGATTGTGGCTTTTTGGTGATACCATGAAAAACAATTAAAAGCTCCAAACCCTCTTTGTTTTTCTTCCTGAATCCCAATGTTAGTCTCTTACTTGTACCACTGTGGAATAGAAAGATGTAAGGCGGGAATGATAATATTTATTTTATAAGATTGTGGTAAAACTTGGGGATACAGTACCTCCTGGATGAGGTCTTCTTGCAGTTTTAGATCTAAAAGCAAGTGCTATGCCTCCATTCCTTGTTGTATGGAAGGGCAAAGCCTTCTTCAAGATTCTTGGGAACTCCGTGGGGTACCACTGTCCTATGTCAGTTCTGTGTCTGGGGTTCATTCCTGCTGACTCCCACTAATTTCTCATGCCCTGTACACTGTCCTCTACACTGATTCCATTCTCACTTGTTGTAGAAGTTGAGCACTTCAGCTCACAGGTTGGGAAGATGAGGGGCTTTCCATGTCTATAGAGCTTGGCAGACTCTCTGGCTCTATATGCTTCTTATATTACCCTTTCCTTTTTCTGAGCTCCTCAGTCTTGGATCCTCTGGGAAGATACTTCATCTTAGCTTATTATTGTTCCTTCCATTTGAATTGAGACCTATTAACCTTATTTAGTGATTCATTAATAGCTCTAAACCAGTCTTATCTGTGTGACTCTAGAAGAGACTAATATCTCAATCTTCCCATGTCCCCTTCTCTACCAGCCTCTGAAAGAGAAAGGCTAGCGTAGACAGGTTCACCCACCTACCCATGGTATGCATTAAACCGCTTATCTGAGAAGGTAGAGGTGGTGAAAGTTGATGTGGGTTTTAAATAACACTCTGTTGGCTTCATACACCAATAAAGTCCATGGAAGCCCTAGGCGGATCCTGTGGCCTGTGGGAGGTGTTCAGTAAATGGTGTTTATGATGAGTATTTCTCTTCATCACACTCCATAATCACCTTTATGTGGTTGGTATTTAACATTGCTACCAAATTTGTCTTTTTAAGTTCTCACTTAAACAAAATCACCTCCAGCTACAGAGAACTTTCTATTTTATTACAGACTATGGTCAATAAAAAATAGAATAAATCCCTTTGGATTCCAAGCCCCCACATTTTATAGATTAGGAAACCTGAAGACCAAAACTTTCTGACCTGACCAACTACACAAGTAGTTGGTGGCAGTGTGAAGGAAAGACTAGGGCTCTTAGCCCACCCTATTTGGATCTGCTGATCAAGGACTAAGACACAGAGGATATTTTGAACCAAGAACTATGAGTTGTGTTGTTCCTCTTCTGTTAATAAAATTATCAGGTGACAAAACCTATCCTGTTATCTAATCTGCCTGCCATTTAAAAATATATCGAATTATTATGAATTGGTAAAATCCATGAAAATCTTCCATCTTACCAGAATCATGTTGCTTTTGCACATCAATTAATTATATAGCAAGGCTTTAAAATTTAATGTCTGTAAGATTCTAGTCAACTTTGTGGGAAGAAAAAAAATCATGAGGGAAATATTGAAATAAAAAAAAAATCAGCTTATGTATCAGATAAGGTAACTTGTATAAGACAATTTAATGTGAGGACAGACCAGTTGGCTTATGACTTCAAATTTTAAGAAGGAATCTATCTAATGTACAGGTTATAGCACCTTTCTTCACTGTAAGCAACATTAGTGGATTGGAAACCTCTGCCTGGAATTTCTCCTTTCTGGATAGTGAGCATGCACACATACCCACAGCCACTTCTGCGCATTAGCAGGTCCCTGGGGCTGGCTCTCCTTCTTGTTTCTCTGGTTGTTGTCTGCCAAATGGTGTTCCCAAGCCTGGCTGCCTGGCCACACAGCTCAATCAGTTTATCTTCCATTCCTTGACTATTGCAAGTAGAAGCTCATGGGATCCAATTATTACTGTTTCTTCCTCCCTGATAGAGTTGTTAAATCTATGAGCTGTGGGCAACCTCCACAGGATTCTTGGGGAATATTTGAATTCAAAGACTAGAATTCAGCTTCCTACCCAGGGACCAGGTGAAAGGACATTCCCAGAAGAGAGAAGCTTGAACTACCTATTAAAGTGTCAGAACCCCTGGAATCGAAGTGAGATATTGCACTCCAGATTTTTGCTGTCCCATTTTCCACTTAAACCAACCATTTACCTTGCTCATTTAACTCTAGGGTTAAGCCCTTTTTAAAAAGCTTAGAAGGCTTTTATTTTTAACTTTGAGACTAGGATGTTACCTTCTATCTTTTTCTTTTTTATGTATATGAAAAATGAAGATAGCCCTGAGTTGCAGCTTATTAGTTCCGGCATGAAAGAACAGTTGGTGTTTGTCCAATTAAAACATCTGTTGTAATTTCTGAAGCTCCCTCCTCTACCTAAGGATGACTCGAAGCTTGCTAATTGGGCATTTTTACATTGTTATCATGCTTGTTCTAAGATTTAGACTTGCAGATGTAAAGAATTGAACATACTTAAAGCAAGGATCATCCAACAGCATGTCTTGCTCTATGTAAAGTAGGACCTGAGCTATTGATTCCCTATTATTTTCAGTTAAGTTGCCCTCAATTAAGTTGGCTGTCAGTAATATGAGCTTTGTGCAGGGTCCTGAAACTTGAATTAACTCCTAGGGTTTGCAAGTGGGAATTTAATGATACCCAGTAAAACAATGACAAAACAGTCCAATCAAGGACTTCTTGAGGCTTTTGCTGATGATTTTAATTTTTTTTTTTTAGTAAGAAAAACCCTGCCAGTTAGCCACCTAATTAAGCAAAATGACTTGTCTGATAAATTCAATCCTCTTAATGACGACCAGATGCCCACCAAAGCCACTTGAGATTTTATGAGTAATGATTATTAAAAACTGTTATTAACTATTTCGCATTAGGATGTTCTGTTCCCTGAGACAACTAGGATTACATTTTAAAATAAAAGAGGAAAATAATTTTTTAAAAAATACAAGCTTGCATGATGTAGGAGATAAAAACAAAAAATCCAAAAGCTGATGAGTACTGTGTGGGGTGTGGCTATTCAGATGCAAAACTAAGTAATGTCTCAAACTATTCATTTTTAACGCTAACCTCCATACAATGAGGTTTTATTAGAACTCCTCTAATGGACTTCCCACTTAATTGGTGCCTCAATTTCCCAGTGGATACAATGAGGTAATAATTACTACATTATTTGTTGACATTTTGCAGAAGAGGAAATACTTTGAGTTCTGTAGCACATTAGGATTTCATGGAAATTATGCAGGAATTTAAAGATGTTTCTCAATGTGTCATGATTTCCTGTGGCAAGAACAATTTATGTGATTGAACGGATAATTTTGCACTATACTTAGCCTGAATGGCCATCTAGGAACCTGGTGTAAGCTTTTTGCTGAACAAACTTAGAGTGGCATAAACATCCTTATATTCAAGTGTACTGGCCATGTACTATTTATTCTTACTTGGGGTAGGGCAAGAAAACTATCAATGATGATGACGTGTCATAGCATGAAAAGCTCCATCTTCAGAGGCTCACTGCGGTGGGGGGTGGGGGGGGAACACACTGCGTCTCGTCCACAAGAGATTGTCCCCTTCCTTCAGAGCCAATTCAGCTGTGTCAACAATGTGTGACTTTTCTGTGTCTCTGCTCCTGTCTCTGCCTGTCTGTCTCTGTCTCTCTGTCTCTAAAATAAGACTGTATGTCTTTCCCCAGAGGTTCAATTTTCTTATTTCCCAAATTTCCAGAGCACTCTAGTTCCCTAATATGTCCCCATTAAGCCAGGAAGAGAATAGAAAAATCACATTGAGTTTTCCAAGAAAAGCTGTGTTACCTTTGGCCAGCCTGGATGAAGCAGGGTTCTCAGTACAACACAGTTTGGGGAAGTAGAGTAGACACTGTTGGCGCGTCCTTCCTTCCAGCTCTGTGCACCCAGACTTTGCATCTAATGGCTTTCAGCGGTGAGCACTGGAGCTAACTCCCCAGTGCAGAGAGATCAAAGGGCTTGAGATTTTGTTACCCCCCTCTCCCATGGCCAATAGCTACTCAGCAGTGGAGAAGGGGACACAAAAGCCCAACTCCCTTGATTTGAGGCCAAACTATGATGTAATGTGTCATCTTGAGGTCCTATGGGATTTCTCCTGAAATCACACCTTTGCTTATTTTTTTTCCCCATAGCCACCCTGCTTACCATGGTTTCTTGACATGCACTTCCATAATAAATCTCTTGCACAGGAATCCTTCAGAGTTTGCTTCTGGACTTCTGGGGGAACCTTACCAAAGGGGCCAGGGAGGAGGGATTAGAGAAGGAGGGATGGGGGGAAATGCCCTCTGTTCAATTCTACTAAAGAGCATGGTGGGGGAGGTGGCGATTATCAAAGCTCAGAATTATTGTTCTTACCAAACAGAATATACTGATAGTGCCTTTCAATAATTCTTCATATTTTTATTCATTGTTTAGAGATTCAAGAACTGTATCCTGTAGACAAAGGTATTTGCTTAAGAACATAAAATTCTATGGCAAAGCTACGACTACAATAAGGTTCTCCTGACTTTTTTGGCCGGAGGTTTCCACCCAGCATGGAGTCAGACAGAACAGAGTTTAAATCTCAACTTAGCTACTTATTCATTTTTTAATGAAACATTTACCAGTGGTGCAAAGGTAAATGTTTGAAAATTAGTTTTCAGAGAAGGGGGGCACACTGATGTGTAGCATTTGCTAATTTCCACGGTGTAAACACTTTCATGGTGGCCAATTTCAAGCTACCATGTGACGTCACTGAATGCAAAGTTGGGAGAGATGTGTGCAATTAGCTCTTGCAGGTTGGTGCAGGTCAGCTCCAAACATCCCTGTTTGCAACCTTTTCCTAAATCTCTTTATTTTCTATGTCCTCATCTATGAAATTGATATGTACTCAATCCTGTTTTATGAGGGTTAATGTTGTAATATATAATTGACTAAATCTGTTCTTATTATCATCACAATACCAAGGAAAGCTAAAATTAGAAAATGATATAAAATAGGTTAAATGATGATGGACGGAGACTTGACTTGGGGTAGTGAACACAATACAGTGTACAGATGATGTGTTGTAGAATTGTGCACCTGAAACCTGTATAATTTTGTTAACCAGTGTCACCCCCATAAATTCAGTGAAAAGGAAAAAAACAAACAAACAAAAATAAATTAAAAAAGAAAAAATAGGATAAATTTACAGTTTACCAGTGATATCTGTATTTGTTAGATTGTGATGTACAAATTATAGCAAATGCTACTTGCTAAAATATTTAATGAAAATAATTTTTAGAGGGGGAAAGGAAGACATAAATGATGCAATAATAATGCCTTATATTGTTTTGCACTCAGACAGTAGTACACTTGGGTGTACTACCTCAACTGGCCATTTGTTTCAGAGGTCACACCTAACTTAGATCTATGTGTCTCTGGGATACACAACTTAATTGTCAATGCCACTTTGTAAACTGTTTACTAACAGTTTACATATAAAGTATATAAGAGTAGACATAGAAAGCAGTATCCTTGTTCCTGAGATCAAATGGTAGCAGATATCAGATTGTCACTATTAATTGGATTTCCACTGGAGCCAATTCACTGTGCATTATAGCAATTGGTAAAAAGTACCTCAAAATATCAAGGAAAACAGGAAATTCTTTTTCACCACTGCCATGAAATGGAAATACCAAGAGGCACCAAACAAATGTAGGGCACTGTTGCAAAACTTGTTGTGTTAATAGAAACCATTACATGAACATCGCATGAGTGATTAGAAAATTGTTAACATCCATAGAGTGCAAGAGAGTGCCCCTTGGAGATGTGCTGCATCCTGTAAGCTTATTTTCCAGGGAAGGGGCTGAGGCACTGTGTCTTTAACGGTGGGCACACCTGATAGGAATCGATGGACCTTCCCTCCCTCAGGGGCTGAATTAGAGGGGCTGATCAATGGCTGTATTTGCACAGGTATTGCCTCTTTCTTTGGTCCTGTAGAGTTTGGTTTTATCCACATTCTAGGAACCTCCTTCCATCTTCATTTCCTGCATAGAAACAAAGGTTAGAAGTTGCCTTCCAGGCAGGCGATAAAAAGAAGGGAGCCTAGCAAAGCTGAGAAGATGACACAAGGACTGTGAGCGCGCTGTTGGTCCAAGAAGGGATCTTACCAAAATATTTGCTGAGAGGAAAGAAATGTTCCCCCAATTGCGTGAATTGTTGCCACTGGTTTTTGTTTTTAAGAACACTATTTGTTTCATGACCACAGTCCTGCCTGCAACTTGTTATTCGTACTTTGGACATGATTTCAACGTGAGTTAGAAGAAGCAAAGGTTGCCAAGGCACAAAGATATGCGATAATGTGGTGGTCTGAAGGGAGGGTGTCTGACAGGTAGCCTGTAAGTCAGCCTCTCCCCCTGGGAAGGAAATCTCATAGAAATCCTGGTCGGGAAGAGGAATTGCTTACTGAGAACAAGTGGCTCATTTTCCGTTAATAAAGATTCTCTATTTTTATGGGGTACAACATAATGTTTTCATATACATACACATAGTGAAATGATTGCTATAGTGAAGCTAATTAACATATCCCTCTCCTCACATAGCATTTTTTGTATATGTGGTGGAAGCACCTGAGATCTACTTTCTTAGCAAATTTCCAGTATTTAATACAGTATTATTAACTGTAATCACCCTGCTGCACACTAGAGCTCTAGACTTATTCATCCTGCATAACAGAAACTTTGTACCCTTTAGCCAGCAACTTTCCATTTTTCTCACCCCCAGCCTCTTCGACTACTGCTCTTCTCTCTGGTCTTATGAGTTCAACTTTTTTAGATCCCAGTATAAATGAGAACATGCACTACTTTTCTTTCTGTGTCTGGCTTATTTCACTTGGTATAATGTCCTCCAGGTTCAATCATGTTGTTGCAAATCTCACTATCTCCTCCTATATTAAATGTATCCTAAGAATCCTGAAACATTCATCAGAAAGGATTTATGTATCCCGATGTTCATAGCAGCACAGTTTACAATAGCTAAGATCTGGAAACAGCCCAAGTGCCCATCAGTAGATGAGTGGATAAAAAAGCTGTGGGACATTTACACCATGGAATACTATGCAGCTGTAAAGAAGAATAATCTCATACCCTTTGGGACAGCATGGATGGACCTGGAGAATATTATGCTAAGTGAAATAAGCCAGGCAGCGAAAGACAAATATCACATGATCTCGCTTATACATGGAATCTAAAGAACTTAATAAACTGATGAACAGAATAGATTCAATGACATGGAAGCATAGATGAGACTGATGAATGTCAGAGGGATGGAGGAGGGTGGGTCGGTGGAGGGGGAGAGAGTAACCAAAGAATTTATGTGCATATATGTACAACCCAAGGACATGGACAATGGTGGGGAGAGGGACTGGGGAGGGGGAAGGAACGGGGTGGAACGGGTCATTGGGGAGAAAAAGGGACATCTGTAATATTTTAAACAATAATAAAACTTAAAAAAAAAAAAAAGATTGAATGATATTTCTGTGTGTGTGTGTGAGCGTGTGTGCTAGCATCCATCAGTGAACACAAAGGGAACCCTTACATGGTGTTGGTGGGAATGTAAGTTGGTGCAGCCACTATTAAACACAGTATATAGGTGCCTCAAAAAAGTAAAAGTAGAACTACCTCATGATCCATCAATCTCATTTCTGGGTATATATCCAAAGTAAATAAGATCAGTACCTCAAGGAGATATCTGTGCTCCCATGTTCATTTCAGCATTATTCACAATGACCAAGATATGGAAAAGTGGCCTTTTGACTGGTCTCTTCAAAATGCTTCTCAAGTGAAAACAGCAATTTTTACCAACCCTTTGTAAGAATTGGAGGAAAGTTATTACATGAGAAAACAAAAGAAAGAAAAGAAAAATAAAGGAGCCAGGTACAGGCGCCTCAGCCTGCATGTCTATCCAGTGGGGTCCAGATACTCACAGAGGGATATCGGTTTCCTTGGGGATAAATGCTAAAAACAAAAACAAAACCCCAACTCTCTACTTGCTCTCTCTTTCCCCCCCGTTGTCTTCTTTGGGGGCTGCAGTGCTCTCCTGTTTCCCAGTGTGCAGTGGGTCGTCCTGGCTGCCGCGGGCATCCCCCAGCGAGCGGAGCAGCGGCGGCTCTCGGTCCGCCCCACTCTCCCAGCCCGAGAGGCCTGCGGGGAAGGGCCCGGCCGAGCGCAGGCTCCTGTCTGCCTCTCTGCGGGGCATCTCACAGACTCGCCGGGGGCTGTCGTCTGTGCAGAGAGGAAGCAGGCCCGTAACTTCAGCTCATAGTTGGCTGTTCTCTGCCCTAGCGTGTCAAGAAAGCAAGAAACATTTTTTCCTTAGTAGCTCTACTTTTTGGTGGAGGTGTGTTCTTGTCTTTTCAGGTCAGGAAACTCTGCGTTGAACCCTGTAATCTCCCATAGGCACAACCTGAATCGTGTAACCAACGGGCATTGAGCATGGAGCACCTCCAGGCACTGTGCTAGGTGCAGGGTATAACGTGTAGAAACCCAGCCCTGGCCCTCAAGCTGTAGCTCTCAGACTAGAGCAGAAACAAGTCTTTTGCAGAGAGTGTGATAATTTAAATGCAGAGTGTAAGGGGAAGGGACTGAGACGTAGAGATCAGTAGTTATAAAATAGCCGTGGAGACGTAAAGTACGGTACAGGGAACATAGTCAATAATATTGTGATAACTGTGTATGGTGCCAGGTGGGTACTGGAAATATTGGGGGAAACACTTTGTAAAGTATATGATTGTCTAACCACTATGCTGTACACTGTAAACTAATACAACAAAATAATATTGAATGTAAACTCTAATTGGAAAAAAAAAAAGAGCATGGAAGAGTGAAGAAAGCCTGGGAATGATATTGGCAAAGGATGACAGGTGGTCAGCCTGGCCACGTGTGTGTGATGGGGAGCCTCTGGGCAGTCTGTTCCCTGCAAAGAAAGCTCCCTTCTTTACCCACCTGCCCCGGCTACATGGCTGCGCCTTACATGCAGTCAATGTGCAGGAAGCCTACATGAGGCCAAAGAGCAAGTGTGTCGTGGCCTGTTCCCAGGTCTCCGTGACTCTTTCCATGCTTGTCTCCATCTCCGTTCAGCACTCTGTCCTGTTCTCCTCTGTGTTGATTTCCATCTCAGGTAGGCCCTTTCCAAGTGGGAGACACCCAAACTCTAAGCTATTTTAATAATATCCAGGAAGCAACCTCAGCAGTACAAGAGCCAGAGTTTCCCAAAGTCCCAGCAAAATGGGGCCATAGAGCCACTCCTGAAACAAAACTCGAGGCAGGGAAGCATGCTGATTGATCAGGTCTGACTCAATCTCGCCTCAAAACAGACAGAGATGGTTCCCTGGAGGAAAATCAGGCTTCTGTTAACAAAATGAAGAGGAATGGATGGTGGGAAGGTAAGAATTAAAACTTTACAGTACTTGTATTCAGCTCTGGGCCTCTGTTTCTCTATCCATTAAGTTAGGTAAATGCTCTTTACAAAAATCTAGACAGAGGAAAAGGCAAAGATTGGAAAGAGAACAAAAAAGAGGAAAGAAGGGAATGGTCACAGTGATAAAACACAATGAAGACAGCAAGCAGCCCTGCCAGCGAGGCTCAGAGGTTGAGCACGGACCTAGGACACAGGAGATCATGGTTTGACTCCCAGTCAGGGCACATGCCCAGGTTGCGGGCTCGATCCATGGTCAGGGGCATGCAGGAGGCAGCTGATCAATGACGAATCTCATGACTGATGTTTCAACTCTCTCTCTCCCTCTCCCTTTCTCTCTCTGAAATCAATAAAGATATATGAAGAAAAAAAAAGATAGCAAGTAACCTTATAACATTTGAGATGTCTCAGACTTGTTCAAATTTCCATTTTCATTCTACTTTCATTCTAAGACTCATTTATTTGGAGTATCTAATATATGCTGGACACAGTTGAAGATGCTGTGGAAGAGGAAAGCACCATGCTCTCATGGGGTTTTCATTCTCATGGGGAGGTAGGGAGATGGATGGATGGATGGATAGATGGATGGATGGATGGATGAGTAGATAGATAGATTAGATAGATAGATGATAGATATAGATAGATTAGATAGATAGATAGATAGATAGATAGATAGATAGATAGATAGATAGATGACAGTAGGTGTAGGATGAGAGACAGAAAAACAAAAGAAAGTAGAGGCACTAGCTTTGACCTTAGGTATGTTGTACTTTTAGGAAGAAACTAAGCATATATAGTGAAACAGCTGGAGACGATAGCTTAATACTATAAAACTTATATGAAAGGACACTAGATATGATATACCTAGAAGCTGAAAACTTTTTAAAAGAGAAAGCGAATTGGGTTGAGGATATCTGAGAAAGGTTTCCAGCCCTGCGGCTTTGTTTGGTAAAGATGAAAAACATCCAAGTGTTGTGAGAAGGGAACAAACACTGGCCAGTGTTTTCCAAGTGTTTTTTAAATCAGATTCCCGCGACCCCCTAGACTTCTGATTCTTATCTTCCCCAGCATAGGCTGGGTAATCTGTACTTTACCCAGCACCCCGATTGCTCCTGGGCATCAGGAAAGTGTGGGAAGCATTGCCCAGAGGGCTGGCAGGCGCAAAGCAAGGTGGAGCCCGGTGTGCGGGATGTCCTATGATCCTTACTCATTCTCAGAACTCCTTTCATTTACTTCTGTCAAGAACTGCAGAACTGTTGCTAAAGAGTGTCCTTTCTTTAGAATGTGAGGGTGTAAGAGGATTAGAGACGGCTACTGGATTTAGTAGAAGGTGCTGAGAATAAATCCCAAATGCTTGCCGATCATGTGAAAGTAGACAGATTTGTCTCTGGCAAACAGAGAGAGGGCTGTAAAAACTGCGGGTTAGAATATCCAGAATGTGTGCTTCTAATTCAATTAAGTCCCTCTGCTTTCCGCCCAGCCCGCGCTCCTCCAGCATGTGCTGCTGCGCTAACAATGCCTCGCGGGCCCACAGCCCGCCCGGGGTGGGAGAGGACAGCTGCTTCATAGCCGCTGTGCTCAGCAGGGCAGACGGGGAAGAGCAAGCTCTGGGTATGGCCTGGGAGGCCCTAGGTAGACAGCAGGGAACATTCCCGACAGGACAGAAACCAGAAGGGAAATTCTACTAGGACTGTTCCTGTACTGCACATCCATAATCAGGAAATGTCTTGGGTGTTTGCAACTATAAATAGCTAAGACCTTAGGGCTTCCTAACTAAGCTATGGGAATTAACAGCACCACTACTTGCTGCTCCAGGCAGGGTCTTACTTTGGAACATTCTTCCTGATCTCTGGGTAGTTTGTGAGGTTCAAGGCAGCCAACATAACACTGCTAAGGATGAAGCCATGACCGATGGGGCAGACATTAGTGTCCTTCACAGAACAATGTTTGGTTCTAACTGGGGATGCAGTAGGATCTCACTACTCTATTCCCTGGAAATTGGGTAGAGCCATTTGATTTACTTTGGGTGGAGCCATTTAAATTTACTTAAAATGTCATGAAATGAAATTTCCAAACACACTTTAAAAGCTGGTATATGATTGGCCACTTTCTCTTTCCCTCTCCACAGTGGAAGGTAAATGGTGGTAGAGGGTGGCTACTCTCTAAGCCTGATCCTAGAGCCAGAAGGCTACAGAACAGTGTCCTCAGCTGACCATTAATGGACATGTAATGTGAGTGATGTGTGGTTTTAAGTCACTGAGATTTTGGGGTTACTTGTTACTGCAGCACAACCTAGTCTATGGTAATCAATGCTTTTCCCCATTCAGATGTAGCAATCACAGGTTGCTCTATCAGACAGATAGGAAGAAATCTATTATGAACCAGTGAGATATTAGAGAACACAATGCAAGCAGAAGCTTGAACAGTGTTTGTGCATTGGGGCTTGCCTTCACTTGCTGGTTTTGAAACCCTGTGACTGCCACCATGTGAAGAAGCCTGGGCTAGCTTGCTCAATGATTAGAGCCATGTGGCCCAGTTGCCTCCATTGCCCAACTTGACAACCTGCTGACCACTACACACACATGTGAATGAGGCCATCTAAGATCACCCAGCTGACCTGCCAGCTGATCACAGATTCATGAGAAATCACAGCAGAAAACATCCCAGGCATTCCAGACCAGAAGAATAGCCCAGCTGACCCACAGATCCATGAGCTAAATAAATGGTTGTTGCTTAAAAACAAAACAAACAAATCCTTAAGACTGTAAATCCCACATCATGTTTGGCTAGAAGGAAGGTAAACCTTTTCTTGATCTTTGTCAATAAAAATGTGGCTTTTTTGTTAAAGTTAAACAAATAGATTTTTAACTATGCTAGTGTGATACTTTCATTAGTCTCGTCAACATAATTTTTGTTTTTTCTTGCTGGTTTCTTGAGTCTATTCACTATTATTTCTTGCCTACATTGCTACTATAAGGTCCTAGGTGGCTTCTCTGCCTCTGTGACTTTTCTCCTTTCACCCTGTTTCTAGGGTGTTTTATATTAATTTCAACCTCAGACTTGAAGAGTTTGTATTCCTGCTTCAAGCTCCACTACAGCTTCCCATTGCCTATAAGATAAAACACTTGTGATATTCAAAGAATGAGATAAATTTTCCATTTTTGCTTATGAATGATCTAATCTTCTTTGTTAGTAACCACACACACACATGCACACACATACAATGACAAGCATAGAAGCTAAATCATTTATTAGCAAAGTATTAGAGTAAAGACCATAACTTTCTCCTAAGTTCTCAAGAGCTGTTTCAGAGCCAGAGGAACCTCAGTCCAGGCCCAGACTCCAAGGGCCCCACTGGGCCCTGTGCCTCCATGAAATTTGGGACAATTTAAAATTCCAGGAATTGTAATGTCTTATGTGTTCTCACAATAAGCCACCATATATTGAGCCTTAGGAAGCCTCTTGTTGTGGTTGAAGGAGCCTCACTAAGATGTCCATTTAGCCTTACTTACTGTTTGAGGTACTGAAAGTCAGAGTTTTTGGAATTGGTAAACTCATTATGAATATAAATGGTACAAACTGATCAATTTAACTCCATTCAACAAATAAATTTTGTATTGTGCTCTAGTGTGTATACACAAGTCATCAAATCTTCTATACTTTTAAAATTCCCTGATTTTATTCAAAACAAAGTTTGTTATTTTTTACTAATTAAGTAATAGATCAAGTATATTTACTATGAAAAATAGAAATTATACTGTAGTAGAAAAAAAGAAAAACATAAATCTTACACAGTCTCACCACCAAAATTAAGTTTTTAATATTATTTTGGATTTGGGTTATTTTCTTCCAGTCTTTTCTTTCTTTCTATGTATAGGAGCTCCACTCCATGTTACTCCTCACCTTCCAGACTATGGACAAGCTACAAATACAAGTCATGTCCTGAGAAGCTAGCAATCTTAATGGTTCCTCAATTAGCTGAAATGAAAGGTCCATATGCCCAACCTCTAACCCCTTTTACCAGCAAAGGTTTAGTCAGGGAAACAAAGCCCATAAGTATTATGGGAATAGGGGATTTATTATGGAAATTAGACCTTTTCCAAATATGGCCCCATGTTGGGGAAGTGAAGATCTGGAGGTGAAATTTGAAGGATCAGAGAAAGAATTATTAATACATCTTCCTGATACCCACTGGCAAGCTCCTGAAGTCAGAGCTTGAAGAGAAATTCAAGAATCCCAGTGCATCCTACCACCAAATTAGGACAACAAAGTTGGAGGTTAAGGAGATTTTTATAGAAAGCTGTCGTCTCTGTGTATGTAGCTACCTCCTCTGTGCGTGGACAGCTGGCAGTGGAAGTGGGCCTGGAGCAGAGGCTATAGCCTTGGTGAGTGGAAGTTCATGTTGCTGATTCTGTGCATAATCTCCACCCTGCTGACATGGCCACTGTGTTTATTAATTAGCCCAATGGGCAAGGACAGGGGTAGCTCAGAGAAGAGGCTGACCAATAACCACATAATAGCTCATCTTGCCCACCTGATTATTAAGCTTCTCTTTCATATTTTGCCTATTCTGAGAGATCCACCCATAGAAGTCTACCCTGACCTCATTGCCACCAATTTTTAAGTGGTCTTCCTCCAAGTCTGTGACCATCCAACCAAACCATTTGTCACTCCCTGGAATTGGGATAATTCCCTAGCATGCTCTTTCTCCTTCCAGGTAAAAATGAGTGACCAAGTGCACTGTTGGAAAGTTCATAGATGCTGCCAGCTTATCATGCAGAACCATTTATGAAGAAAGCCTGATTTTTTTTCTTTCTTGGTCAGCTAATCCCAGGGCACTCCTACTGAGTTCCCAGCAGTGGGTAGAGAGGAAAGATGGAATGTAGCAAAGGCAGAAACCATGGAAACCTGAGCCATGTGCTCATGGAGAGTCTCATATGTAGTGTTTCCACTGGAGGGTGGAGCTCTGCTGTGCCACCAACTTTAAGGCTCGGTGTATCAGACTCACACTGCTCATGGGTTCCCTGGTCAGAAGCGCTGCTTTGTGGAATGACACAATGGTAATAAGGTATTCTGTGAGTCTCTGGAATGCAACCTATCATCAAGCATTTAGTCTCTATCAGGGCTGAGCAGCAAGCAAGGAGCTTCCTCAAAAGAATTGTTAACTGCAGAGGCTGGCCTAGCTTTGCTCTTAAACCTTAAAAATCTGCACTGTGATTTTCCTAGAGGGGAGCCAAGGCTCCATACACCTTCTCCACCTACCAAGGAAGCTCCTTCTTTTCAAACTACATGAAAGAACGCACTTTCCAAGCCTTCTTCTTCAAGGAATACTGTTCTGTAGAACTTCACTGCTGTCACTGTGACACCTATGTCTAGTGGGAGCTGTTTCCCATCCCTGTACCATCACATAATGGAGCGACCACCTGGGAAAACGGTGCAGTGAGTGAAGCTGAAAGATCACACTTTGCTAAGATAGACATGGGAGGAGGAAATGCAAAAGGAGTTTTTCTTAAAATAGAGTCCTCTGGAATCCCCAAGGCCTCTGTCTGTGAAGAACAGCTTTGATGCCTGTGACTTGGTCCTCAAAAGCTGGAGTGGGAAGGGTGTGTCTATAAATCCTGCCTTTAGACTGACAGGCAAGGCTCACAAGAAAACATGATTCAGAAGCCAAGGTTAGAAGGGACTTCTAAAGATCATCAAACACTCAATAAAGTAGAAAGAACATTAGCCCAGGGAGAAGAAAGCCATGTTTGCCCCAGCTCTGCATTAACCAGATGATAGAGAACTGGAGAATCTGGCCTGACTTGTATTTATTTTGTTCATAAATGCAAATGGGGGATGTTGATTCCTTGAACATCCTTTTGGATATAGTAACAGTCAGAGAAGCTGGACTGAAAGCTCGAGCTTTCCCATCACCTGTCTCAGGAAGATGTGACAATGACCTGCACTCTTTTTGCTCTGATTGAAATTTCAGCCTCCACTGAGCTCATTAGAAAGGATTGGGGGACATCTGCATTTGGTGGAGATGGGACAAAGAGTTCTCTCTTACTAATGAAGTGATTTAATCTCTGTCAAAACGCTGGGTTTAGATCAGATGTCAATTCTTTTTGGAAAACCTCCCTCTGTGCCCCAGTTAGAACGTGCTGTTCCTTTCTGAGTCCCCCCACAGTCTGTTGCTTGTATTTCTGCTAAGCCCTTCTTTCAGTCTGCCTGGATTGCAGTTCATAGCTGGGATGTCAGCATTCTCCTTTCACTAGGTCAGTTCTCATCTGGGACATCAAAACCCAGGATGTAGCAATCAGCAGTGAAGTGTGTTGTAATTTATAACTAATGGTAGGTAAAATAACAACAGGCAAATGATTCAGGGTGACACCTCTGATACGTTTCAAACTCTTTAATGCTGTTCTGACTCGCTAGCATTCAAGTGCAATTTTTTAGGTATAGGAGACATGGGAAGAGAAAGCGCATTTTACCGGGCATTGTTTATAACTCCAACTTTGATCTTGAGAGTGTCTTGCACATAGTAGTGCTATCCATTTAATTAGTCAAGGCAAAAATGTTGAAAACTGAAGTGTTAGAATGAGTGCCCTTTAAGAGAAAGTTCTCTGATTCACCAGTCTCTGAATAACCATGTTGTCCAACACAATGACATATACTTAATAATATGTGGAATAAAGTAAAGGAACTGAAGAAAACGGAAGGACCAAAGTATAAATGATAATTAAAATATATCATAGTGGGGTGTGGGAGAGGGGGAAAAGAAAGTCATAATTTCCTGATGGAAAATGAGCCAATTGTTTATGTGACCTATTTAACAAACAGTCACAAAACCTTATAATAATAAATAATAGACATGTATTACCCATGTGTCTGGGGTCAGTTGTGTTTGGGCTAGATGTCTCTGCTGATCTTGGCTAGGCTCACTCATGAGTCTGGAGGGTCAGCTGGCTGTCAGTTGTTGTTTTTTTCTGGCCTTGATTGGGATAACTAGGATGTACTAGAGCCATTCCATGTTTCTCATCTTTTAGCAGGTTAGCCTAGGCATTCTCACAGTGATAGCAAGGGTACAAGAGAGGCTATGGGGCAACAGGCATAAGCTCAAACCTGACCCACCATCACTCTACACATCCCATTGGCCAAGGAAGTCATAAGACCAGCTCACGTTCATGAAATGTAGCAAAATACTCTGCCTTTTAAATAAGGACAGGAAATTTACATGAGAAAGGTTAGATACAGGGACTGTGATAAACCTTAGAGTATGAGAAGATTTTGCTTACACAGGAAGACTGGAGCCAAGGACTGAGGACTCTGTTTAATAAAGTTTCATCACTTCCAAAACTCTATTGGCACAACTTCTGGGGTTGGAATGGTCCTCAACAGTGATGTCCACAGGAAACAAATACTCTGCACAGATTACATCAGTAGATGCAAAAGACAGTCATCCTTTTACATCAGACTTTCTATCTGCAAGGACTTAACAAGCAAGCATTGTGATAAGAAGGGGTCATGGTTTCTGGAATCTGGCCTTTTGCAAGCATGGGCCACTGCTAATGGGCATTCCCGCCTCTGCCGAGGACTGCAACCACAGCTTGGTAGCCATTTCTGGATCATTGTTCCTTTTAAGAGCTCCTAGGGGGAGTCAGAGAAATAAATCAGGATGTATGAGATAGTCCCTCCAGCAGCTCTTGGGTAGCAAATATGTGTAGCGGTGGAAAAGCTCCTGATTGCTCTCCATTTATTTCTGCAGCTCCCAGTTTCCCCTCTTGCTTGTTGTAAAGTTTAAAACAACATCAATTTTTAAGGACCTGAAAGTGCTTTTCTATTTAAAATCAAACAAGACGAGCATCATTTTCATTCTGGGACTGTGCTTTGCTTCTTGAAGTGTGCTGAATATATAGACACCCACTGAAAAATAATAATAATAAAAAAGCTAAGTGATGGAAATGAGTAATTGCTTGGCAGCGAGTCGGCAGGGAGAGCACTGACACTGCACGGCACATATTTCATGAATAATGAGCGGAGTCTCAGAGCTGTGCAATCACTGCCTATTGGGTCAGAAATTTCACATTAGTGGATTCATCAGAGCAGATCAGTGTCATAAAGACACTCTTTCCCGAGGTAAACACACCTTTTCCTTCATTGAACTGTCATCTCTTAGGTGTGTAGTTGATGCAGCTAAGACCTTCCAAGAGAGAGGAGGGACATAACTACTTTAGGAATAGTTTATGTCATTCTACTTCCTTCCATGGATAGACAGAAACTGTTTTTCAGCAGAGATGAGCTGGTAAACCTGTGGTTAACAAAGGTTTAATGAAGCATTAAAGAAATAGAATCAAAACGCACCTCTAGTTCTATGAAATTTCACTTCGAAGTAATTGGAACTCAAGAGGATTTAAAAGCTGTGAGAGACGCTTTTGATCTTCTGTTCTATGAATGCCTTGGCGTGGTAGTCACCGGTGATGTTTACCAAATATTCCTGTTCCCCTTTCTGGTTTGTTGTGGGATTTTACTTCCTGTCCTCTTGGAGTTAGGAGTAGCCATATGACTTGAATTGGCTAATGAAAGGTGAATGGAAGTGCTGTGTTCTCTTCTGGATGAAGCTTTAAGATTCAATGTGCAATCTGCCATACTGTCTCTTTTCTTGTACCAGTGTACTGGGGCCTCAGCCCACATGGTGGCTGCTCCACCAATTTGGGTACTAGAAAGAGAATCACATAAAGCAGTGGCCCCAGATAACCCCTGATTGACATGTAACATGATTGGAAAGTAAATGTTTTGAGCCAGTAAAATTTGGGCTGCTTGTTACTGCAGCATACCTTAGCCTATCCTAACAGATATACTAAGTACCTTTGTTGCTCAAAGCATCCTAGATATGCATGGTGGTAAAGAACATGGGACTTTACAGTCAGAACTACTTTTGAAAGATGGTTTGAAGTGACTGTGAGTTCATATAAAATAGAAACCATGATAGTTTTGTTAGAATTAAGATCTTCTGTGTAGTGTCTACATGGAATAATCTTTCCAATCATTACTAACAAACACTGTTAGGTAAGTCAAAGGGAGTTGTACTGAGCTAGGAGGCAAACGTGGACTTCAGAAATAAGTGATAGTCTTTAATTCAAAGCATATACATTTCATAGTCCCCAAAACTCTACTTTTTCTTCTTGTATCCTTAATAGGACCATGGAATATAGGGATAAGGAGCACCTTAGTTATAATCTCATCCCAACTTGAGAAACTGAGGTCCAGAGTGGTGAGGAATTTATGCAGACACACATACCAGCCCAGTGGAGGAAGCAGGGTTAGGGCAGGGCCACCATGTAATTTTATCCCAAAAGGGTACTTTTGAAAGTGTAGGGAGAACACTGTTAGTAACTATGCCAGAAGAACAGGTGGAAGCTTGGATTTTCCAGGCAAACCAGGACATATGGTCACCCTAATTAGAATTTACTTTCCCTGACACTATGCCTGGTGTCGCTTTCCTTCTGAGCAGACATCTTAATCCTTGGTGTAGGAAGCTCTCCAGCATTCTCTCCAATGGCACAGGGAAGGAAGAAAGAAACAATAAAGCACTCTTTCCATTTTGACATTCCTTATAAATCATCTTCACTTTTATTCTTTTTCTCACTGCTTTCATTGGCTTAGTGTCTTGGCTTGTTACTTATGAGTCTAACTTTTTACCTGGGTGACTGCTTTGCTTTAAGCAGTAATGGCTACTGATTATGCATTTGAAAAAAACCATCAGTGATGGCTACTGGGCATGCGTTTGAAAAACATTTTCATTGCATGGCAGAGCTCAGAGGCAAACAAACAAACAAACCAAAAAAAAACTATCAGATACTTTCAGCGGTTGAGTGTCGACCTGGGATCCAGGCCATCGGGGTTCGATTCCAGGTCAGGGCACATGCCCAGGTTGTGGGCTTGATCAATGACTCATCATTGATGTTTCTATCTCTCTCTCCCTCTTCTTTCCTCTCTCTTAAATCAATAAATATATATTGAAAAAAAAACACACAAAAAAACATAGAGGCCCTGACCAGTGTGGCTCAGTTGGTTGGAGGGTCCTCCTGTACACTGTACACCAAAACGTTGCAGGTTCTATTCCTGGTGGGGGTGCATATGGGAGGCAACTGATCAATGTTTCTCTCTCACATTGATGTTTCTCTCTCTCTTCCTTTCATTCTTTTTTTTTTTAAAACTGATTTTAGAGAGAGGAAGGGAGTGGGAGAGACAGAGAGATGAGGTAGAAATATCAATGATGAGAGAGAATCATCAATCGTCTCTCTCCTGCACACCCCCTCCTGGGGATCAAGCCTGCAACCCTGGTATGTGCCCTGACTGGGGATAGAACCTTAACCTCCAGATCCATGCTCAACCACCGAGCAACACTGGCTGGGCTCTCCCTTTCATTCTTTCTCATCCTTTCTCTCACCCCCAACTGGTCTAGTCTATAAGCTCCTAAAATGCATAGATGTACCCTTTCCTTTGCTCTATTTTGAATTCACTCCACACACATTGAAAGGCACCACAGATGGGGAAGGGCTGACAATGGGATCAGTCAGGCAATATACGGAATCTCTTCTGTTTGTCCCTGTTTGGTTCAGTTCCCACCTTTTTCCACCTTGATTTATGGCCCAAGCATCTGAACTTTAAGAACACGTCAACAGGCTTTTTGCCTGGTGTCCAGTTGGCTTCAGTGAAAGGGAGCCCCTGGCAAGAGCTTGAAGGCAGGAAAAGAGTGCAGTGGGGATATTTGTCCTGTGCCCCCAAACTGCCAGGTCACCTTGGTTGTCTGGGATCCTCTATGGAAGGCTTCTGCCAGGCATCAAATCTTCTCTTGTCCTTAAGGCCTAGAGGGGTTGAGGGATCCCAGCTGTTATTAGTCCTGAGCACATTGCTATCCCTTGTTGGTTTGCTAAAACTTGCCATTACCTATGGAAGTGAATTAACAAGTACGGTTGTGCAATCTGTTTCCCACTTTGTCTCTAGTTAAGAAACAGTTGGGGGGATGGAAGTAGTGATTTATCTCCAGTATAAAGTGTACATTTGCTTGGTGCCAGGCCTCTGCTAGGATCTCTCCATGCATACTTGTTTTTAAAACTCACAGTAACTGTCTGAATAAGATATTATTGAGCCCATTTTATAGGTTGGGGAACTGAGTCCTAGAGAGTTCATATAGCATGGTAAGGACCACACAGCTGGTAGAGATTATCCTGAGACCCCCATAGAAGCCTGTCTGCCCCCAAAGCTGTGACAGTGATGACATTGCAGTGCCAATATTTCCTTGTAGACAGGGAGAGAGTAGCAATGGGGGCAAGAGTAAGTACTCAAGGAGGGACTGACCTCCCTGTTCCTCTGGAATCTACCTGCAAGGTGAGGAAACAAATGTTGGGACCTCTTTCACCAACAGTGCTCGACAAATAAGCGTCGGGGACATGCCATG